>NC_081562.1:98360375-98703391 GCF_022355385.1 Mustela nigripes
GAAAGAAAGAAAGAAAGAAAGGTGAGTGCTGGAAAATTAGGATGCTGTCAGATCATACAGACCCTGGTTAAATGGTCCTAAGAGGCTGCGGATGTGGGAAACCCTTAGAGGATTCTGATAAACAACGTATGATCAGAGCAGCAGATTAGGAACAGAATTCTAGGAGAAATTTGTAAGAAAGGGAGAGCCCATATTTGGAAAGATCTTATAATAGTGATCCAGGTGGAAATACGGCGGTCTACCTAAGTTCCAAAATATCCTGATTTTTCTCCTTATTCTGCCAGCCTGCATTCTATTTTCACGAAGGAATAAAAAAAATCCAGGGCTCCTGGCTGGTTCAGTTGGTAGAGCATGTGACTCCTGATCTCAGGGTTGTGAGTTTTTCAGCTCATTGTTGGGTGTGGAGCCTACTTGAAAGAATGAAAGAGGGGGGGTGGGGAGAGAGAGAAAGAGAAAAAAAAATTCATTCCCACAAGGCAATCACATTTCCTCCTTCTTTCCCCAGATGGTCTCATCCAACTATAGTGAATATCAGGATTTGTAAATGTTCTCTGTAAATGGTCAGACAGTAAATATTTTCGGCTTTGCAGGTCATACAGTCATTTTTGTAACTAAACTCCACTGTAGGGAGGAAAGCAGCCACAAACAATACACAATGAATGGGTGTGGCTATATTCCAATAAAACTCTATTTATAGAAACTGGAATTTAAATTTCATATAATTTTCAAGTATCATGAAATATTTTTCTCAACACGTAAAAAAATGTAAAAACCATTCTTAGTTTTCAGACTATAAAAAATTGGCTTCAGAATAGAGAAATGCAAAATAAAACCACAATGAGATACCACTTCTCACCCCCTAGTTGGCTTTATAAAAAGATAATAGCGATTCTTGGCAAAACTGGAACTCTCACACAGTACTGGCGAGAATGTAAAACGTCACAGCAGCCTTGGAAAACAGTCTGAAAAGTTAAACATAGAGTTAGCCTACGATCCAGAAATTCCACTTCTAGGTATATACCCAAGACAAATGAAAACATATATCCACACAAAATATCATACACAAAAGTTCATGGCAGCATTACTCATAACCAAAATGTGGAAACATCCATGCAGTAAATTATTTGATAATAAAAAGAAATGAAGTATTGATGTGCTATAATATGGCTGAATCCTGAAAATATGCCAAGTGAAAGAAACCACATGTTTCATGATTTCATTTACATGAAATGCCAGAATAGGAAGATCTATAAAGAAAAAAATAGGATTAGTGATAATTACAGTTAGAGGGGACAGGGGAAGTGACTGCTTATGGGTATGGGATTTTGGGGGGTATGATGACAATGTTACAAAATTAATTGTGATGATAGCACAACTCAGAAAATGGTTCTTAGTAAGAACTAATGAATTGCACTGTATAAGGAGGAATTGTATGGTATGTGAATGTTATTTCAATAAAGCTGTTAAAGAATAAATATTAACACGCTACAGGCTCCTTGGTCCTGCAGGTGGTAGTTTGCCAGCCTCTGCTGTAGAGACCAGATAAACTGGTTCCTCCCAGGAGCTTACAAGGGAATTCAGCTCTTTGAGCTTGGAAAATTCAATTTAGAAGAGCTGGAAGATAACTGCAGTCAGACAGGCCTTTGTTGCTGGGACTTGCTGGTGAGGGGGTCTAGATGTCTTAGAGATGTGCGATGTAAGCAATAAGAAACTCCCGTCAACCTGGTGGTTTGTAATTAAAGCCAGGAACTCAGCCCACATGCTCAAACACACTCAGACTCACGTTCTTTCCAGTATGGGGTTCTTGCATAAGGGTCATAGAAGACCTTTACTTGGTCCCAGCCAAACTTCCCAGGGAAAAAATCATTTTGTCTATTTCTCTTCTTTTAGAAGAGCTGGTTAGTTAGCTGAAATTCCTCAATCTAAATTTTTCTTCTTAAAAATATTTTTTTTATAGGGTGTCTGGGTGGTTCGGTGGGTTGAGCCTTTGCCTTTGGCTCAGGTCATGATCTCAGGATCCTGGGATCGAGCCCCGCATCGGGCTCTCTGCTCAGAGGGGAGCCTGCTTTCCCCCCTCTCTCTGTCTGCCTCTCTGCCTACTTGTTATCTCTGTGTCTGTGTGTGTCAAATAAATAAATAAGATCTTAAAAAAAAAATTTTTTTTTTAATTGGGAGCCTGGCTGGCTCCCCCAGGCACAGTCGGTGGAGCATGTGACTCTTGATGTTGGGTGCAGAGATTACTTAAAATAAAATCTTTAAAAAAAAGAAAAGATTAAAATAAAATAAAATGAAAAACTGGTGAAAGCTTGACTGGAGGAGCACTCATTTTAGGAATAATGCTTTTAAGAGCCTAGGAAAGTTGTAATCTAGGACTGCACTGGTCAGAATAAAGACTGTCCCAAATTTTGTAAAGGACAATCTTAACCACTTCTTTGTATCTTTTGGCTTAAGTCCTTAGAATCTCCCAAATGAGATATTACAAACCTTCTTCAAGAAGGCTAAAAATGTTAGGAAATAAAGCACATAGCAGGGTTTCTGCTTTCAAGAGGTTAGGTTCTCAAATAACTTCCAGGCTCAATTCTGAGATAATTTGTGCTCCATTTCCTCTCTCTTTATGCCTTGCAGGTGGTGATAGCTAATTAAAAAAAAAAAAAAATGGAAGAGAATCTTTGGTTTTACCATTATATGTCAAGAAGAGGTCATCTGTAGAAAGAAACGTTTAATATTATGCTGAAAGCACAGCCCTGAGACTCTACAAAGATCTTTGTCTCATTCGCAAATGGATGAATGAACAAACTGCCACCTTTTAGTAATGTAGGCAAGAAGGAAGGAAGGAATGGAGGAGTTTAGAATTTAACGATATATATATGTAAGCAAAAAGAAAAGATTTTCTCTGAGGAGCACAAGATATGAATTTTAATGATTTTAATGGTGTCACTAAAAGAACCAAAAAAGGGGCGCCTGGGTGGCTCAGTGGGTTAAGCCTCTGCCTTCGGCTTGGGTTGTGGTCTCAGCGTCCTGGGCTCGAGTCCCACATCAGGCTCTCTGCTCAGTGGGGAGCCTGCTTCCCCCTCTCTCTCTGCCTGCCTCTCTGCCTACTTGTGATCTCTCTCTGTCAAATAAATAAATAAAATCTTAAAAAAAAAATGAAGTCATATTATTATTCTGCTCCCCAAGTTTCATATGGAATTAGTCCAGTTTATCAACAGTGGTGGTCTGAATCTATGTAACGAGAAATGCTTTTTTCTCTGTCTCACAGGGGTTCAAAAGTAATTTTGAGGAAGAAAGAAACACATTTGCAACCAATTATATTTTCAAGTTACACTCTAGTTTCAAGGAACTAGGTCAAATTCCTTAGCAGGTTTGGAAGGATTTAACCTGCTCCTTTCTGGGAACAGTGACTGTTCCACACGAGGTTGGGAGGTTGGTCCTGCTCAGTTTGTCCTGGAGAGGGCGGTAGCATAATCATGTCTCCATGGTTGACCCACCCAAGAGGTCACATTTGGGTTTTAGCCACAGGAAGCTACCGCTGAAGAATTCCAAAGACAAATTCTTGCAGCTGATTTCAGTCTGGAACATGATTAGAATATCAATCTGTAAACTGAAGGTAGGCCCACACTGAAGATCCGCTAAAACTGTAGGAACTCAGATTTTAAAGCCGCAAACATGGACATGCTGGCTATTAAAATAAAGAGGGTGTGCCTACACTTAAATACTTTAAAAAAAAAAAAAAGTGAAATAATGAAATGTTAAGAATAGAAATGGAAGTAACCGAAATGCAGAGCAATTATACAGATGACAATGAAAATGAAATGTAAGAACGCATCAGAGAAAAGGCTATAGTAAAAGGTTATCATTACTTCAAGGGACTGTAATGAGATTTCCCAGGGTGAGTGTGAATTGGGTGTAAGGTGGGGTTAAGGGCTTAAAAAGCTTTCTCAGTTTGAAGCCAGAATGGTGGAATTCCTTGTCCTCCGGATATTCTCCCAGGCCCGATATTAAACACTGCAGGAACCGCTGCTGAAGTTGTGTTTGTACTCAGGAAGCAGCGCTGCATGGAAGTCCTACACAACGCTTTCGGGCCTTGAACGGTGATTCAGTAGTGAGAACACCTAATCACTGTCCTTTCACCCCCTCAACCTGAAAGCCATGCCGGGCCGGCGCAGTCACGAAAACGGCCTAGTTTTGATCCCCCAGACAAAATCAAATTCCTGGCCAGTTGACACTCTTGGAAAGGAAGACAGCAGAAACACCTTTCCTTTAATTCAGCCAATCAGTGCAGATGTCGGAGCGCCGACTAGATTCCTAGCATTGTGCTTGATGCTATTAGGGTCAGACGTGACGGAGGCTAATAGTCAGGAATACATGATCCACGCAGTTAAATAAAGAGCGTACAAGACCATACATGATTAGCTGTTCTCTCTCCCCTTCGTATGGCCTGTGTACTAAGAAGGCACCCTTGTCAAACTGCCTCACTACCATGGTGACAGTTAATAAGAAATGCACAGATCCACATCTGAACTGGTTAGAGTTCTACTAGTTATTATTATTTTTAACTATGTAGTTTCTCCACTTAGATGAATGATTCTTAATGGTGGTCTCCAATTTTGTCTATGGATTCTCTCTGAGTCTTTCTTTCCTTTCTGGTCTATATTCTTTCCTTGAAGAAAACCAAACCAAAAGCACATGGACCCATCTGTGCTGACCCTGCCCAGTTTGGGAGCTGTCCCCCTGCTCTGGATGGATCAGGCTTCAATTCTTCCTGCATTGTTTGCAAGGACCTCAATTGTCCCAGGTTTCTAAGTTCATCCAATCTGCTAATATTAGGAATATTCCCCAAGGTTAAGGAAAAAATCCTTGATCATGGTTCCCATCTTCTCTGCGCCCCACATCATCCTAGCTGTGCCACTGTCCCCTCCTCTCATTTATTCCCCAAGCACCATTATACACACGGGATTGTTTATTACAGACTTTTAATGAAAGCTGAGGAATAACAGAGGAGGTAGTATAATACAGCATAGGACAGGAAATATAAGTACCTGAAAGTTCTTTGGCCATTTTCAATACAAGGAATTTCTGTTTTTTTCTTCTCAGGGCCTGCTTGCTGCCATTTTGCTCAGACTTCCTTCTCCATCGCTTTCCTGAGCTCTTCAGGTCCAATCTCTGAAATTCTATTATTCTGAGCAACATAATTTTCATTGTCAAACCTCCTTCCATATGAATGGACCACACCAAAAGGCCAACCTTTTATATTCTTTCTCAAGCAAAAGCTCCATTTACCCAAGAAGTGAATTTTGTCCTTCCCCTAGAATGTAAAATAATAGCTAAAAAGAACTATTTTAAAAGTCATTTATTGTTTTTCCCTGTTCACATACTTTTTGGCTTAACTTTCCCATTTGATCTATATATATATTTTTTAAAGATTATTTATTTATTTATTTATTTATTTGACAGACAGAGATCACAAGTAGGCACAGAGGCAGGCAGAGAGAGAGAGAGGAGGAGGAAGCAGGCTCTCTGCTAAGCAGAGAGCCCGATGCGGGACTCGATCCCAGGACCCTGGGATCATGACCTGAGCCGAAGGCAGAGACTTTAAACCATGAGCCACTCAGGCGCCCCCCATTTGATCTATATTTAAGGTACTGTTTTTCTTGAGACTATCTGAAGGACAGATGTCAAAGTTTCAGAATTATTTTTGCATTATGCATAAGCCATCCATAGGTTTGGGAGAATTCTAGTTCTTTTTTCTTTCTTTCTTTCTTTTTACTTCATTTTCTAATAAGTAATTCCTCAAAGATTCAGAAAAGCTATGGAATGACTTGTGAGTTTCTGATAGTCCTATAAGAGATAAGATAAAGAATAAAAATGGCCTCCCTGTTGAAAACACCCTGCCATATCTGGCATTATCCACAGACCAGGAATGAGGCACCCAGCACAATTTTCATGAAAGAAATCTTTTTATATTCAGTCACAGGAGGAGATGCTTAGGCAGTGACCAAAACTTTGCTTAAGGATAAGAATCTTATCTCTGACTATAGAAAAGTCCAAAGGTGCTAACTACGGGTATCTCTGAGGTAGCCCCAAGTTATGGCTGAATGGCGTCTCCAAAGGAAGGTAACATACAACAATAAGTTCAGCTTTGTGAAGATAGATAGTTCCCTTTGGACAGATCTCAATTTATATATCTCCATATACACCTCCATGAGGCTGTTATGTTTTATGCTGAGCACTGGACTAGGTACCCTGAAGATGTGAGAAAACAATAAAACAAAATCAAGATCCTATAGGAACTTAACATTCAGAGAGTGAGAAAAGTCTTACTATACATAAGTAAAAATTATGGGATGAAAACCAAAGTAGAATTGATTCAGAGTTTTAGAATTTTAGAACTAGAAGTGCTTTAAAAATCATTCACTGATTTGCAGAAAAAAAAATTGGAGCTCAGAAGGGCTTGTAGTTTGCCTGAAGGCACACAATGAATTAGTGGCAGAGCCCACAGATATTAAGAGGTTTGTCTACCTCACCACATGCAACAACTAGTAAGCATCAATTCGATGCAAGGAAATACAGTGCTTAAGATAACACATGTAAAATGCCTAACACAGAGGTGCCAAGGTGGCTCATTCAGGTGAGTGTGTGACTCTTGATTTCAGCTCAGGTCATGATCTCAGGGTCGTGGGACTGAGCCTTGCATCAAGCTCTGCACTTGGTGGAGTCGGCTTGAGATTCTTTCCCTCTGCCCCTCCCCCCACTAGCACTTGCTCTTTCTCTCTCTCGCTAAAAACAAATAAATAAAAATTTTAAATGCCTACCACAATGTCTGGGACCATCAGCTGTTAAAATAATACTGTTAAAATAATCTTCATCTCATCATCACCATCATCATCATGGCTAAGAGCACAGTTTCTGGTATTAGCCAGATCCTGATGTGAGTCTCAGTTCTGTCACTTGGTGTAAATGTAAATAACCTACTTACCTTACCTAAGCCAGAGTTTCTTAATCTATACAATGGGAATAAAAATAGTGTCTACCTAATAGGACACATACTTCAGTGTATATACTTAAAAACATATGCTGCAACTGTTCAAATAGTATTCATTAACCTATATAAATAATAACCTATATAAGTATCATAACCTATATAAGTATTCATTAACCTATATAAGTATACTGAGTCAATTAAGAATATAGACAGGGGCACCTGGGTGGCTCAGTGAGTTAAAGCCTCTGCCTTTGGCTCAGGTCATGATCTCAGGGTCCTGGGATCGAGCCCCGCATTGGGCTCTCTGCTCAGCAGGGAGCCTGCTTCCTCCTTTCTCTCTGCCTGCCTCTCTGCCTACTTGTGATCTCTCTCTCTGCGTCAAATAAATTTTAAAAAGCTTTAAAAAAAAAAAAAAAGAATACAGACACATAGAGCATTGGTGAATTTTCTCTTTGCTTCGCCTACATGAAAGCCAGAAAGTTAACAAGTACTGAGCTGTCACTGTATACAGATATTAGCACAAAGATGGAATGACAAAAACAGAAGAGATGCTACTTGTAATGTTAGAACACAGAAACTATTACTCTCAACAAGTATATACCAATTACTTACACAATAATGAGTAAGACTGAGTTTGTGCTTTCAAGGAGCTTGCAATCTAGTGGAGGAAGAAAGCAGGCTGTTCCAATATGGAGTGGCATAGATGGAGCAGAGCCAGAGCTTAGAGCTATGGCGGCTCGCAGGACAGCATCCTATCTGGCAATGGTGGAGGTAGGGAAGGGAGTGTCAGAGGTTTCTCAAATAAAAGAAGAAGAAGTTGGCTAAAGATGAGAAGAGTCGGAATGAGCCTGAAGCCACCAACCAGCTGTGGTGGGTGCTCTGAACTGGTTCTCAGCATCCACTCTAATCCTCTAGGTGTGTCTTTGGATCCTGCAGGAGTTCAAGAAGGGAAAAGCACGTTTCCTCCATCTCCCTGCAGTGAGGATTCTGCTTTAGCCAATGAGAAGCACTCGAAAGACGGACCCAAGGCTAGAGCCATGCCCTTTGTTTCTGCTGCAAACTCACCTGTGGACCCATCGGGCTTTCCTGTAGCCATTATTTCAGTGTCCAGGTACTAACTCCCTAGGTGCTGAGAGGTCGTCCCAGGGCCGGCAGGGCTTCCTGACCTTGGATCACAGCTACAGGGGCATGTCTTTGAACTCTACAGCACCAGTGGAGTCCACTGATCACCACCTTTCTGCTTACTGCTGAGGTAGCAGCTCCCACTGGTAGGCCAGAATAGCAATCTTTTCCTGGGAATCATTCCTGGAGGCCCCTAAGGGATCCAACCACCCTATCCAATGATTTCCTCAGCTCCTGATTTCCTGTATTAAATTCCTTTTTGCTTAAAATTGTGTGGTTCCCACTTCTTGCACCTAACATATCAACAAAACACGAAAATGTACAATGGGCCACGAATAATAGAGCTTGCGGGGGTTAGTAAACTTCTGTAGTGGGCCAAGATAGTAAATCTGTTAAGCGTTGTGGGCCACTCGTGATCTTCACCTCCCCTCCCTTCCCCTCCTCCGTGCTAAGTGTATTCACATGCTGTGCACCCACATCCAGACATTCCCATTTTGCAAAACTGAAACTCTATGCTTTTCAAATAATCAGTCCCCAAACTTCTCCCTTTCCCCTCCTCTCCTGGCCCCTGGCAACCACCATTCTATTCTCTGTCCCTATAAATCTGACTACTCTGGATACCTCATGTAAGTGGAATCACACGGGATTTGATTTTTTGTGACTAGCTTGTGTCATCTAACATAATGTCCTCAAAATCCACTCTGTAGCATGTGACAGGATTTCCTTCCTTCCTTCCTTTCTAAGGCTGAATAATATTCCATTGTATGGATATGACACATTTTGTTTATCCATTCCTGTTTATGGATATCTGGGTTGCTCCCACCTCTTGGCTATTGTGAATAGTGCTGTTATAAACATGGGTACATAAATATCTCTTCAAGATCTTGCTTTCAATTCATTTGGATATACACCCAGAAGTGGGATTCCTGGGTCATATGGTAATTCTGATTCTTAACTTTCTGAAGAACCACCACACTGTTTTCCATAGGGGAAGCACTACTTTATATTCCTACCAGCAATGCAAAAGGATTCTAGTTTCTCCACATCCTTTACAACACTTGTTATTTTCTAGCTTTTTGTTTGGAGCTATCCTAATAAGTACAAGGTGACATTTCACTGTGGTTCTGATCGGTGACACTGAACATTGTTTCATACGCTCGTTGCCCATTTGTATATGTTCATTGCCCATTGTGAAATTGGGATATATGTGGTGCCTGGCTGGCTCAGTTGGTAGAATGTATCATTCTTGATCTCAAGGTCATGATCTCAAGCCCCATGCTGGGTGTGGAGCCTACCTAAAACTAAAAAAAGGAAAAAATAAAATCGGGATGTATGTTTTTTGTTGCTGTGTCGTAAGACTTCTTTATATAATGTGGATATTACAACGTTATTCGATATATGATATCCTTGGGTTGTTTTTTCACTCTGCTGCTTAAGCAAGTTCAGTTTTAGTCTATGCTCATGAATGGCAGTGTAGTCTGGAACAGCTTGCAAGTAGTCTGGCCAGACGTGGAGCTCTCTTTCATCCTAAGCACACTAATAAGAATGAGCCAGGACATCTTTAACTTGGGACACTTCAGGTCTTAGGTACTCTGATTCACTATGATACCAAAAAATCATCCCCGTGCCTTTACTTTGAACCAGAACCAGCCAACTTGAGGTTTCTGGGCTGCAGAATTAGAAACAGCATCAAGACTGCATGAGTAAGTGGGAGTCATGGAAATAGATTCACCCGATTCAGGCTTTGCATTGTCTAGTGCCTGCCACTAGAAAACAGAAATCAAACACAATTTCAGTATCTATTTTGCAATCAACACTGCTCTTTTCCACTTCAAACGGTAGTTCAGTTCAGCTTCTTTGAATCTCCATGTTTATTCTGAGAGGATAAAATATCCCAACTCTAGAGATACTAATGATTTCCAGTCAAATGTATGGAGAGTTAGTTAATTCATGACTTAGTCTAAAATGCACATAATACTTGCTCCGAAAACCCTTGCTGATTCTGTATTAGTGGATGAAAACACCATGGCTCAGTGTATTTGCTAAAATATCCTATTTGAAGAGGTAACTTTCTGATGTATAGAAGGTCTATTTCCTCTCCCAAATATTACTGTCTTTTGAAAAAATTTAGGAAGCCTATGTATGCTATTTTTCTGGTCTTCACAAAAAGAAAGTGGGCAAGTTAAGGACAGAGCTGCATCTGGCCAAGGAGAAGAAATGTTATAAATGCAGGATCCTAATTCTCTTCCTGATTTTTATGTTAAGTTGTTGCTATTCAAGTATTTACCCACAATGTTCATCACTGCATTACTTCTAATCATGAATGTCAGGAACAGTGATGTTTATAAATGATTTCAGCTGTAAGTAACAGGAAATCCAAACACAAGTACATTAAAAAAAAAAAAGGTTCTTTCTCATCATTGCAAGAAATCCAAAGATAGGTCATTGCCGGCACTGGTTTAAACATTCTGTTTTCTCAAGGTCAAAAGCCTTGAATTTTCTTGACTTTTCCCTCATGGATGAAAGTTGGCTACTACAGCTCTAGACATCTCACTGCTCACAAAGCAGAAAGAACAGACAAGAAATGGTACCAGTCTGGGCTATCCCATTTTATCTGGAAGGCAATATATGTACGCCTCCCTTTCCTGGAACTTCCCCCTCAACCTCAGTAATCTACACCTTACTTCCTGATGATTAGAATTGATACTAGCCCTAGTTGTAAGAAAGATGAGGAAAACAAACTATATGGGAGTATTTGGTTTTCCTATCCTACAGGCAGGTGAGTAGGAGGAAAACTGGGAATGGGTGTTGGCCTGCTGAGATCAGGGTCTGCCACAGTAAAAACCAGGAAACACCAAAATATCTGAGAATACAAGATGAACTGACTATGATGTACCAAATGAATTCTAGGTGGCTGTTAAAAATTGTGGTACAGGGGTACCTGGATGGCCCATTTGGAAGAGCCTGTGACTCTTGATCTTGAGGTTGTGAGTTTGAGCCCCACTTTGTATAGAGATTAAATAAATAAAACTTAAGAAAAATTGTAGTACAGAAAAATACTTAGGTGTGTGCAAAATTAGTCATAAAATCTTATGAACCAGAAAATTAACATATAAAACAATAAATAAGAAAACATCAAATTTGTTGGGGTAAAATTTACAGTTATTAAAAACTTAAACAGAGGGTGCCTGGGTGACTCAGTTGGTTAAGCAGCTGTCTCGGCTCGGGTCATGGTTCCAGGATCCTGGGATCGAGCCCCACATCCAGCTTCCCGCACAGCAGAGAGCCTGCTTCTCTCTCCGTCTGCCTGCTGCTCTGCTTACTTGTGATCTCTATCTCTCTGTCAAATAAATAAATAAAATCTAAAAAAACCCAACAAAATTAAACAGAGATCTTCAAAAAAACAACAAAACAAAAAACAAAACAAAACAAAAACTAGAACTCACCTTCTGAAAATAATGACTGAGGCCGGGATTTGCACATAGGTGGTTTACTCAAGACCACTCTCAGGAGCAGGGCCTGTGAGGGAAGCAGGACTGGGCAGGGGAAGGTGAACTGCAGGGCACTTACCACAGCGGCTTTAACTGGTCCCATGGGAAATTCCAAGGCTGATTGTGCCAGATTGTTACAGTTCAGGGCCTGTGCCATGCACCTCCACAACTGACCAGTCATTGGATTTCAGCTGCCCCAAGGGAGTGAACATGACCTAGGATGAGGCAGTTTCCTTCACAGAAGGCAGTTTTGGGAGAAATGCAAGTGTGAGTCGTCAGCAGCCAAGACTCCTGGCCGCTGTATCTTGGGATCTGGGCAGCTCACTACAGCATCCACTAGAAATGTCAACAACGATTATCTCTGGGTTTGGGGATTAAGGTTGGTTTTCTCTTTCTCTTTTTTATGTTTTCTAAATTTCCCACAACAAACATAGTATTGTCCTAAGGATTAAATGAATTAATTCAAATGAAGCACTTAGCACAATTTCTGGAATACATTAAGTACTGAAATTTAGTTATAATTATTTTTTATGTAGAAATATATGCACATAAAACATTATAAAGAAAAAGCATACATGTGAATATTGTCAAGAAGAAAGTATGAAATAGGATTAAAATAATTATAGACCTTGCCATTCGTTCTGGCTTATTTTGTTTCATCCATGAAATTCTTTCTTATGCTATTGCTTCTTTCTAGCACTGTCCCTCTGAACTTTTTTTTTTAAGATTTTATTTATTTAAGATTTTATTTATTTATTTGACAGACAGAAAGAGATCACAAGTAGGCAGAGAGGCAGGCAGAGAGCCCGATGCGGGGCTCGATCCCAGGACCCTGAGATCATGACCTGAGCCAAAGGCAGAGGCTTAACCCACTGAGCCACCCAGGCACCCCACCCACTGAACTTTTTATAATGCTGGAAATTCAGGTACAGTGCCATCCAGGATAGTAGCCACTAGCCATGGGTGGCTACTGAGCATTTGAAATGTGCCTAATGCAAATGAAGAACTGAATTCCAAATTTTATTTACTTTCAACTCATTTCAATGTAAATAGCCACATATTGCTAGTGGCTACTAAATATTGGACAATGCAGCTCCGTACCAATATTAGCCAAAAGAACAGATCCGAAATATTCTTTCTCTCTTTAAGCTTGGATTCGTTTCTTAACCCATCACCCTAATACATATATTATATATACATATATATGTATAAATAATTATATATGTATAAATGTATTATCCATATACATATATACATTTATACACATATATACATACACATTATATATTTATACATATCATACACATATATATATATGTGTAATCTCCTAATCTTTATTTCAAAGTCATGTTATATTAATATGTGCAGAAAAACAAAATGGGAAGTTAATTAATTGTAACAAAAAGTGGCATGTGTTTTTTGTGTGTGTGTGTGTGTGGGAGATGGTTTGCTTTTTTTTTTTAAGAATTTATTTATTTTTTTGACAGAGAGAAATCACAAGTAGGCAGAGAGGCAGGCAGAGAGAGGAGGGAAGCAGGCTCCCCACTGAGCAGAGAGCCGGATGTGGGGCTCAATCCCAGGACCCTGAGATCATGACCTGAGTCGAAGGCAGAGGCTTTAACCCACTGAGCCACCCAGGTGCCCCATAGACTTTTTTTTTTTTTTAAAGTAATCTCTCCACCCAACATGGGGCTCAAATTCACAACCCTGAGATCAAGAATAGCATACTCTTCCAAATGAGACAGCCAGGGGTCCCTGGTCAGACTAGTTTTTATTTTTTTTTTTTTTACATACAACAAGGAAGGTAATTTAGCTGAAAGTTAGGTGCTGAAGAGCTATATAATGTATCACTACTTGTCTGGTATTTTTTAGTAAATAATCTGAAAAGAAAATGAAGGAGGTTGTCCCATATCAGATATCTTGTTCCTCTTGGTAAGCCGAAAAAGACTTCTCCCTGAAATCGTAACTTTCAACCATTCTGTCAACACAGGAAGGAAGATAGCTACAGAAAAAATTTGAAAATGCCTGAATAACAACGTGGACATCTCTGACCTCTGAGGTGGGAGGCATTCATATGGGGGATAAGTCACTCACAGCATCCATGCTCAAGGCAGGAAAGAGACCCAGATCTTGGTTTGCATCCCAGCCCTGTCAGTTACTGCGTGTATTTTGGACACATTGCTTAATTACTACACAAAGGGTGATAACCACACCTCTGAAGGTTTGTTGGAAGATCACTGAAATGTGCAGCACCTGGCACACAGTAACTGTTAAATCAATGAGCTTTATTATTATGTCAATATTATGTCAAGAAAATAGAACAGCAAAAGGGAAATGAGCCCAAATAATATAAAATCTGTGCAATAATTAACTGGCATAATCATTAAGTTGTAAAATTATTGCTGGTGTATGTTACTGTATGTGTCTATCGACCACACATAAAATTTAGTTCACTCTTTATCAGATAAATGACAAGAACAGATGCTTGAATAAAGGAATGAATCATTACCTTGTCCTCTTGCTAATGTTCTTTTGCCCCCAAAATGCATTGTTACCACTAAAATGGTTTTGTCACTGGTACTGTCACTAGGGAAATTTTCAAAGAAGTTGTAAAGAGCAGTATCAAATCAATAGTCTTGAACAGAATTGTTTTTCTAGACTTAAGAAACTAAAACTAAGATACAACTTTTTTTTAAAGATTTTATTTTTTTAAAAACTTTTTACTTAGGGGCGCCTGGGTGGCTCAGTGGGTTAAAGCCTCTGCCTTCGGCTCAGATCACGGTCCCAGGGTCCTGGGATCGAGCCCCGCATCGGGCTCTCTGCTTGGCGGGAAGCCTGCTTCCTCCTCTCTCTGACTGCCTCTCTGCCTACTTGTAACCTCTGTCTGTCAAATAAATAAATTTTTTAAAAATCTTTAAAAAAAATTACCTATTTATTTAAGAAGGAGAGAAAGGGCGAGCAGTCACAAGCAAGAGAGCACAAGGGACAGGGAAAGGCAGAGGGAGAGGAGAAGGGAGAGGGAGAGGAAGAAGCAGATTCCCCACTGAGCAGGGAGCATGATGCAGGGATCCATCCCAGGGCTAGG
This sequence comes from Mustela nigripes, assembly GCF_022355385.1. Lineage (NCBI taxonomy): Eukaryota > Metazoa > Chordata > Mammalia > Carnivora > Mustelidae > Mustela > Mustela nigripes. The sequence goes on from NC_081562.1 coordinate 98,375,056, forward strand.
GGGTCATGGCTTGAGCTGAGGGCAGACACTTAACTGACTGAGCCACCCAGGCAATCCTTAAGATTTTATTTTTTAAGCAATCACTACATCCAATGAGGGACTCAAACTTACAACCCTGAGATCAAGAGTCACACGCTTTTCCAAATGAGCCAGACAGAGGCCCCAAGAAACAACTTCTTGAGCAGTATTATAAAGGAACACATATGGGCTTCCATCCTTAGACACTTTTAAGCAGACAATGCTCCAGCCGGAAAAGTCATCCTCATCTGTGGTAGCCAGCCCCCAGGATAGCCTCTACTGACCCTTCCTCCCCAGCACATGCCCTTCATTACTCTCCTGCCCAAATTCAATCCAGGCTGGCCCTGAACATGGCTGACGTGATGTTTGAGTTCCAAGGTTGTGTTATAAAAGGCACTTCAGCTTGTGCTTCGGTTTTTCAGATTGATCACTTGCTCTAGAAGAAGCCAGTTGCCATGCTGTGGGAACACTCAAGCTGTCTGTGGGAAAGCCCATGTGGCCAACAGTCTAAGCCAACTTGCCAGACATGCGAGAGAACTGCCTTGGAAGTGGATTCTCCACTCCAGATTAAGTCTTCAGACAACCACAGCCCTCGCCTACACCTGACTGCAATCTTATGAGACTGAAACAGAAATGCCCGGTTGAAACCCACCTGAATTCCTGACTCCAAAATTGACTGAGAAATAATACATGACTTCCATCGTTTGAAGCCACTAAGTTGGTTTTTTTGTTTGTTTGTTTTTGTTTTTTTGGTTTTTTTAAATATTCTCCAAGCCCAATGTGGGGCTCAAACTCATGCAGCAGGCTCTACTGACTGAGCCAGTCAGGCTCCCCAAATACTTTTTTTTTTTTTAAGATCTTATTTATTTGAGAGAGACAGAGCATGAGCAGAGGGAGGGGGGAAAAGAAGGAAAGACTCCCCTCTGAGTGCAGAGCCAGATGTGGGCTCAATTCTAGGACCCTGAGATCATGACATGAGCTGAAGGCACACTCTTAGCTAACTGAGCCACCCAAATACTTTTTTTTTTTTAAAGTAAACTCTACCCCAATGTGGGGTTTGAACTCATCACCCCAAGATCAAAAATCACAAGCTCTACCGATTAAACCCACCTAGCCCCCTTGGTGTGTACTTCTGGGGTTATTTGATATGCAGCAAAAGATAGCTAACATATCATCAATAACAGCTGTTTTTTTTACTACTGTACAAAGTATCCTGCTTATAGGCTGAACCACATGATCATTCCAGATAACTTCTTTATAGCTTTAATTTTTAACAGGTTGACATGTCATTAACTCTATGTCTTTTCCTATAAAATTCTTTTTTTTTAAAGATTTTATTTATTTGAGAGAGAGAGAGAGCACAAGTAGGCAGAGACAGGCAGAGAGAGAAGGGGAAGCAGGCTCCCCACTGAGCAGAGAGCACAATGCAGGGCTAGATTCCAGGACCCTGAGATCATGACCTGAGCTGAAGGCAGAGGCTTTAACCCACTGAGCTACCCAGGACCCCTTCCTATAAAATTCTTTAAAAAAAATTTGGGGGGGGGCACCTGGGTGTCAGGTTCTCCCTGTTTGGCTCAGGTCATGATCTCAGGGCTCTGGGATTGAGACCCACCTTGGACTCTGTTCAGCAGGGACTCTACTTCTCCCTCTCACTCCCACTGTGCTCCCCTCCCCCTCTCTCAAAGAAAATCTTAAAAAAAATTTTTAAACAAGATTTTATTCCTTTAGAGAGAGAGCGTGTGGTGGGAGGAGGGAGGGAGAGAGAGTTTCAAGCTGACTTTGCAGTGAGCACAGGGTCCCTTACAGGGTTCAGATCCCATTATCCTGAGATCATAACCTGAGCCAAAACCAAGAGTTGGACGCTTAAATGACTGTGCCTCCCGGGTGCTTCAGCTTTTATTTATTTATACTGGAGAGAGAGTAAGAGGTATGCATATGAGCAGAGGGAAGGACAGGTGGATGGAGAGGAGCTTTTCCTATAAAATTCTTTTTTAATTTTTTTAAGATATTTATTTATTTATTTGACAGAGAGAGAGATCACAAGTAGGCAGAGAGAGAGGAGGAAGCAGGCTCCCTGCCAAGCAGAGAGCCTAATGAGGAACTCGGTCCCAGCACCCTGAGATCATGACCTGAGCCAAAGGCAGAGGCTTAACCCACTGAGCCACCCAGGCGTCCTCCTATAAAATTCTTACGTGACGGGGCGCCTGGATGGCTCAATGGGTTAAGCCTCTGCTTTTGGTTTGGGTCATGATCTCAGGGTCCTCGGATCAAGCCCTGCATCGGGCTCTCTGCTCAGCGGGGAGCCTGCTTCCGCCTCTCCCTCTCTGCCTGCCTCTCTGCCTACTTGTCATCTCTGTCAAATAAATAAATAAAATCTTTGAAAAACAAATCTTATGTGACAAGGACAATTAGCCAATCAAATATTTAATGAACATCCACTAAGTTATTATTCTAGGCACTGTACTGATTAAAAGGTATGATAATGTTATTAATAAAAACAATAGTAAAAATAATGACAGACATGAAAACTAAACATGTATTGTCTTAGTGTTCTAGACACTGTACATATATATATATATACTCTCACTTAACTTAAATGTATATTGCCAAATGTTTTGCAATTTTTTATGCAATGTTTTTATGACCAGAAAGGTCATACTAAGTTACACTCCATCTGCAATGTTTAAGAACAAACTCACTGCAGATGTTTATCTACCAGCACTTAAAATTTTTCAAAAAAACCTGATAGGTGAAAAATAGAAGTTTAATCTACATTTCTAGGATTACCAGGTCTTAAAATGTTAAGCACCTTAAAGTTCTGTCTGACATATGTTACGATGTTGGCATTGTGTTTTCTTGACATTTTTATAGTCAAGTCAACCTCTTCCTTTGTACTTTCTTCCAACCCTTTCATAACTAAAAGGCTCTTTCCTATCCCTGGATCAATTAAATTTTCACTTGCATTTGTTTCCTAGTTTATGGTTTTATTTTTTACACATGTAGTTGTATTTTGTGGCAGGACATAGGAATTTTTCCCCCCATAATCGCTTCTCCTTCACTATTAAGTTTTTCTTTGCCCACTGATTTCTGATGCCACCTTTATTATCTTAGTAATTCTTATATTACTTGGGTATGGTTGTGAGCTTTATAATCCTTTCTCATTGTCTGTTGGTTTCAATATTATTAGTACTATGCTTTTTTAAAAAAAAAAAAAGATTATTTATTTATGAGAGACAGCGGGGAGAGAGGCAGAGACAGAGAGAGAGAGAATCCAGTAGACTCCCTGCTGAGCACAGAGCCCACTAAGTGGCTTGTCTCACAACCCTGAGATCATGACGTGAGCCAATATCAAGTATGGTTTAACTGAGTCACCCAGGGGCCCCCATACTACATTTTTTTTTTATTACTAACTTCTACTCATTCATTAAAAACCATCACATTCTCCTTCTTGGAAGCCTCCCTGATTCTTCCAAAAAGATATGAATGCTGCTTCCTTTTTCACCTTCATAACATAAAATTTTCTCTTGTATCACAGTTAACAGGGTTGATTTTATCCAATTATATTTTTTATTTTATCCAATTATATTTTTGAGAAAATTATATATTTTTATCCAATTATATTTTATTTTTGTATGCATTATATTTATACAGTCATTAAAATTTGATTACTGGATTTGCATTAAAAGGTAGTGATGGCAAAACAGGTCTAGCTTGGCAAAAAAACTGAAAACACACAGTTCCTTCATTTCAACAAACATCACTGTGCTACCCCTTCTCAAAAGATTATAAAGGTAAGTGAACCCTAGATTCTGCCTTAGGGAGTTCACCATTAGGGCAAAGAGACATGCGAATATCCAGGATTAAATAGTGTGTCTAGTGTAAAATAATCACACACAAAAAAGGAGAAAAGAAGAAACTGAGCAGGTAGTGGGCAGAGTTTCATTATAGTAGACACAACTATGAGCTGGCTTTATGGTGCTCCTTAAATGTCAAAGGAATTTGTAATTGATTTGAACGACAGTGCATCAGTTTAGAACCTTTAACAGAATTTACATTAATTTAACATTCTTCGGTGCTCGCTTCGGCAGCACATATACTAAAATTTATCCTTCTCTGTAGAACTTTTTAAGGAACCCTAACGTAGTTTGTGTAGCATGGCCAAGCTGAAGAGTTCTGCTTGGAAGCGGTTTCCTTAGCGCGAACGTGAGATGCTTTGCACAGGATACAGGTGGAATAAATGCAAAGTGTGTGACTGCGTGAAAATCAGACATGGGGATAAGATATAAACCTTTACCAGTATCAGGTACTATAATCCACTCACCTGCGTTAGTTTAAAAGCTGGTGATTCCTTGATTAAAAGCTGAGATTAAAAGCCTTGATTAAAAGCTGAGAACTGATTCCTTGTGAAAGGACACAGTTCCAGCCACTAGCTTCAACGCTCAGCGCCCTGGAGGCCCAAGGCAGGCTTAATGCAAGCCCACTCCAGATGACAGAGCAAGAACTACTGACGTCATGTAAGCGTGACGTCACCAGCACTGACGCTGTCTCACAGGGAGGGGCCTCTCAGCTCACCTCAGAACGCAGTCAGGTCCGAGGAGCAGCGAGTTGACTGTCTTGCGTTCTGCCCCAAAGGTCCGAATGGTCAGCGCTGCGCGAACCGAAGAGCCGAAGCCGCTCCGGAGCTAACAACGGGCCATTTCCCTCCTTCCTCGGCCCTCACGGGCCTCCTCTCTAAGGCCCCGGCGCGGTCGAGGGAGCGGCGCGCTCACGAGCCCGTCGCTTGCGGCGGTCACACGCACGCACGCTGGTGCGCACGTCCCTGAGAACCCGGAAGTGCGAGGGAGAGGAGAGCCACGTGGGTGGAGCTGGATCCCGGCTCGCATGGGGGAGTCTATCCCGCTGGCCGCCCCGGTCCCGGTGGAACAGGCGGTGCTGGAGACGTTCTTCTCTCACCTGGGTATCTTCTCTTACGACAAGGCCAAGGACAATGTGGACAAGGAACGAGAGGCCAACAAGAGCGCGGGGGGCAGCTGGCTGTCGCTGCTGGCGGCCTTGGCCCACCTGGCCGCGGCCGAGAAGGTCTATCACAGCCTCACCTACCTGGGGCAAAAACTAGGTACCTCCGCCCCGCCCCCCGTGCCCTTTGAGGAGGAAGGAAAGGGGGTATATTCCCCGACCGGCCGTGGCTTGGGTTCCCTGTCTCACTCCTAGCCTCAGGCTCAACTTGGCACTCCCAGATCTCCTCCCACCGTTCCCTTCCTCCCCTCGGCTTCCACAAGCCCCGCCCACCGGCCTCTGCTGCTGATAGATTGGCCGCGGGGTTGGATGCTCTTTTCAGGGCTGTGTCTCAAATACGAAGGGTGTATCCATTTGGCTCAGTGCATGGATTGGTGCCATAAATGAAAAGTTAAGCAGACTGTGTGTCTTCGCTCTTCTGACCAGTGACAACTGTGGCCAGAAGAGCAAAACTTGGCAATACAACCTAGTTAGAATTAATGAACACTTTTGTCTGGCCTCTTGAAGTTAAGGCCCCTGCGAGTTACAGATAGAGTCCTACCCTTTCTAGGCCGTCAATAAATATTTAGTGGATGAGGAAATAAATGAATACTGGAGAGGAAAGGCAAGAAATATGCCTAACACTAGCAAGAGGGGACTTAAGGGGAAAATGGTAAACACTCCTATCATTCCATCATAAATCTTGGCCCTGAAAATAAGATGCAAGAGCTGATTCAACCGATTTTCACTAGTAGAAACAATTAGTATGAGTAGATCAGAAGGAAATAAAATATGTGAAAGCCAAGGGTATGCATGTAAGGTATTACTACTTACAATTACCAACAACAATCAATATGAATCCCAGAGCTTTTAAAGTTAGTATTTTGGCCCATTTTTAGACCCTTTAATTATCAGAAGCACAGAGTCTGGTATGAATGAAGAACACATATATGCAATAAAGAATAGAAAGGTAAAGTTGAGTGCAGATTCCATTTTGATATTTAGGGCCCCATTTCTTTGTATGGCCTGAAGGTGGCCATGTACATATTGCTTTCAGTAAATACCCAAAGGGCAGGGCTTTCTGAAATCTTAACTTCTGCCTTAGCTGTTTAAATAATTTGTTTAGTACGTTGACTTACCGGCAAAGTGCTTAGATAGAATAGAATAGAATAGAATAGAATAGAATAGAATAGAATACCGTGTGTATTTTTTCCACCCCTTTTTACAGTGGCAGTTCTCACAAATTTGCAGTTGCTGTTGAAATGTTATTATTCCCCTTTCTACAGATTAGCAAATTGTTTATGCGCACTTGTGTAGGTAGGTGACAGGTCTCAAACCAGAATACCTGCCTTTGAACTGTCAGATTGTGTTTTTATACGTATGATTTATTCTTAAAAATTGCTGTATTATAATTTAAAAATAGGTTGTATATACAGTTGACCCTTGAATAGGGGTTTGAATTGCATGGATCCACTAATACATGGATTTTTTTATAAATACAGTACAGTAAATGTATTTCTCATCCTTCATGATTATCTTAACATTTTCTTTTCTCTAGCTTACCTTACTATAAGAATATAATATATATAATACATATAACATATAGCATATGTGTTAATCTATTGTTTATGTTATCAGTAAGGCCTCAAGTTGACAATAAGCTATTAGTAATTAAATTTGGGGGAAATCAAAAGTTGTACTCGGATTTTTGACTGCCGGGGTAGGTCAGCTCCCTAACACCCCCTCCACCACTCCTGGCATTGTTCAGGGGCCAGCTGTATTTGGAAATGGGGAGAATTCTGGCTGTAAAATTGAAGGTGGGTAATTTTCTGGCAGTTTTAGTTGTTTTTAGATCCTGTCACCTCATGAAGAATGGTGATTGGTTCCAGTCCCATGATTCTTAAGTTTGTTTAAGCTCATCTATGAGAATTTGATGAAGCCCATAGACATATATGGAATATATATGGGAAATAGAATTTTACATTTAATCCGCGAGGGTTCAGTTGGATTTCCTAAAGCCTATTGATGGACCCCAATTTAAAAATCTGTTATGCCAGTTTAAGGTGTGTGTGTCTGGTTTCAGGTAAACAGAACTGCCCTGTGTGTAAGAGCACGTGTGAGATCATCACTGTCTCTGCCTTGGGTTCTGTGAAATGGCCCTCATTATGTATATGCGCTGCCGAAGCCAGCACTAGCCCTCATTATGTAAAGTCATTAGTTCTGCATAGACCCCCAGTTTGCATGGATGAGCCTTAAGCCTGCACCTTGAAATTGACCCAGGAGCAATTTATACTATGAAACATGCCCAGGCATGGTTCTGCTCCCAGGTGATCTGTGACTTCTAAGTGAATGTTCCTGAGAATGGCATGTTTAACTTTAATGCCTCATTAACTTATTCACATGTATAGTAAATGTAAGTTCCAGATTTTAAATTTTAACTTTGCATCTTGGAGTTTTTTGATACTGGAAGTATCAAAATATAGTGATATTAACATGCTTATGACTTTGTGACTTTTTTCTTGAAAACTTGTGAAAAAATTTTTCTGTTGCCACTTAAGACATTTCCACTTTCTTCAAATATTTGCTAATTAGAATGTATTTTTTTTAAGCAAAACAAAAAGTTTTATGTGTATTTTTAAACATTTAAAACATGGTCCAAGAAAGTGAGTCTTTCTGACTCACTCTTGTGACTGGTTGTTGATCAGAGACCTTGGCAGTGAATCCTGATTATAGATGCCTGTATGGGCAAACACTTTAGGCAAAGGACAGACCTGACAGGGAGACTTCTGCTCCTGTATTGGCTCAGTTCTGAAAAACTCTGGGTGGGCCCCTTATCTTAGAACTTTCTCTTTCTTTTGAGGGAAGAATATACCTGTTTGGGGAAGGATCAGTGATAAAAATATGCCATCTCAATGCTTTTGGAGGTTTTTAGGTCATACTTTCTCCCTTTTTGTTTAATTATTAGAGAGTTTTCTCAGTCTCTGGTTGCTAGAATTTAGCATGGTAGAAAATGACTTGAGAACCCGTGTTTATAAATTATCATTAACAATAAGTTGTGGGATAAAATACTCAATTAGACATTTTACATACTCCTTTAAGTATACTTATTACTTGAAATTTCATTATGTGAGATGGACTCCTGAAATCTTGGGAAATAATGAGGATTCAATACATAGAAGCTTCTGAAAATAATTCAAAATAATCATACTTTATAAATCCAAAAAATTGTAAAGAGGGAGATGTCTGGTGTCTCTGCTTTCCTTCCAGTAAGAAGGAAAGCCAGTCTCCATTGGATATTCCTAACCAGGGTAGTCAACAAGTAGAACTGTGCTCCTCAGAGCTTTGAGAAAAGAGACCTGTTCAGAAGAAATTTCATCAGTGGTCTCTCCCATCCTTGTATCAAGTGTCACTTGGGTTTCGCTACTAGTGATTGATGTTTACTGATAAGTTTTTCAGGGTATTCTTTGTGTTTCCACTCCCTCAGATAAGAGTTATCTGATGAGCAAAGGTATTCCTTTTTCACCCAGAGTTAAAATTGTCACCAAGGCCACCCTATTAACAGCAGAGGTGAGTACACAGTTGAGGTCACCTAGCTAGCTATCTATGAAGTAGGTAGCTATTCTTTTTTATAGTACATGAAGCTCCTAATTTACCATAGAGTTTTAGAAGTCCAATTAGTAGTATTTAGAATTTTCTTACATCAGTTATAAATGGAAGGACAAGGGATTAGTGATGGAATACTCACTTTGCTCCAGGCACATTACATACCAAATGGCATTTTATTTTGTCTTCTTGGCTCTATTACTAGTTTCATGTTAAAAACAACTAAGGCTCAGAGTGGCTAAGTCATTGGCACATTACACAGCTTCTAAGTTCAGAAGCTGGAATTTGGAACTAAATTGGTCAGACTTCCAGAGCTTTTAGGTTTTTTGGTGGTGGTGGTTTTTGTTTTTTTTTTTTAAGATTTTATTTTTTAAGTAATCTGTACACCCAATGTGTGGCTCAAACTCACAACCCTGAGACCAAGAGTTGCACACTCTGCTGACTGAGCCAGCAGGCGCCCCATAGATTTTGCATGGTACTCTCATCTTGTTACCTACCTAACCTAAGAGAATTTTTTCCTAAACTTGGGCACAGAGGTCTATTTATTCCATACGGTTGCCCCACAAAATCTGTAAGGTTAGACTGAAGATAGACAGGGAGGGAGGGCAAACCCTTTAGGGTACAGTCCTGGGTGGGATGTGACTGCTGGGGTCAACCCAGCTGTATCACGTGGCTTTTGCGGCTCTTAGTAGGAGAAATGATTTGAATGCAGGTTACTTTGTTTAGGCAGTATATTGAAGGAAACATTTTTAAAATAATAAGAGTTTGTGGAATAAGTAGTAAGTAGGGTGACCAACCTTCTAGGTTTGCTTGGTGCCAGGGGTTGGGGGGTGTTCCCAGGACATGGGACTAAGTCTGGTTTTCCAAGACACCAGGTTTTCAGTGCTAAAACCTAGAAAGCCCTGGGTAGACTGAGACAAGGTGGTCACAGTGGTAGGAAAGTTTGAAATACAAACTGGGTCGTGAATTAGAACATTGTGAAATGATTGATTTGTTAAGGGGATATTTTACAAATGCCTTGATGTGTTTAGAATAGTAATAAATTTATTCATGAAAGCATCCTGTGTATATCAAGAGAAAATTTAAACTGTCATCCATCTCTTGGGTTTTATTTATATATTTCTAATATATAAATATTAGATATTAGATAATATTAGATAAATATATAACATATATTTCTATATAAATATTTTTGTTTATATATTTCTAATTTATGTATCTCTAAGAATTACTGTTTTAAACTTGCCCTGTTTCTTTTCATTCTTCTAATGTCTTGCCTGTGACCCTTTCTTTAGTGGGGTACAGAATTGCTTAAGAAAACGTACAAACCTGGCTCTATAATAGAAATCAAGTTAATCATGTATTAATACAGAGCAAGGAAATGATGTCTTGGCCACTTGATCCTTTTTAACTGTTGAAAGGAATGTATTTGGTCTTTTTTTTTTTTTCCTGATTTCCTTTGGAACCCCTGAGTTACAACAACAGTTACTATAATTGCTTCCTGCTCTTAATCATTCACAAAGTGGTGCTTGCTTTATTATAACCTAAAGTGTCAACCTTGTCAAGAGTATTAAAGATTTCTGGGTGCCTGGCTGGCTCATTCAGAGGAGCGTGCAATTCTTGATCTCAGGATTGTGAGTTCAAGCCCCATGTTGGGTTTAGAGCTAACTTAAAAACAGAAAGAAAAAAAAAGTACTACAGATTTCCTTTTTTCTGCTGGGATCCCAGTAGTCTGTGTTCTTGTGTAAGGGAAATACATGTCTGTATATTTTCCATTTTCTGGTATGGCTTAGAAGATAAGATTCAAAGGAAAAAGCAACTCTAATGCAGGAATAACAACAGTGTTTTCCAATTAGGTATTCTCTTTTGTTTTAAGTACATGTCTAGGGAAGAAAGCAATTTAGCTCCAGGTAGATGGTACCTGCTAGGTCAATTATCTCTGAAATAAATATGAATCCTCATTGAAATGGGATAAGGGAGAGTTGATACCTGGTTAAAGAAATCATACACAGGTCTGTTGTTACACTAATGAGTTGCACCAGACATTCATTTCTTATTCCTCAGTGAAATTATGAATCACAAAATATTTAAATTCCAATCACAGGAGTCAGAGAATATGGTAGATGATATTAACTCCCTGAGCTCAACAGACTCCACTCCTTTCCTTTTGGATGCTGGGAGGTGTTTGGTCCTTCTGGGTTCTCTTCCTCACTTGTTAAGTGCTAATGTCATTTGCCTCCCAGGGGGCCAGTCCTTCTTCAGCCGGAAGGATTCCATCCGAACCATCTACACGTCCCTGCACAATGAGCTCAAGAAGGTGGTGACTGGCCGGAGTGCCCTGGGTGGGACCGCCCCCCACGTGGAGGAACTACTTTCCCACCTGTCAGAGCAGCTCTGCTTCTTCGTTCAGGCCCGGATGGAGATCGCAGACTTCTATGAGAAGATGTACACCCTCAGCCCCCAGAAGTTCATCAACGCTGAGGAGCTTGTTGGCCTCTTGGACGCCATCCTCAAGAAGTACAGCTCCAGGTGAGTGTAGGTGAGGAGGGAGGAAGGGACACACACAGCAGCCTCACACACACACACACACACACACACACCCCGCCACACGAGCTCCCTCCCTGCACTCTTATGAAGAAAATCTATGATGAAATGACTGCAAAGGGAAGAAATAGTCATTTTACAATATTTTTAAAAGATTTTATTTATTTATTTGACAGAGATCACAAGTAGGCAGAGAGGTAGGCAGAGAGAGAGGAAGGGAAGCAGGCTCCCTGCTGAGCAGAGAGCCCGATTTGGGGCTCTATCCCAGGACCCCAAGATCATGACCTGAGCTGAAGGCAGAGGCTCTAACCCACTGAGCCACCCAGGCACCCCTTCATTTTACATTTTATACATATTAATTAAGCAACAGGTGAACATTAGTTACCTTCTTTGGGCTTCATTAACACCATGCTGGGTGGATACTTCTTTAAGCAATGGCCAAAGACCAAGAATGAAGTCATCCTTAAAAGATGTATTATAACTGATTTTGCTGCTTATGAAAGAGTTCACACAAGGGGAGAATTGTATATAAAATAATGTGGGGGTTTTTTGTTTTTTACTAAACCATTATTCAAATAAATGTCCCTTTCAAAGTAATCATCTTGGTGAGTTACCCACTTAGTCCTCAGATGTAACCATTATTTACCATGGGTTGGAAACTTCTTCATAATCGCTCTCAGTGCCTGTGGCATAGTTCTGATTTTGTTTCAAACTTTCTCAGTGGAGACAGGTATCTGTGTTTTTGAGGAGGGCATACTTAAATTTTTTTTAATAATCAAAAGGCTATTTGTAGCCAATTTAATTTTTTTTAAAAGATGTCGATTAGCTGGAAAATTTGTATTTGAAGGAAATTGCTACTTTTACTTAAAAAAAAAATGAGCCCGGCTCTTATGTATTCCTCAATGCCTGAACCAAAAAACAGTATGCAAGGAATTTGAGAAGTACTGCAGGTTATTATTCAGCTGTAGAAAGGAATGAAGTACGGATACAGGCTACAACATGCATGGACCAGTTACAAAAGATATCATATTCTGTCATTCCAGTTACAGGAAATGTCCAGAATTAAGCAAAGTCATAAACACAGAAAATAGATTATAAATTACAGACTCGGAAAATTTTTGTCAGGAATTAAGGGGGAAGGTGAGAGTGGGGAAGTGACTACTCATGGGTAGAGGGTTCCGTTTTTGGGGGGGTCACGAGACTATTCTCAAATTAGATAGTGGTGATGGTTGCACAACTCTGACTATACTAAAACCATTGAATTCTATACGGTAAAAAGTATACTTATGTATCGAGTTAAGTAGTAAAGCTATTATGAAAAAAGAAATAAACAAAGCTGTGCAAGGAACACACAAACATCCTTCCCCTGGACTCATATTAAATGTTGCCATGTTTGCTCTCTTTCTCTCTGTATATAATTGTATTCCCCACTCTCTGAATTGTTTGGAAGTTAGATGCAAACATCATGACACTCTATGCCCAAATACTTTGAATTGTATCTTCTAAGAATTAAACAAAACTGTAGCATAGTTTTCCTACTCAAGAAATTTAGCACTAATTTTTTTTTCTACTATCAGCAGTAAATAGTATTTAGATTTTCCCAATTGTCTCCAAAATGTCCTCTGTATTATTTTTTATTGTCATATATTTTCTGTTTTTATGATATATTTTGGATTTTTGTTTTATCTATTTTTACTGGGTAATACATTAATATGGCTCAAAATTTATAATGTATGAAATAATACATAGTGAAAAGTGCCCCTTTTCTTCATCTACCTAATTCCTTTCCTAAGAGGCAGTGAATGTTGTTGGTTTTTGGTTTTTTTTTTTTTTAAGATTTTATTTATTTAACAGAGAGAGAGAGTACAAGCAGGGGGAATAGCAGGCTGAGCACACAGAGGGGGAAGCAGGCTCTCTGCTGGAGTGAGGAGCCCAATGTGAGACTCAATCCTAGGACGCTAGGATCATGACCTGAGCTGAATGTGGATGCTTAACCAACTGAGCCACCCAGGCATCCCAGTGAATGTTGTTTTAGCAAGTTCTTCCTGTCATTCTTGAGAGATAGTCTGTGCATATGAATATACATGTTTTCTTTTTTTAAAACAAATTTTTCATGTTAACCAGTTTTCTGTGTTTGGAACTATTTTATTTCTTCCTCAAACTTGATTGGTACATTTTTTTAAATAAAATAATGTTTTGAAATGCAAAGACAAAAATACTATTGGAGATATGATTCTTACAGGGAATCTCATGTGGTGATTCCCAAATACTAACTTGGCAGTAATTTGTTGAACGGTTTGGGAAACGTAAAAGAAAGAACTAAACTTGCCCCTTGTCCCCTCCCTGCCCTTTTCCCTGAGGTAACTAAGAGTTAGTGATTCTCAATTGGGTGCCCAGAAACCTATATGTTTTAAAAGTTCCGGGGCGCCTTGGTGCCTCAGTTGTTGGGCTTCTGCCTTCGGCTCAGGTCATGATCCTGGGGCCCTGGGATCAAGCCCCCATCGGGCTCCCTGCTCAGCGGGGAGCATGCTGCTCCCTCTCCCACTCTCCCGGCTTGTGTTCACTCTCTCGCTGTGTATCTCTCTGTTAAATAAATAAATAAAATCTTTAAAAAATAAATAAAATAAAAGTTCCCTGTGATATTGAAAATAGTCTCCATGAAAAAAAAATTGTTTTGATAAATAAGAGAAAGATACCAACACTGGGATATACTAGGTATTGAACCTTAACTGTGTGTGTGCATGTGCGTGTGTATGTCTTACAGGAATGATTATTACTATTTAACTATTTTCATTTTTAGTTGATTAGGTTTGTGATCTATCCCATTTGCACCTTATTTGAAACATCCCACTTCCCAGACCTTTGGGAATTTCTTCCATTTTCTGCAAAAGCCCAGTTTTCATTCTTGGAGCTTTTAGGGCAGTACTTGGCTATACCAGGTACTGAGTGGACACTGATGGAATTGATGGAGCCGGGGGCAGGATCACCCAAGATCAAGGTGTTTTCATCTGTCTGCCCATACTGCCTTTATCTATTTAAAGGGAATTACTGATTATAAATACATCCAACCCTAAAAATTATCTTAATTAGAAACCTGAGGTAATTTGAACAACATAAATTCCTTAGTTAAAAAATTCTGAGAAGTTGAAATTCTGTATAATTTGTTGATTTGGGGGGGAGGAGGTGCAATTATTTTAGGTATAAATTAACATACTTTGCTTTTGCCAGGATAATATCCTTTATTTCTATAGGCCTTTTTATTTCTTCTTCATAATATCCTTTTTTCTGTAGACCTTTCTTCTCCTCCTCCTTCTCCTTTTCTGTAGACCTTTTGATTTGGCATCTGTGCTATACCAAACATGTTTCTTTCATGGTTCCAGTGTTCTAGAGAAGTAATTCATATTTTGTATTCTCTTCTATTGAAAGAGTAAATCCTTTCCCCAAATGACCCAGTTTATCTTTCAGGAAATGTTTATTCACCCCAGTATATCTGATCCATGTCAGAACGCTTCTCTATCTCGTGAGTTGTTTGTCTTTCAAATGATGAAATGCTTTTGCAGTAAAGAATTTACAAGCATAATGTATATCATGGAGTAGCCCTGATTTGAGATGCAGATTCTGTGTGCGTTACTGCAAAGGCCAGTCTGCTTTCAGAGATGAAATGGGAAACACGTTTTGTTTTTTTCCTTTGGAAGGCAGTTGTATTCAGAGTAGAACAGTATTAAAGGTTTCCTCCTTTGGCAAACTTATTACATTATTAAGCAAACGTAAATTATTGCTTATGAACCACAGTCATTGAGATGCTTCATTTCAAATTGAATAATTAACATTAATCATTTTTACAGTTTCCACTGTGTGCCCTTAGAAGGAAAAATATGAATTTAGCTCATACAGGATCAGGGTGTCTACTATTCCTTGAATACTTTTGAGGAGAGGTAGAACTTGGTGTGTTGTTTTTGTTTTTGTTTTGTTTTATTTCCAGAGAAAACATCAATGGAACATTTTTTGATTCTGTAGAATTCATTTTGAATTTACTTAACTCTTTTGTACAGTGAGCATAAAAGAGGATTCTGGTTAATTTTTCTATTTCATAGTTAAACAAAGCTGGAAGATGGGTTATAAATGCAAAATATTTACTCTCCTAAGTTGAGAGTAATTCTTAGTAATTCTTTTAAAGAAGTAATTCTTTTAAAGAAGCAAGAGCTTATTCATTCCAGACAGCTTTTAAAAATCCCTCTGATGGGGGCGCCAGGGTGGCGCAGTAGGTTAAGCACCAGACTCTTGGTTTCAGCTCTAGTAGTGATCTCCACTGGGCTGTAAGATTGCCCCTGCCCCTGCATCAGGCTCTGCGCTCAGCGGGAGACTGCTAAGGACTCTTCCTCTCCCTCTGCTCCTCCGTGCCCTGTGCTAGCATGTGCACTCTCTCTCAAATAAATAAATAAATCTTTTAAAAATAAAGAATCCCTCTCAGGTGGCAATAATATACCATTAAATGACTTATATCCTGTAACCATGACTTTACAGATAGATTTTAAAGAACTTTTTTTTTTTTTTTAAGATTTTATTTATTTATTTGAATGACAGAGATCAAAAGTAGGCAGAGAGAGGGGAAGGGAAGCAGGCCCCCTGCTGGGCTCGATCCCAGGTGGGATCATGACCTGAGCCAAAGGCAGAGGCTTTAACCCACTCAGCTACCCAGGCACCCCTGAAGAACTTGTTTTTAAAGATTTTACTTTTTTTATTTTAAAAGATTTTACTTATTTGAGAGAGAGCATGCGTGAAATGGAGGGAGAGAGAGAGAGAGAGAGAGAAAGGAAGAGAGGAAGGCAGAGGGAGAGGGAGACTCCCCGCCGAGCAAGAAGCCAAATGTGGGACTTGATCCCAGGACCCTGGGATCATGACCTGAGCTGAAGGCAGCCGCTTAACCCACTGAGCCACGCAGGCATCCTTAAAGATTTTACTTTTAAGTACTGTCTACACCCAGTGTGAGGCTCAGACTTACAATCCTGAGACCAAGAGTTATACTCTCCACCAACTGAGCAAGCCAGGCATCCCAGAGAACACTTTTAAAAATTGAGTTACATAAAGTTTCTGTTTGCATTTTAGGGAGCACAGTTTTTTGATCTGAATGCTTCAGATGACAGGATTCTCACCAAGGGCAGAACTGTGATTTATTTAGGCCTTGTGCCCTTTTTCGTTCAAGAAAAGATTTGTGATGATAAGTGAAATAAACTGTTAGTTGTGCGTGTATAGTTCAACAAGGTGACTTTCCGCCCACTGAAAATTTCCTAAGGAAAACCAACCAGAGTGCCATTTCTGCAGGACACAGTCTACGCTAGGCATTCGGCATGTCTGAATCTTAACAGCCTTGCCCCGGCCCATCTTTTCAAATTTATCTAAGGCCCATCAAATGCTTTAAATTGTACCCAAAGTCTTGGTAAAATGAAAGAAGCTTCAAAGAGAAATTTTTGAGGATTTTAAGCAGGAGCCAAAAAAAAAAATCCATAACCTAATGTGTTCCCCCATAAGTATTTGCCATTTCCTACTTTGGTTCATTATTTCTTTTGCCTAGAATGTCCTTGAACTCGGAGGGGAGGAAAAATACCTTTTCTTCTGCCCTTCTAAACTCAATGGGGAAGGGGGAGGCTTTAACAAAAGACAAACTACCAAGAGAAAAACATTCCAGTGTATTTAAGTTTTACATGTTAAGGAAGCATTCACAAAATAGAGTTTTTATGGTAGGTTTTATTGAAAAACAAAATTCAGCTGAGTCCATTTGAAGATGTCAGAGTTGTGGGAAAATGTGCCAGGATGAAAAAAGGTCTGAGCTAAGTGTCTAAGCTGGGGGAAGCAGCAAGGCCTGTTCTTTCAGATTCCTCTCTGTGTCCCTTGTGTTTGGAGATAAGGATGCTTCCTTCCTTAGAATAGGGGGAAAGGCACATTTCTCTTGAGGGTTTTATGACCTGATTCAGGGAAGGGTCAGGAAATCTTTCCTACACTTATTTCTCAAATTCATTCAACTTAAAACAAACAGTCAGTATACAAGATGCCATATTTGGGGGTAGTATGTTCTGAAGCCCATCACATTGTCATATCATATCATATCAGTTGCTGTTGCCACAATCATTCTTTTTTTTTTTTTTTTAAAGAATTTATTTGATAGACAGAGATCACAAATGGGCAGAGAGGCAGGCAGAGACAGAGAGTGGGGGAAGCAGGCTCCCAGCTGAGCAGAGAGCCTGATGTGGGGCTCGATCCCAGGATCCTGGCATCATGACCTGAACCAAAGGCAGAGGCTTTAACCCACTGAGCCACCCAGGCGCCCCTGCCACAATCATTCTGTATAACAGACCACCGAGCGTACAGGCT
Source organism: Mustela nigripes (assembly GCF_022355385.1). Lineage (NCBI taxonomy): Eukaryota > Metazoa > Chordata > Mammalia > Carnivora > Mustelidae > Mustela > Mustela nigripes. The sequence continues at coordinate 98,392,585 of NC_081562.1, forward strand.
TGCAAGTCTACTGGAAGTTGGCCTGACAGGCCTGGCTTAGCTGAGTAGCTCTGCTTAACACTCTTGGTCTCACTGGGCTTGGCTTAGTACTGTGAGCTCTGGGCTTGGTCTGTTTCTTCCGAGCCCAAGATTAGTGGGGAGCCAGCCACCCAGTGGCTCTGGCCCAAGTGCAAAAGAACAAGCCCAACCAAGCTCATTTTCAGCATCAGATCTGTTAACACCCTCTTGACAAGAGCGAGTCACATGACCCAGTCTGTAGTCCAGGCATGGGAAAGTACTCTTCATCTCAGGGGAAGACCTGCAGAGTCACATGGCAGAGGGTCTGGAATCAGGGGTGATTAAGAATGCAGCCAGAATGGACATCGGGGAAGGTATGTACTATGGTGAGTGCTGTGAAGTGTGTAAACCTGGCGATTCACAGACTATACCCCTGGGGCTAATAATACATTATATGTTAATAAAAAATTTAAAAATTAAAAAAAAGGAGAAAAAAGAATGCAGCCAGAAATTTACTCCTCTTTACATGGCCAAGTCCTAGCTGCTTTTGAAGCTGTATGGCTCAATTCAAATTCTGTCTTCCTTATAGCCAGCATAATCTTTCAACCAAAAGAAATTGCTCCTTTTTCTAAAATCTTATTTTATTTTGCACCTCCCATAAGAGATGTGTTAACTTCCAACTTGTATCCACCATAAGTACCTCCTACCTTGGGAAGTCTGTAAGGCAAACCTTTGGCTAATGCATCTTTATATCTTCAGTGTATTTGTATCTAAAAACTAATAAAAACTTTAAGTGAGAAGAGACTATAGTGGTTTTTTTTTTATTATAGTAAAATATACATAACATAAAATATACTGTTTTGGGGGCACCTGGGTGGCTCAGTGGGTTAAAGCCTCTGCCTTCGGCTCAGGTCATGATCCCAGGGGTCCTGGGATAGAGCCCCGAATTGGGCTCTCTGCTCCGCAGGGAGCCTGCTTCCTCCTCTCTCTCTGCCTGTCTCTCTGCCTACTTGTGATCTCTGTCAAATAAATGAAATATTCTTTTAAAAATACCATTTTAAATTAGTCTTTTTTTTTTTTTTTAAAGATTTTATTTATTTATTTGTCAGAGACAGAGGGAGAGAGAGCGAGTGAGCACAGGCAGACAGAAAGGCAGGCAGAGGCAGAGGGAGAAGCAGGCTCCCTGCCGAGCAAGGAGCCCGATGCGGGACTCGATCCCAGGACCCTGGGATCATGACCTGAGCCGAAGGCAGCTGCTTAACCAACTGAGCCACCCAGGCGTCCCTAAAAATACCATTTTAAGTGTATAGTTCTGTGGCATTTAGTACATTCACGTTATGTTACATATTTGGCTTTTTTTTTTTTAAGATTTTGTTTATTTATTTGACAGAGATCACAAGTAGGCAGAGAGGCAGGCAGAGAGAGAGGAGGAAGCAGGCTCCCCACTGAGCAGAGAGCCTGATTCGGGGCTCAATCCCAGGACCTTGGGATCATGACCTGAGCCGAAGGCAGAGGCTTTAACCCACTGAGCCACCCAGGTGCCCCTACATATTTGTTTTCAGTTGTTTTAATCTGACTTCTCACATGTATGGCACCTGGATAATTCTTTTGGAAGGAACTCCTTGATGTAGATTTGTGAAAGAGAGTTTTCTCTCTCTCTCTCTAGACCCATTTCTTTCTTTTGGCTTTTTTTCTTTTAGAGCAGATGTTCTCTGCAAATAGTTGTCAATTTATTCTGAATTCAGACTCTTACAAGCTTGCTGCCATAGTTGAGGTGTGTATTTTTGGATTACAACAATTTAACAGATCCCCCTATAGTGTGAGTTGTAAATGGGTATGAGGCACAGAGCATTAATGGAAAGGGGGGAAATGATACATCATAATCCTAATCTCAGAGTCTTGGCAGAATAAAATTAACATGAATTTTTAGCTCTTCTTAAGGATGAAAAATAGCTTCGACATTCACATTCATCCTAATAAATGTTGAACATTTAAACACTTTTAGTGTATGTTTATGGAAGAGCTTGTTCAGAATTCTTTCTGGAAATTTGTACGAAGAATTAATGTTCTTTCAAGAAAGTTGTATATAAATGATGATTTCCAGTGAAGCAGAAAAATAACTTAGAGTATTGTTATTTGTAGTAGAATTTTCTTCAATCTCGTACCGTTTTCCTGTTATTGAAAGTCTTACTGTGTTCCAAGTTCCTTGGCAGATTTTCTTGATACCCATTATTATAGAATCTTGTGATGCTTTATGGTCGTTAAGTGTCAAAGGTCCTAAAGGCCAAGGAGGTAGAAGCATTTTTTACAATTCAAAGATTTTGAAACGTGCTACAGTGAAGTTGTGTGTGTACATATGTATTACATATGTATTAGACTTTCTCTTCTCTTTTTTTTAAAGATTTTATTTATTTATTTGTCAGAGAGAGAGAGAGCGCGAGTGAGCATGAGCAGGGGGAGTGGCAGAGGGAAAGGGAGAAGCAGGCTCCCTGCTGAGTAAGGAGTCCAGTGTGGGCCTGGATCCAGGACCCTGGGATCACAACTTGAGTTGAAGGCAGATGCTTAACCAACTGAGCCACCCTGGTGTCCCTGTATTAGACTTTCTTAATGTTTATTTCAAAGCAGGTAATGTTTGAAGGGTCCAAAGTAGTTAATCTCATCATATGAGCTAGAGAGTTTAAAATCCAGTTTATCTTTCTGATTTTTTAAAAATAGTTATTTATTTATTTTGGAGAAGCAGAGAGTGTAAGACAGAGAGTAGGGGGAGGTTTAGAGGGAGAGAAGCTTTAAGCAGACTCTCTTCTGAGCACAAGAGTCTGATGTGGGGCTTGATCTCACGACCCTGAGATCATGACCTGAGCTGAAATCAAGAGTTCAACACTTAAGTGACTAAGCTATAAGGGCACCCCTATCTTTCCGATTCTTTGAATGTATTATTAGACTGAGACCCTCCACCCATGTTTTAGCTTTTCCTCTTAAGGGATATTGAAGGTAAAATGATGGTAATAGAAAAAAAAAAAATGTGTGGTCATGTAATTATATCCTTATCACATGGTAATGAGTTTCTGTCTTATAATATCTAATTTAGTATGGGCTCTCTAATTAATGTTTAATAATCTCTCTAATGTTTAAATGGATTTTTTAACTCCAGCTATATTTGTGATGATTTTTTTTTTAACTTCTTCATTGATAAACCAGCATTTTCCTTTTCAGCTGGGGCCAAAACAGCCACATGAGAAGATTCTGTCTTGTTGACAGTGAAGCAATTAACTTACATGGGTTTGGGCCTGTAAATAATCCCCCATGGTGCCTGGGGCATAAGATATGCTCAGTAAATGCTAGATCTTGCCCACATATTGAAAACAGGGTCCCTTGCAGATGCTTCGGGTCTTTGGGAAGAGTATAGGGGCTTGGTGTTGGCTCCTTGAGAAGGAGGGTGTACCAGGCCAGGCAGACACTCAAACCGCCCCAGCCCCGCCCCCGCATTTCTCAGAAGCCGCAGCCTAACCAAGCAAGCTCTTAAGTGGTCCATACAAGGACTCTCCTTACCCACTGTTACAGAATTTCATTTAGATCACAAACAACAGAGGCAGAAAGTAGGATTCAAATCATAACATAGTTGGTTGCCATGTTTACTGACTCTCTGAATCTCTAGTATGTGCCATATGTTCTAAAGATAAAGGAGCGAAGGGAGTAAGCAGCTTTTCCTTCTCCTCAGGGAGGAGCTCAGACCAAAGGAGACCATATGTCCCATAAATTCTGTGATGAAGCTACTCAAGTGGAAAACAGGTATTAAGAAACTAAAGGATTCGGGGTGCCTGGGTGGCTCAGTGGCTTAAGCCTCTGCCTTCAACTCAGGTCATGATCTCAGGGTCCTGGGATCGAGCCCCACATTAGGCTCTCTGCTCAGCAGGGAGCCTGCTTCCCCCCCCCCCCCCCCCCCCCCCCCCCCCCCCCCCCGCTTGCCTCTCTGCCTACTTGTGATCTCTGTCTGTCAAACAAATAAATAAAATCTTGGGGGGAAAAAAAATTAGAGGATATGGTCACCTGACTCAGTCTGGAGAACAGAGAAGACATCTCTAAGGAAATGACTTTGAAGAGGAGACCTGAAACACCAGAAAGAATGTGCTCTCACTTGCCTCATGTTCTCTGCACTTGGACTTTCCCTTTTCTTCCTGGAAGGGAGATACTCCCACATCCTCTCCCCTCCTGCTACCCGATATTACTGTTAGCAGTGAATTTGAAAAAAATGTTTTACAGATAGCAGGTAGCAATCCATGAGTCATAAAGTTAATTCAGTGAGTAGTAATCCAATTTTAAACATAAATGTTGAAATGTTAGATATTTTTTATTTAGCTCCCATTTTTTTTAAGGTTTTATTTATTTATTTGGCAGAGACAGAGCACAAGCTGGGGGAGCAGCAGGCAGAGGGAGAAGCAGGCTCCCTGCTGAGCTAGGAGCTCCATGTGGGGCTTAATCCCTGGACCCTGGGATCATGACCTGAGTTGAAGGCAGATGCTTAACTGCCTGAGTCACACAGGCCCCCCATCCTTTTTTTTTTTTTCTTTAAGTGCAGCTAAATATGAAGAAAATTCGAAAAACTAGGATTGAATAAGGGCTTACCTTGTGGAATTACCACAATACCTTGTGGAGTTACTATGAACGTTAAGTAAGTTTACATGTGTTCCATACACGTTTAAGAGATTTTAGTGACTCTTTTTTCTCCTCTGCCTCTTTAGGATCACATCTTGGAAAAAGGATGCCTTGTTTTGATGATTATGTTAGTTTTACAATTTCCAGAATAAATAAAATAGGTTCAGAAAAAAGTACAGCTCATTTCTTTGTATTTGAAAGGAAGGTAGTCCCTACTCTCATTTTTTGTTTCAACACCAGGCGATTTCCATAGGAGGATGTGATGCTGACATAATTCTGAGATGGTGAAGTTATGTCAGAAATTTTTATTTATCTTTAAATCTGTTGTTTATTTTTTAAGATAAATAAGTAATTTATTAATGAGTGATCCACACAGGGCATGGGCCTACTGTGGGGCTTCAACTCATGACCCTGAGATCAAGACCGAGCTGAGATCAAGAGTCGGATGCTTAACTGACTGGCACCCCAGACCAGCTTTTCAAATGAATCAACATGGAGCCCTTCAGTCATTCCTTTCCCTACTTCCAAACGGAGTATTATTTGTGTATTGTTTGAAAATTCCATGTGGAATAACATTTCTACTTATTTCTATTAATTTCCCTTCCCCTCTAGATTTCACCACCCCATCCTCAGTCCTTTGGAAAGCAGTTTCCAGCTGGAAGTGGACGTCCTGAGTCATCTCCTGAAGGCCCAGGCTCAGGTCTCGGAGTGGAAGTTCCTCCCGTCCCTGGTGAACTTGCACAGCGCTCACACCAAGCTGCAGACTTGGGGCCAGATCTTTGAAAAGCAGCGGGAGACCAAGAAACATCTGTTTGGAGGGCAATCTCAGAAGGCAGTTCAGCCCCCACACCTTTTCCTCTGGCTGATGAAACTCAAAAACATGCTTCTTGCCAAGTTTAGCTTTTACTTTCACGAGGCACTGAGCCGGCAAACGACTGCTTCAGAAATGAAAACGTTAACTGCAAAAGCCAACCCAGACTTTTTTGGAAAGATTTCCAGCTTCATCAGGAAGTACGACGCTGCCAATGTGTCCTTAATCTTTGACAACCGAGGTTCTGAGAGCTTTCAGGGTCACGGCTATCACCACCCCCATTCCTACAGAGAGGCCCCTAAGGGTGTGGACCAGTATCCAGCTGTGGTGTCTCTGCCCAGCGACAGGCCCGTCATGCACTGGCCCAATGTCATCATGATCATGACAGACCGCATGTCCGAACTGAACAGCTTGGAGAAGGTGGTCCACTTCTATGATGACAAAGTTCAGAGCACCTACTTCCTAACCCGCCCGGAACCTCACTTTACCATTGTCGTCATCTTTGAATCAAAGAAATCCGAAAGAGACTCCCACTTTATTTCCTTCCTCAATGAGCTCTCACTGGCCCTCAAGAACCCCAAAGTTTTTGCGAGTCTGAAGCCTGGTTCCAAAGGCTAGCAGGTGGTTTGTGTGAAAGGTTCGCAAGACTGGAAGGTGTGTTCCTAATTGCTCTAATGATCTGCTGTGGTCTGTGATTAGAGTTTCCATCCATTCTTGCTTCTTTCAGAGCTAAATTAAAGACAAATCCTCCCTAATTGTGTTGCACACTTTTAAGCAATTAAGGCCAATTGAATTAAGTGTCCAAAGAGTAATCTAGGAAGTGATCATGGCTACAATTGATGTTGTAGCCATGGTACAGCAGAGGACCTGCAGCATTTTCTCCTATTTTCCTGTTTCACGTAGACTGAATATTTATTAGCCTTTGGCTTTTCTTTGCACCTGTTTTACATTGTTCTAATCTTTGTTTAATGCGATTCCAAACGCCTTCTCCTCTGCCTCCTTGCAGGACCAGTAAATGGGGTAAGATATTAAATGCCCTTTTCAGAATGGTATGTTTTCTATATCATAAATTAGCAAGTTAACATGAAATTAGTTTTATGTTTCTCATCCACTAATTAATATTTTGGATACCAAAATCAGTGTCTTGGTGAGAAATTTCTATCAGTTATGGAAATTGAAGGTGAATCAGAATGGTCGCATAGCATCAGTTCTAACAGTTCAGAAGGCTCCCATGACTACTTTAACAGTCACGGGTTCTTTGGGGGTGATCTACACACATAACTGCATTTGCATTTACCCTTATAAATCAGAGCGACTCTTTCACTCTGAAAGTTAGCATAAGCCATAACATGGGGTTTCTTCACTCCTCCCCATGTCATCTACTTGGCTTTCTGTTTTTCACCTTTCTCCTGAGACGTATGTTCAAGTTTGGCTCCACTCCCTGCTTATTCTTAGGCTGAAAAACCATGTAGTCTTCATTTTTCAGCCACTTTTAGACATTCTTGCAACTTAGTCTGCTTTTCTAATATAAGAATGGTGGTATCAATACCTTGTAGTTGCTAAACATCAATTGTGCATTCAAAAGACCTCTTCATAGTTGAGTAATCCAATCAGTACTTAATTTAAACATCTCTGAACTTGGGTTTCAAGACTGTCTCCTCCAGATTATCCTCAGAAGCAGTGATACATCTTAACACGTGCTGCCTTAACACTTTTCTTCGGTGGGTGTTCATGGGGACGTAGATGGACCCATGAAGGCTTAACGGGCTATGGGGAATTTCACTTCTAGGTTATTGATTTAGAATAAAAATAAGCCACAAAGAGTCACTGAGTTTTTACTGTTTGTTGGTTCCTTCAGTGCTTGTATGCAGTGTAATGATTGGCTTGTCCAGTTTATCATGATCGCACAGAGCCAAGGTTTCCCCAGGCTGTTCCAGCGGGGGAGCTGGCGCTGGGCAGAGCTGCTCCCAGCCTGGACCGGGAGGCCTGCCCACCTCCGGCGGGACTATGTGCTGGAAGGACCTACTGGCCTATTTTCTATTTCTTTTCTTTTTCTTTTTTTTTTAAATCAAAGTCATATATATAAAAAGCCAGTTTGCTTTAAATAGAAAGTAGTGATTCTGCATTTTATTCACTCAGGTTCCATAAAAATCTGAACAACATCGAACTTACATAAAAAATTGAAAACTGGAACTAAAAAGTCAAATCGTTTTTCTTCCCTTTTGCGCTTTGCCAAGAAGCTGAAAAGTACTCCTTGGTGTTCATGTATTATTTTTTGTCCTAGATAATACCATTAGCCTTAAGGATGTGGTCTCCCATGTACCCAAAAGAAATACGCTTCAGTGGAGCATGGAGGAAGAGTGTAAATAAAACTTGTATATAATATTTAAATAACCAATCCTTGTCTAGAACATATTTGAAATGTATATTTATTTTTAAACATATTTTGGTTCAAGCCAAGAAACAAAGTGATTCTACGCTGAGATTTGTTCTCTAAATCAGTAAAGAAATGACCCATAAAGTCTGTATTTTGCTAAATGGAAGAGTAAATCCGCATATTATCTGCAGACTGTTTACTTTGAAATTGTTTCAAAACCACAACTTGATGCGTTTTTACGTGTAACTGGAAGTGTGGGCCATGCTTACTGAGATTGCCAACATGTCCATCAAGGAGGGTTCCTTTCAGGATGCCCTTTGGATGCAGGGTGAACATTCACAACTCTGTCCCCTTGGGTCCAACCTGGCATCTGACATCATTTAAGGGTGTGTGTGAACATGCAGTCATCTCCCCTTATCTGCCATTTTGCTTACCTCGGTTTCAGTTATCTGCGGTCACCACAGTCTGAAGCTCAAAGCTGGGGTTCCGCCTCCAGATGAATTATCGGGAGGTCGGTCATAGCATCTCACCACATCATGATGCCTGCGTCGTTCACGTCCCTTTATCTCGCTGCGTCAGCATGCTGTAATTCCAGGTCGTCCGGAGAAGGAAGAGTACCCTACAGTAAGAGATTTTCAGAGAGAGATGGACCACACTCCCATAACTGGAATTACAGTATAGTGTTATAACTGTTGTATTTTATTGTTGCTGTTCACTTCTCACCGTGCCTCATTTACACATTACACTTTATCATAAGTATGTGAGTATAGGAAAGATCATAGTATATTTAGAGCTTGGTACTGTGCAGTTTCAGGCAACTGCCTTGAGCGTACTCCTCGCGGGTCAGGGGGGGACTCCTGTTAACTGAGGAGCCGATACCCTTTACATTATTTCTCTGTGCACTGGAACATCTCGTAGAAAATTTACTTACAGGAAAGAAAATAGTTGGTAACTCACTGCACTCCTGCAGAGCCACTCATGGGATCGTTAGAAAACGTCCGCCCTTTGATCTAGCAGCAAACTTGCCTTGTGTTTTGGCTTATCAGCCTCTGAGCTTGACTTTCTATCTGTAAAATGGGAATAAGGAAACGCAGCTGCTGCTTTCAAAGGCTGTATAAGAATGGAATGACATCATGCATGTAAAAAAGGCTTTGCAAGCTTACTTGGGTTTGAAAACCGTATAAATAAAAGATGGCCCATTCTTTCCTTAAACTCAACACCTCTCCTGTTCTCGTCTTTCTCTTCAGATCTGGGGCATACGTGTGCTTGCCTCGTCACTGTGTTTGAACAGTACTTAACTAATTTAGAAGAGGATGCAGATAGATGCCTAAGCCACTCACCCTCCCTTCCCTCTCTCCTTATTTTAGAATCCTTGTGGTTCTTTGTTCCTAAATTTTTATGGCTGGTTGATAGCATCACTTTAGTTCTGTAGTCTTTACCGATTTTTTTCTTTTTCTTTATGGGGGGGTTAAGTTGCTCTTTTAATTCCCAAGTGAGGTGTGTTAAAATCTCTGTGATGGTAGATGTCATCCTTTATTTCTGTCAGGTTCTTGCATCTTGTATTTTAAAGCCCTTTTCTTAGGCCCAGAGACATGTTATTATGATGAAGTTTCCTGCTTTATCTCCATTACTGCTCCTTGCTTTGAAGTGCGTTTTGCCTGTTTTTTTTGTTTTTGTTTTTGTTTTTTTACAACCCAGCTTACTTATACTTAATGTTCACATGGTATGTCTTTTCCTATCCTCTCACTATTTGTATCGTTATTTTTAAAGCGTCTATGGTTAAGAACTAGAGAGAGAAGACTGATTAAAAAGAGCAATGACCACCTCTGTGTGCTGCGTTCTGACCAGCTCTGCCTTCTGATTGAAGTGTTTAATGCATTTCATTTCAGACCTGTGAAGTTTTTACAGTCAGGACTTCGCTGATGGTATCCCTTCAGCCAGCACTGAACATGCTTTTTTATCTTTTTTTTTCCTTTTTTAAAAAAAGATTTTATCTATTTATTTGACAGAGATCACAAGTAGGCAGAGACAGAGACACAGAAAGAGAGGGGGAAGCAGGCTCGCTGCTGAGCAGAGAGCCTGATGCGGGGCTCCATCCCAGGACCCGGGCTGAAGGCAGAGGCTTAACTTACTGAGCCACCCTGGCGCCTCTCTTTTTTTTCCTTTTATGTTGGAAATTAGATTAAGAAGTTTGATCAGATTTCTCTCCCTTTTTTTTTTTTTTTTTTTTTTTTTGGTGTGACTGTCATGTATTTTGTTGGGAGACAGCTAATATCTGGCATTATACCGGCCTGGCATCCCCTAACTCATAATTTTAAAAACTGGCAAGTGGGGTGGCTGGCTGGCTCAGTTGGTAGAGCATTTAACTCTTGATCTCAGGGTTATGAGTTTGAGCCCCACACTGGGTGTGTAGAGCTTACTTAAAAAAAAAAATCTTAAAAAAATAATAAAATAATGAATTACATCTTCCTGAGATACTGGGGAATTTTTAAGGAAATGTTTAAGAATGGGGTGCCTGCGGGCGCCTGGGTGGCTCAGTGGGTTAAGCCGCTGCCTTCGGCTCAGGTCATGATCTCAGGGTCCTGGGATCGAGTCCCGCATCGGGCTCTCTGCTCAGCAGGGAGCCTGCTTCCTCCTCTCTCTCTCTCTGCCTGCCTCTCTGCCTACTTGTGATCTCTCTCTGTCAAATAAATAAATAAATAAAATCTTTAAAAAAAAAAAGAATGGGGTGCCTGCATGGCTCAGTGGGTTAAAGCCTCTACCTTCGGCTCGTTTTATGATCCCAGGGTCCTGGGATCAATGTCCCGCATGAGGCTCTCTGCTAGGAGGGGAGCCTGCTTCCCTCTCTCTCTGCCTGTCTCTCTGCCTACTTGTGATCTCTATCTGTCAAATAAATAAATAAAATCTTAAAAAAAAATGTTTAAGAATATATGAGGATTTCTGCCTTCTGCCTCAAGTTTAACCCCAAATTTGAAACAAGGCAGCCATTTTTTCCCCCTTATCACAAGACACTTCTGTGTAAATGTTATGATCTTCTTTTATTTCTTCCTCCAGGTTCATTTTCCTCTCTCTTAATTACTATTGATTATTTTCCTCTGCTTTTCTCCTTCCTCCCTTCCTCCTTCCCTTTGTGTCTACCTTCCTCACCAATTCCACTTAGTCACTTTTCCCCATGCCTCGGGGCTCCAGGACATAGCTCAGGGGTCTCTGACCCAGTTTGGGAAAGCCATACTTGAAAGTATGCATCTCGATTGTTTTTAAAACTAGTGTTTTTTTCAGGCAGTGACAAAGGAATACATACAGACACGAATGGGTGACAACAGTTAAGCCCAGTCACTTCATGAGACTACGCATCAGCCAACTACAGCCAAGGAGTGCTGTGTGTATCCAGCAGCTTATGTGGCATTTTTTCATTTTTGGTGTGACAACATATGGTGGTGCAGGATACCCCTTGACCGCACAGCCATCCCCAGGTCTCAGTCACCCCAGGTTAGGCCAGTGTTAGAGCAGTCCTAAAGCAGCAGCCGACAGAGGATATGCATGGCTGTTTTCTAGTAGCCAACATTGACTCATGTAACAACTATCAAGCACCAGCTATGCGAAGGATGGTGTTTACAGCTGTCGACCATGACCCACACAGGGCCCGCTTGGCTTGGCTGGTAGTGAGGTGAGCTGACTCCAGGCACTCTGCAGGCTTACAGGGCAAGGCCCTGAATAGTCTTCAAACCTGTTTTTCTTGCATGCCTTCCAAACTGGTTTTGAAAAACCATGATACCTTCATGGATTTTTTTTTTAATCTGAAATCATCATCATTCTCTATGTAAATGGTCTCAAAAGATTCATTTTATCATGTATCGTAGATATTGACATTTAAAATGAAAATGTTAGGGGCATCTGGATGGCTCAGTCGTTAAGCATCTGCCTTTGGCTCGGGTCATGATCCCAGGGTTCTGGGATTGAGCCCCGCATTGCGCTCCCTGCTCTGCTGGAAGCCTCCTTCTCCCTCACCCACTCCCCCTGCTTGTGTTCCTTCTCTCACTGTGTCTCTCTCTGTCAAATAAATAAAATCTTTAAAAATAAATAAATAAAATGAAAATGTTAAGGGTTCTTTTAAATATATCCGGTGAAATCTTAGTACAATAGAGACTTGATAGCAACCATTTTCCACATTTAAAAATCTCTTAAGGGCACCTGTGTGGCTCAGTGGGTTAAGCCCACTGGGTGGCTCAGGTCCTGGTCTCAGGTTCCTGGGATCGAGCCCCCACACTGGGCTCTCTGCTCAGCAGGGAGCCTGCTTCCTCCTCTCTCTCTACCTGCCTCTCTGCCTACTTGTGATCTCTCTCTCTGTGTCAAATAAATAAATAAATAAAATCTTTAAAAAAAAATAAAAATCTCTTAACAAGCTTTGTAATATTTTATCACCCTTTTTGTTCCTTGAACTTTGTTCTACCTCTCCCATGGAATTTTATCCTAATGTGAATTTTATTTTCTTAAAAGTATTATTGAATATTAAGTACTACTAAATACTAACTCAGCATATTCCATATATAAATATTCTGTTACCATGGGGCTCTAAGAGTTTAATGAGCAAATAACATATATATTAGAACCTTTATTTGAACATTGATCTGAACTATCTCTTTCAATTAAATGAGTATGTGTTTATGATGACCTGGTTAAAGAAACTGATTGTCTAACTGTTCCTTTGCTTGGTGGGCAGAGAGTTTTACACCATACCATAATAACCCGTGTTAGAACTGTGCAAGGTCTGGGATTTTACAGGTTAGCCTGCCACAGTTTCACGGATGATGGCAGACCACGGACGACAATTACTCACAGCAGCAGCAATAGCCAGAATATGACCATTTTGTAGGTTCCCTGAGTCCCTCAGGATCAGCGTGGATGGGCCTGGATGGGTCAGCGTGGATGTGTGCTCATGCAATAGGTTGCATTTCAGGAGAAGGATTCTGATCTTAGGAAACCCAAACCTTTTATAGTGGTCAGTAAGCATGCCTTCCATTTGCTCGAGTGAAACATTATTATCCTGGACAGTTAGAGCATTAGTTTCCTAGGCCTGCCATAACAATGGACCACTAATTGAGTGGCATAAAACAGCAAAAACTGTCTCTGTTCTAAAGTCTAAAAGTGTGAAATCAAGGCACTGACAAGGCTATCTTCCCTCTGAAACCTACGCAGGGGGAGGGAGAATCTCTTGCTTTCCTAGTTTTGAGTGGTTTGCTGGCCATTTTGGTGTTCCTTGGCTTACAGCTACACAATTCCAGCCTCTGCTTTGTCATCGCAGGTTGGACCCTCTATCTCTGTCTTCACATGGCTGTCTGCTTATAAGGACACCAGTCATATTGGACTAGGGGCCCACCCTATTCCAGTATGACCTTATCTTAACTAATCACATTTGCAATGACAATATTTCCAAATAACACATCCTGAGGTACTGGGAGCTAGGACTTCCACATCTTTTGGTAGGGAGGAGACATAGTTCAACCTGTAACAGTAACCATGTGTGCACTTTGGTCTCAATAAAGGGAGACACCGTGTCCCAAGGATGCTCACAGGGACACAAACATCCCCGAAAAACATTCCAAATTAAGGACAGCCAGTGCCTCACTCCCGAGACCTACAGAAACACAAAAAACACATGGAAAACTGACTCTGAATGTCAACTTATGGGTGAGAAGTGAGTTTGTTTTTATGTTGGAGAAGAGCAGGTATTAAAGAAGACAGAAGTAGCTTAACCTACTCCAGGCTCCTTCAGAGACTCATTTTGGCAAAGAGTTCAAATGGAAGGTTAAGACCTGAAAGGGATTTCCTAATGATAAGCCCTATTCTTGCATATCTTGAGAGTCACTGCTGCATCCTGGGTAGTCAAATCCCAGTCCAAAGGTCAGTATTAGAAGAGATCTGGAGGACTGCCAGCGTGGCTCGGTCAGTGAACTGGCTCTTACTTCAGCTCTGACCGTGAGCTCAGTGTGTTGGGCTCCGTGGCTCAGTGGGGAGTCTGCCTGAGATTGTCTCCCTCACCCCACTAGCAAGGGGCGCTCGCTGTCTCTAAAATAAAAAAATCTTTGAAAAAGAGAGAGAGAAAGATTTAGAGATGTATCTGGGCTGCCAGATCCAGTATAACCTGAAGTTTTCTTCCTTCCTTTCTTTCCCTTTCTTTCTTTCTTTCTTTCTCTCTTTCAGTTTGAAGTATTCTTGGTGTTACAACATCACTTCCATTTTCTTTTATTTTTTTAATAAAATTTTTAAAAAGATTTTATTTGGAAGAGAGAGAATGAGAGAGAGAGCATGAGAGGGGGGAGGGTCAGAGGGAGAGGCAGACTCACCTCTGAGTAGGGAGCCCCATAGGGACTCAATCCTGGCACTCCAGGATCATGACCTGAGCCAAAGGGAATCGCTTAACCAACTGAGCCACACAGGTCCCTCCCCTTCCATGTTCTTGAATTGTCCAAGAAGTCTTTCCTAAAGGCTGCAGTTGGGCTGAACAGTGACATCAGAGAATTAAAAGAAGGATCTCTGCCTTGGCTTGCGTAGAAGCAGAGCAGGAGCGAGTCCAGGAATGGCAGGTGGGGGGATGAGGAGGTGGGGGGGTTGCAGCAGAGAGATGGGTGACAGCCTGTGAAGAGGGAGCATGGACCAGCTTGGAGACAGACCGATGCTGAGGCAGCAGACAACTGGGCTCGGGTCCTCACAGTTCCAGAAACTGTGAAGAGAAGAATTTGTTGAGATCCTGGAAGTCCTGCAGTTAAGCAAGAGGAGGAGTTCAACTTTTCTTGAAATGGGTATTAATAAATTCGTGTGACCTCATTTTATACTGTCATTGGCAAGGTCTGGACATGCAAGCTAAACTTTTTAACCAAACTGCATATAGTTAAACTGACGTGGAGTCCTACAATTCTGCAGGAAATCACTAATGCAGACACAGTGTTTTATCTGCATAATTTTTAAAAACTCTGCTTTCAATACCAAGGCCACTTTTTTTTTTTAAGATTTTATTTATTTATTTGACAGACAGAGATCACAAGTAGGCAGAGAGAGAGAGAGAGGAGGAAACAGGCTCCCTGTGGAGCAGAGATCCTGATGTGGGACTGGCTCCCAGGACCCTGAGATCATGACCTGAGCCAAAGGCAGAGGTTTAACCCACTGAGCCACCGAGGTGCCCTCTTATGTATTTTTTTAGATGTTATTTTTAGTTTTAACACTACCAAGAATCTCTAGGAGCAATACCATTTCATTTTATCAAAAGCTGAGCCTCCACAGTCTTGTGTACTTTTTAGGAGGATGATGATATTGAGGAAAAGAAGAGAACTTTCTTGTCTATCTCCTCAAGGAATTAACTCCAACAAAATGGGAACTACAGCAGCTAAAGAATACCTAGCTTCAACAAATTGTATAGATTTGTCAAACTTCAACAACTGACAAGTGAGAATTGTAACAATATTGGAAAATTGTCAACCACTTAGACGCCAATTAACATTCTTCTTGGGGAAAAGTATAAATGTTTGTTAGAAATGCTTTGAGAAGGGCTTGGAGTAGAATTGGTCTGGCCACCTACAGGGTTTTCCTTTTGCTTCCCTGGAGGAAGAACTGGGGTGAGTAGGGGAGGGGAGAGAAAGGCTCCCTGGGTGTAATGGAGAGAGAAGACGGGAGGCTGTACTCTGCCCAGTGGAATCAAACAGACCCTCAGACCACTGCAAAGCTGGCCAAAAATGCCTAAGAGGGTACTTTCAGGGGGCTAGTTGAGAGGCTGCAATGTAAACCTCTCCCTTCTTCCCTGTGAAAATCTTTAGTAACTTCTTGTGTAGGTTTTTCTGGGGACATGGGGAAGGACTTCAAAGGAGGGAAGAGGAGAGTTGACATCTAAGTTACATGTTAGCATGGGCAATATATTCTTTCATCCTCCTTCTGTTCCTGAAGTTGTAATGAGAAAGGAATGGTGAGGGGGTGCCTAGGTGGCTCAGTCAGTTAAATGTCTGACTCTTAATTTTGGCTCAGGTCATGATCTCAGGGCCGTGAGATCAAGCCCCAGGTTGGGCTCTATGCTCAGTGTGGAGTCTGTTTGGGATTCTCTCTCTTTCCCTTCTACCCAGCCCCCGCTCGCACTCTCTCTCTCAAATAAATAAATCTTAAAAAAAAAAAAAATAGTGACAAGTCCTTTCATTATCAATAAAGATCTCTAGAATTGTATATCTGGTCAGAGCTGTGGATTCATCAGCTGCTGATGGTAACTTATATTTATCATCCATACGTACCGATTACATTAGAAGATAGTAATGGAAAGGCAAAATATAATCTTATAATCTTATATTATTTCCCAGCTCTGAGGTATATTTGGACAAATAAACATACATTTATGAAGCTTACTTGGAAACAACTTTCCACATACTACCTAGCAAAGGTAATTAGTTTCAATGAAACAAACAAACAAAAACCCATCTATTTACAAGGCCTTTATTTCCTTATTCCAATCTGTGGGCATAGCTTTTAAATTTCCTAATATCTTGGCCTCTTCTGCTTATTAATTATCACTTTATATATATCACACTGCAAGTATTATTTATCTTAATTATCTGGAGTTAACAAATATTTAGCCAGTGGCAAAAATACACTCTATTAGAGCTGTTTGCGACCACGGGGATGGCGCTAGAGAGTGTTGCCCTAAGCAAAATAAGTCAGTTGGGGGAAAGATACTATGTGATTCACTCATAGGTAGAATTTAAGGAACGAAATAGATGAGCATGGAAAAAAAGAGAGAGGCAAACAGACTCAACTATCGAGAACAAACTGAGGGTTGCTGGAGGGGAGGCGGGTAGGAGATGAACTAATTGGGCGGTGGGCATTAGGGAGGACACTTCTTGTGTGCTGAGAACTGGGTGTTGTACGGAAGTGATGAATCTCTAAATTCTACTCCTAAAACTAAAAACCAAACAAAAACCAACTTTCTTTCAGCTTAAAAAGAAAAGCCCTCTATTAGAAAATGCTGTAATCTCCTAGCAATGTTACTGACATTCTGATCTTGCTTTATTTTGGTTTTGGAGCTGGTAGATTGGTGTTAAAATGTTTTGGACCTCATTGGGGTCTAACTCTCTAGAGAGGCTCTGTCAGAAGCAGCGAAATTGCAGAATCTCCCATCTGGTCTCGCGAAGCCCAAGAGTGGGAATAACTGGAAACTGCCAGTAGAGGGCAGGACAAAAGCAAAACAGGACTCCTGAGCTGCGGCTTCCTTTCCCTCCGGGCACAGTCGGTGCAGTTAGGCTACTTTGGACATAGTGGAGAGCCGAGCAGTGCGGGAGTTGTAAAAATGACCATTTTTAGTCTTAAAAGTTGGGGTTCTCATGACTACTCTTGTAGGGACAGGTAGGCAGACAAGATCTGGTTCAAGAGATGAGTCTATTCTGTCATGTTCATTGAATTTTGACCAAGAAATTCCAAACTCTACCCTCATCCGGTGACTGTGTGGTGAGCTCCCACTGACTCAGAATCACTCACAAATGACTGTGATCTCACCGCTGCTTCCCTACTGAGACTTCTTGCGCTGGTTCTGAGACTCATGTCTCTTCCCCAAATTATCAGACAACAGGGCTTACCTTGCTTGGAGTGTTTAGAACGATAAATGGAGAGTACTTCTTAACATTTTTGGAGGGAAAAAGGTGCACATATCCTTTGAGTTTGTATGGGAAGGACTTACTTCCTCCCACAAAAATACCCATGACCACAAACAAAATTCGCTTCCAGTATTTCAAGGGTCCATGGAAACCCTTGTGTGCCCATGCGCCCCAGGATAAAAATCTCTGTTGGGGAAAAGCTCTTGCTGAAATCCAAACAAGCTCTTCAGGAGCTGCAATAAATCTTGAAGCTTAGGACCATGCCAAATAAGTACTGACTGTCTGCACCTAGATATCCTGTAGGCAACGCAGCCCTTGCCTTGTCCAGACTTGCTCTGCCTGGCACCTCTGATTTTTTTTTTTCTTGGTGTGATTCCTGTTCTAGTGACCCTCACTTAAAACTTTGGGGTCACCTGTGATTCCTCTCTGTCATGCTCAATGTCACTCTTACTGAACTTCTTATGTTTTCATTCTCGCCCTCTTCATGCCTGGCTTTTATTAGTCAAGCTGGGATTAGAAATATCATCTCTCACCTTCCATTTCTTTGTATTCCAGTCCATCTTTCTGACTTATACTGGGATTTTATTTTATTTTGTTTTATTTTATTTTCAAAGATTTTATTTATTCATTGGAGAGAGAGCTTGACCCTAGGGCCCTGGAATTATGACCTGAGCTGAAGGCAGATGATTAATTGACTGAGCCACCCGGGCGCCCCTAGACTACTTTTTTTTTTAAGGATTTACCCATCTATTTGAGAGAGCAAGAGTGAGCGCACATGGGGGGAGGGCCAAAGGGAGAAAGAAATTCAAGCAGACTCTGCTGCTGAACCCATTGCAAGGTTCAATCTCACAACCCTGAGATCATAACCTAAGCATGCCCAGCCATCTGGGCCACCCAGGCACCTCTATAGCCTTACCAATTACATAAACAATCAACACATATTTTGTATGCTATATGTATTATACACTGAATCCTTACAATGAAGTAAGCCAGAGAAAAGAATGTGTTATTACGAAAATCAGAGGGAAGAAAAAAATACATTTACAGGACTGTCCTGCAAAAAGCCCGCATCTAAGCACTCCTGTGCAGTCCCAACCTGTGTTGTTCAAGAGCCAACTACAGTTGGCTAGTTGCCAGTTGGCTAGTTGCTAGATCTAGAGATCTAGCATTGGTCCTAATAATTTCCACAGTAGTTTACTGCTCATATCAGCAATGGAGGAAGATGCTGAGTTTCATTGAGAGACTGGTGAGAATAAAGATGCATTTCTTTCCCCATCCAATTTCATAGACCCCAGCTTGAAACTCTCAAACTCAGATAACTGATTGTCAAAGTAAAGCATGCATCAGAATCACCTGGATGCTGAACACCAACAGCTAGGACTTATTTCTGATTCAGTAGGTCGAGGGTACACCCTAGAATTTGCACTTCTAACAAGCTCCCAGGTGTGGCTGATGTTGCAGGCCTAGGAGCCACACTTGGAAAACTTTTGCTTTAGACTAGATCGTAATGTCCTGGCATCTTAACCTACCCAAATCCTATGCCTCCCTGAACCCAGGAAAAATTCCACTTTCTGAAAGGCTTGAAACAGACCTGCGAGTCCATCCCTTATCTTTACAGGAGCAGGGTGCCAGGTAATTCAGCAGCCACTTTGACCCCTACCTTCCTGAGAAGGAGCACTGGCTACGGCCGCTGTGTTTGCTGAGTGTTAGGTAGTACGCAAAGCACTTCACAGGCTTTCTCTGAATCTACCCCTCATCTTATGTGCTAGGAAATGAATAAATCCCATTTTCAGGTGAGGAAACTGAGGTCTGGGGTAGTTATGTAGCTTTCCCAAAGCTGAATAGCTCGTAAGGAGAACAGGAATTAGAATCTGCCTTTACCTGACTCCGGATCCTGAATCCCTTTTCATTTTATTTATTTTTATTTCATTTTAAGTAAGCTCTACACCCAGTGTGGAGCCTGAACTCACAACCCCAACATCAAGAGTCGAATGCTCCACCGACTGAGCCAGCCAGGTGCCCCCAGAATATGAATTCTTAGCTACCTTATACTGTTCTTATGCTATTTATATACCTTACACTGTTTATACTGTT
This sequence comes from Mustela nigripes, assembly GCF_022355385.1. NCBI lineage: Eukaryota > Metazoa > Chordata > Mammalia > Carnivora > Mustelidae > Mustela > Mustela nigripes. Next base: position 98,412,140 of record NC_081562.1, read on the forward strand.
GAGTAATCCAGCTTACCTGGATGAAGAAGGCAGGTAACCTGCCTTGGAGAAGTTAACCATCTGAAGTCCTGAGCTCCGCCAAATGCAGAGTTCAGCGGGAGGTTGCTCCACGTCTGCACCTCTCTCTCTGGTCACTTTCTAAATATTCAAGATGGATTTGTAGAATTCTGCAGGTGCAACTAGAGGGTCAGGATCAAGCAGCTGGGTCCACAGCTCTTTTTGCCAAGGGCCAGGCATAGAGACTGGGCTGGAGACCTGTTTGTTGAGTTGAAGTCCTCTTTTTTCTCATCCCCAGCCAAACCAAATTCCCATTCTTACAATCCCTGACCTAAACCAAAAGAATTGCTTTCCATGGATAGATTGAAGTAAAATTCTATTAAATAAATTAGGAGCCTAGTCCGACGTATTACATGGTTTCCTGACCTGAAGATCTGTTCGGCCTCCTGCAGTCTGAGTCTCGTCGGGGCTGTGCAGGCCTGCCCGTTCCCCCGCCGCACCTCACGCACTCCTCCTGGGACAGCCCGTGCTGTTCCCTGCACCGCGACTGCCCTTCCTCACCCCGCACCCTCTGCCACCCCCATCCGCCCCATACTTTCACCCTCACGCTCACTCAGTCCTTCCTCTGGAAGCCCCGCCCCTTTCCCTTGAAGCGCCTTGCTCAGTCTCCTGGGGTTGTGGGCTCTTCCAGCCCCTTCCTCCGTGCGGTCCTGATCCTTCTTAGAAACCTGTGGCCATCCATTGCTAAGCAACCGTCTCCTTTTCTGTTCTTTCAACTTCTTGGGGCCGGAGGCCAAGCGGCGGGTTGCTAACCTCCGCATTTCCAGCACGGTGGCTGGGGTAGGACATGTGCCGTGCTGTGGCGGTGCCTGGGAAGGCGGGAGGCCCCCCCCCCCTCCATAACGTCCATCATCCCGCACAAAATAATCTCTTTTTGGGTGTAGACACTTGCCATTTCCCAGTCTTATATAAAATGTGCGGGTGAGCTCCACGAGGGCAAGCCTTCTTGTCTTCCCACTTGTGCGTCTCAAGCGTCTGGAAGAGGGTCAGGCGGCCGTGGGATGGGGGGGGAGGGTCGCTCTGAATTATCTTTTGCATGGGTAGAGGCGTCGTCAGAAAACTATATAGTCATCCCTCTGTGGTATTCAGTCCAGCAGGCTCTGCCAACCCATTTGGACAAGTCCCCTCCCTTCCGTCCCCGGCCCCTCACCTTCTAACTCCTTTGCTCTGCCAGCCCCCCCACCCCGAGAAACTTCGGTGTTGCCCACGGGCGGTCTCGGTAAGTGTGGTGTGAGACCTGGGCGCCGAAACGCACCAAGGAAGGGTCCCGACAGGGCGCGCCTGGGGTCCGCAGGGAGCAGCGAGGCCGCGAGGGGCCTGGGCTTCCCGCGGCGGCTGGCTCCCGAGCATTCCCGGGGTGGTTGGTGGAGACCCGGCCGCTCGCTGGGAGCGAGGACCAAGCGAGAGTCACAGCTGGGAGAGGCGTTGCTTTCCAAAGCTCAGCAACGTCTCGAAAGGACAGCATTTGTTTAAAAACCGTCTTTGCCCCGACTATCCCAGCTCCTGTCCAGACAGAAGGGAGGGCGCGGCCGCAGGCCCGGCGCGTTCTCTGGCTGTGATCCTCACCCTCCGAGGTTCCCCCCGGCTCCGCGGGTCAGCCGCCTCATTGGGGAGGGCAGCTTGTTGTCGTCAGCGACCAACATCTGGTGTTCCATGTGGCTAGCGTGCCTTGTGATTGGAACGGAGGCGAGGGCGGGACGAAGCGGCGGGGCACGGTGAAGGGTGCGGCTGTCGGGGCTGACCACACTTCTGGAGAATCAGAAGATGAATGGCCCCCAATTCAGCACCGACACCGGGCAGGATAATTGTTAACGCACGTCTTGAAATGGTCTCCTTCCAAAAACAGTATTTGGTTTAGGAGAAACACGGGGGAGAACTGAAACCTCCCGGGAGGCTTAGAAATAGGTCAGTGTGATCCCAGAACAGCATTTCCAGCATTGTTGTGCGGTTCCTCATGGCTGCCGTTGGTCACCCAATCAGAGAGCTTGTCCTTAGACTAATGCTACTCAGCTGGTTACTATGGTAACGATGGAGTACCGGTTGTCATGGCAATGAAATGGAAATTTGGGGGACCAGTTTCTTGAGAGGAGGGGGATTCACGAAGCCCTGGCTTCCCTTCCTTCCTTAAAACTTGGCCATATTGTATATTACTTTAAAAAGGGGTAGAATTTCAAACTCTGCGTACATTTCAGGATTTGTGTGTGTGTTTTTTTTTCTCATTCTTAGATCGCATGGCTTAAATCTTTTCAATTCTGTGATGAGACTAGCCACCCTTCCCACACCCACCCCTAGTCTTTGATGGCTCATATTTAAAAATGAGATCGCAGAAGCTGCATTTCTTTTTATCGCTCTATAAGGGTTTCTGCCAGACTCCACTGAATTCCTCCAAAGTTAATCTGGTATGAAATGGTATAAGGTCAAAATGAATTTAATGGATCGTAAATAATAAAAGATACTTCTTTCCCCCAGCCTCACTGAGGTATAGTTGACATAAAAATGTATAGATTTGGGGCACCTGGGTGGCTCAGTGGGTTAAAGCCTCTGCCTTGGGCTCAGGTCATGATCCCAGGGTCTTGGGATCGAGCCCCGCATTGGGTTCTCTGCTCAGTAGGGAGCCTGCTTCTCCCTCTCTCTCTGCCTGCCTCTCTGCCTACTTGTGATCTCTGTCTGTCAAAACAATAAATAAAATCCTTTAAGAAATGTATATATTTAAGGTGTGCAATAAATATATGACATATATAAATATATGTACATAAATATATGACGATTTGTTATGTGTATCCATTGTGAAATGAGTAACACAATCAAGCTAATTAACACATCCATCACCTCACATAGTTGTTTTTTGTATGTGTTTGGTGAGAACACGCAAGATCTACTCTTCTAGCAAATTTCAAGTTTGTGATACATTATTAGTAACTATAATCACCATTCTGCACATTAGATGCCCAGAACTTACTCCTTATCATTGAAAAATGTATATCCTTTGACCAACATCTCCCCAGTTCTCTATTCCCAGACAACGATGATTCTAGCCTGTTTCTGAGTTTGACTTTTTTAGATTGCGTATAATATGAGGGAGACTTACAGTTCAATCACCTTTTCCTCAGTGATGTGTTTATTAGAATCACACATTGAAGTAAATCCTTTTGAGAAGCAGCCAAAAGCCTGGTTCTTTTTTCTTTCCTTGTTCTGTTAGAGGTTTCATTCTTCTTTGCTTTGAATCCACTGTGTGGGATCATCAGTTGGAAATACATGTTCTTATGTTATGTAGATGTGCCTGACCTTTTTCTTGAATGCTCCCAAGGAACCAATTTAGATGCTCATTTTGGATTTCTGGGAAAGGTAGAGTAGTAATATTAATGGTTTTGTCTCAGTCTGGGGCTCATTAAAGAATTTAGAGAAAATATATTGGAACAAATCTGAATTCACAGACCTTTCCATTTTTCTGAGATAACATTGGTGTATGAACATGAACTCTGTGGAAAAGGCTTCTTGGTGCATTTTTGGGGTGTATTTTTATTTGAATTTGCTACTGTAAAAATTTTACATTATTTATGACAGTGATTCTTAAACTTAGTGGCAGGAAAATCCCAATGTGAGTGTGTAAAATGCAAGTTGCTGGACCCTATTCAAGTTGACATAGAACATTACATCAGTTTCAGATGTGGGACATAATAATTCAATATTTGTATACATTGCAAAATGATCACCACAATAAGCATTCCAGCCCTATTGACTCGGATTTTTTTTTAATGGACTCTGGGAATTTGTATTTACACAAATATCCCAGATGATTTTGAGGCAGTCTGTGGCCCAAATGACCATTAGCTAATTGCAGTGGGAAGAAAACTCCTCTCTCAGGGGAAGAATGTGGAGGGAATCCTCCTTACCTTTTTGTTGCCTCCATCAGTCCACCCAGGAAGGTGAGAGGACTGGTTCATCTAGCCTGAGGACAGTACCTGAGCTTTTGTGAACACCCGTAGGGCTCCTTCCTCCAGATGATGGATTGAGGTGGTGTCTTTATGGACATTGCTGGTCATACTTTTTCCCCTGATAGATTTGTTTCTTATCGGTTGATTGGAAGCCCGAAACATATCAAGTCTGCCCAACAAAGATAAATGGTTTTCACCTCATTAGTGTCTCCTTATTTCCTGCTGGAACCTTCCAGCGTGGCATCATACAGCCACCAATGGCTTCACTTTTATTTTTTTTTTTAAGATTTTATTTATTTGACACAGAGAGATCACAAGTAGGCAGAGAGGCAAGCAGAGAGAGAGAGAGAGAGGAGGAAGCAGGCTCCCTGCCTAGCAAAGAGCCTGATGCAAGACTTGATCCCAGGACCCTGAGATCATGACCTGAGCCGAAGGCAGAGGCTTAACCCACTGAGCCACCCAGGGGGCCCCAGCTTCACTTCTTTTGTCCAAAGCCATCTGCCATAGATTTTGAAGGCAAAGGAGGCTAGATTGATAAAACCCAAGGACATTACTTAGGATACAGATTCATCCTAGAACAGAGGCCAAAAATAACAGTACTCTCACCACATAGGCAAGGCTCTTTCTGCCCTGTTGCCCTGCTGTCCTCGATACATAGCTTCCATATTATGATGTAAGATCCATAGTCCTTTCCTCCTTTCCTTCCTTCCTCAAGTGGCAGTTTTACGGGGGAAGTCACAGGTATGGCCTGTGAGGTCTGGGCTCAGGGACAAGAGCGAGGCATGTGTCCTCACATAGTCTTTCCTGTGGCATTACCTGGAGTGGATTCCTAGCTAGATAGCCATCAAGCCTCCTTCTCTGGCCTTCTGGACATCCTCCAAGCTAACTATTTAATCTTTAAGAAAATCCCACTTTTGCTTAAGTTACCCAGAGTCATTTTCTTTTCTAGTGATCATGAACTTCACTGCTTTGCACAGACTTACTGATCACTGGCAAGATAACCTCAAAGGGCAGGAGGGGGGGGGCAAATTGATATCCAGATTTCGAGGGAGACCCCGAGCCTGTTTTAGGGAAACCCAGAGGAGTCAGTCTCAAGATTCATTCCATCACTCCCCTTTGTAACATCATAAGCTGGAATTTTTCCTTTAGGTGAACGACTCCCTCCAGCAGCCAATTCAGCCCCATTTCCTTATGTTCTTTAGAAGTGGAATATGCTCCCATGTTTACGTTAACTTTAATGGACTTTCCAGATATCGGCATCCAAAGTCTTACCCATAGTATCTTTTCTTCTTCTGTAAGTAAGTATGGAAGTGTTTACTGGAAAGAAAAGAATTTCTCATGTTCTGTCCTTTTTTCCTGCAAAGAAAAATACAGCACCAACATTAGCTTTCATTAGAGTACAGTTATGGCCCAGGTAGGGATAGAGGTCATTCTGAAAATCACAGGCTTAGCAGAGACTTTCAGAAATCATTAATGCCATTTCTCTATTCCTGGATTTTTAAAGTGGATTATGTAGGGGTGCCCGGGTGGCTCAGTTGGTTAAGCATCTGCTTTCGGCTTAAGTCATGATCTCAGGGTCCTGGGATCAAGCCCTTGCGTTGGGCTCCCTGTTCAGCAAGGGGTCTGCTTCTCCCTCTGACCTTCCCCACTCTCATGCCCCTTTTTGCTCTCTCTCTCTTTCAAATAAAGCAATAAAATATTTCTTTAAAAAGTGGATTATGTAAGTAACATGAGGGAGGGGGGCACAAGAGAAACCTAGAAAGGAAGTAGAAATTGGAGATTGCTAAGAAGGGTCCAAAACCCTTTCTTAGATTGATCAAGCATCTGCCCGTTTTCTAACCTCAATGACATTCTCTCTCAACTCTCCATATATTAAAATAATACTTCAATTTCTCTTTTCTTGTAAAATTAGTAAAATTTGTTGTCATTACTAAGAACATAGAAAGGACAAACAATCACCTGTAATCTCACTACTGAAGATAATCACTGTTAATAATTATGTGTCTGTATGAATCCAAAACCTTACTAGTGACAAACACAGCTCAAACTACCTTGAGTTAAAACAAAGAAATGGGAGCTCCAGGGTGGCTCAGTGGGTTAAAGCCTCTGCTTTCCACACAGGTCATGATCCCAGAGTACTGGGATCGAGCCCCACATCGGATGCTCTGCTCAGCAGGGAGCCTGCTTTCCCCACTCTCTCTCTGCCTTCAAAGCTCTTTGCCTACTTATGATCTCTGTCTGTCAAATAAATAAATAAAAATCTAAAAACAAAACAAAACAAGCAAACGAACAAACAAACAAAAAACACAAGGAAATGTATTGCCTCACAAAGCCGAGAAATCCAGGTTTGTGTTTTGTTTTAGATTCATCTGCCTTCAAAGTCTCACACAGTGTCATCAAAATTTGGTTCTTCTGTCACTTTGCAATTCTCTCCTGGTGCCTGTTTTCTCTGTGTTGGCATCATTCTCAGGCAGACTAGATGATGGTGATAGCCCCCACAGTTCCAAGCCTACAGCCCATTAACTTTGCATCCTTAGGTAAAGAGAGAAATGATTTTCCAAAAGTAAAACAGAAGTCCTAGATCTTAATTTGGTCCAATGTGGGCCCTATACCTACCCTCAAGTCATTTAATCTTGTGAGAGGGGCAGGATTGGGTCCTGTACCATTTTCCCTTTCAACTTGTCACATGGACTCCCTATCCCCTCTACAAATCTTCCGTCCCGCTTAGAAGAACATCCAAACTCCTCAGTATGTTCTGAAGGCCCTTCATCAGCTAGCCTTTGGCTCCCTTTCTGCTTCAGCTTTTACCCTTTTGTCTTTCTTTCTCTGTCTCTTCCTCCCTTCCTACTTTCGTTCCTCCCACCTTCCATCCCTCCCTTCTTCTCTTCCTCTCTCTCTTTCTTTCTTTCTTTCCCTTATTTATCAGAGACAGAGACCAAGACAGCAAAAGCAAGACGAGGAGGGGGGCAGCAGGCAGAGGGAGATGCAGGCTCCTCCAAGAAGCCCACCATGGGACTCAATCCCAGGACCCTGCGATCATGACCTGAGCTGGAAGCAGATGCTTACCTGACTGAGCCACCCAGGCACCTGTACATACCCTCTTTTCTTTCTCACGCTGCTCACTCAAGCTGGGTTCTTGCTGGATCTCCAACATTTCATCTGTAGGTCTGCAAATCTCCCTCTTTCAGTCTCATCTCACAGAAGTACCAAGTGCAATCAATCTCTGAGCCTTTGAGCAGTTTCTTTAGTGCACGTGTATTTCCCAGCTTAGAGATTCAACCTTCTCCAGGTGCTAAGTGAGTTGCTCTTTGTCTCTTTTCTGTCTTCCAGAACTGTGCTACCGTGTTACCTCTCTTACTCTTTTTAACCTGTGAATTTGTCTTTTTCTTTTTTTTTTAAATAAAAATGCCCTAGGGGCACCTGGCTGGCTCAGTCATTAAGGCATGCAGCTCTTGATCTTAGGGTCATGAGTTCAAGCTCCACATTAGGAATGGAGCCTAATTTTTAAAAAAATGCCCTTCAATAGAGAGGTGTTAGGAGGCAACAGCAGTAAATGTCTGTTTTCAAATTGCCACCTTGAAACAGAAGCTTCTCTTTTAGTCTCTTAAAATCCTTTCTGTTTACATTAACCAGAGTTGGCTTCCGTTGCTTGCAACTAAAAGATCTGATACATGTATTCAGAAAGAATATTCATCCTAATAAAGGTAAAAGAGTTGTTCTTGAGGTTAAACAGTACCCTGAAAAAATTTTTAAGTTTATTTATTTATAATGTCTACATCCGATGTGGGGCTCGAACTCACAACCCTGAGATCAAGAGTCAAAATCACTCTACTGATTGCGCCAGCCCGGTGCCCCAAACCCTGAAAGTCACAGAGGTGAGGAACAGTCTAGATCCAGTTACTATCTAACTGAGGAGAATTTCCCAAATGCTGCAGCCACAGCAGTTGCAAAATGGTGCCTCTTTACACAAAAGGGACGTGAACATCACATTGGCGACCTCAAGAGAGGATGGTGTGGAAAAGACACAGCCAGAACTCATCTGTGCTGGTTTAATCACTCCAGTCGTTAGAAGCAAAATAGTGAGAGGAAGTGTCATTTTTTTCTTTGAGGTATTTTAGCTTTTCCTATTTTAACAACAATAAAATGTTGAAGGAAAAAAAATAAAGATGCTCAGAAACAAGGAAAACTTGCTTACCATGGTGTGAAGCAAAGAACACAACCACAAATTCTGACTGAAGAGGTAAACACCTGACCCTAATAAGTAAAATGACCACTCATAATAGCTCATACATTTGCACTTAAAAAAAGAAAAGTTATATAGCTTGTTTAGAATGGAGTGTATTAATGAAGAAAAAATAGTAAGCTTAATGGCCAGACAACCAAGTGTCTCAGTGATATAAGTGGGCAAGAGGAGGTTCAGATATGTCTGATTATACGAAAAATGTCACCACAGGCTTTGGGAATAATTTACCTTAAATAGAGAAAAGATTTCAAAATAGGAATTCTTATGTAGGTCGAGTGCAGGTCACAAGTTTAAAAAGTATATGGAATTGAGAAATACATTGAGAATGAAGATACTGTCATTGAGTCTTGATAAGGCAGGACCAGGGGGAAATTTTCTAGAAGACAATCACCAGGACCTTCTGACACAGAAATACTGGTCACAGTAAAGAGAGAAGACTACTGTTAAGCCACTCAGTTGGAAGGTAGAATTCATCCTTAATTTATCCATCTGTATGACAAAGAGCCAAGCACAAGTAGGGGGAGGGGCGTGGCAGGCAGAAGGAGAGGGAGAAGCAGGCCTCCCATTGAGCAGGGAGTCCAGTGGGGGGTTGGATCCCAGGACCTTGGGATCGTGACCTTAGCCACAAAGGCAGTTGCTTAAGTGACTGAGCCACCCAGGTGCCCCTCCTTACTCCATTTTTACAGTTTCGTTGCCTGAGGTCCAACCCCCAACTGCCAGACCCAGTAGAATTTCCAAAAGTTTATTTATTCCTTTTCAGGCTCTCATCCTTCCCCCCTGGATAGAATTCCTTCTTACTTCCAAGGACCTGAGGGGATGCAGAAGTTGTCCCGCTGCATCCAGGGTCCATATGCTGAGTGTGGCAGACCGGGCCCCCATAGCGGAGCAGTTGCTGGCCTTTGAGGGCCGGGTGCTAGACAAAGTCCCTGCCGTCAGAGCAGGCAAGGGTGCAAAGGCACTGGAGTCCTTTCAAGGAGCAAATCTAAAATAGGCAACGCCAACACAAGCAAACCAAGGTACACGTTGGCAGATGACTAAAGGTGTCCAAACAGTGTCACTGAAGGAGTAGAGATGCGCTTCAGTAAAACAGACGCTAAAGGCAATGCATCGCAATGCATACCACATAATGGGGCCTTGTGGGGGAAGGAAGCACCTTTCCCTTCAGCCTGCATTTGGGGAGACTATTTGCCAATGGTCCAACTGTCAGGACAGATGAAATGATTGTCTCATTTCCAGCTCTTCTAAGGAAAGTCCTAGAGAGTTGACTTGAAATTAAGGGTCATTTTAGCCGTGCAAGGTAGGTGAACTTGTTCACATGTAACTTTTCTGTTTGTCCTTTGGTCATTATATCACAGAGACGGAAAACAAAAGGCAGAACAATGTATGCTCACGCCAGGATCACTGTTCTCGTGGACTAGAGAGTCCTTGTCTTCGTCCTGAGTTCAGGAATCTAGTACCAGGAAATGAATAACAAAAACATTAATGTTGAGTGCCTGCATGCGGCTGGAGGCAAGACTGAGTTCATTCTGGTTCTAGACCTTCATGGTTGACCAAGGTCTCCTTTCCCTTCTGTTGTTTTTAAACTTACACCATAGGGATCTATAGTGTGACTTTGGTCTTCAGGCCCCTCCGAAGTTGGCTTATCTTTAATTCCCTGTGTATCTGCAGTTTTCTTAGATCTTTGCTGAGAAGAGGCTTTTAGGATGGAAGTTTACATCGCACCTAAGAATGTGGTCTGCTCTGGTGAGCAAGACAGACGGTTAAAGACATTTTAAAGAAGCAGTCAGTAATCTAAAATGGACCACTCCAGCCCCCTTTGATGACTGCCCTTGCCACTCAGAATAAAATCCCAACTCCCAGCCTGGGTCTCCATGACCTGGCTCCTGCTAGGTCCCTCTGCCTACCTCATGCCTGGTCCCCCTCATTCACTGACAGTTTCCACCACCACGATGAACTTGGTTCCAACTCAGACTTTGACCCTAGCTCCCTCTACCTGGAATGATCTTCCCATAAGGGTTTCCCATGGGTGGCTTCTTGTTGAGATTCAGTTCGCTGCTCAAACGTGAACTCTGCAGAGAGCCCATCCCAGCAACCCACTAAGCGTACACCCTAGATACAGGCTGATGGAAATATAAATTTGTTATGTCCCTTTGCAGGACAATCTGGCAATAGTGACACAAATCACAACCATGCATGCCCTTCGGCCCAGGGATTCCACCTCTGGAAAGTTATCCTACAGACACACTCGCATGTGTGGGAAATGACAGAAGGATAAAGTCATCCATTGCAACATTACCTGAAATAACAAGAGATTGCAAACTCCCTGAGTGTTCCTCAACAGGGGACAGGTTAAATAAATTACAGAATATTCATACAATGGACTACTTTCTTAACTTTGCAGCTATAAAGGAGAATGAGGAAGATCTCCAAATCCTGATATGGGAAACTCCAAGATACACAATCAGGTAAAAGGCAAAATGCAAAACAGCATGGGTGGCATGCTACCATCTGTGTGAGGAGGGGCTAAAAATAAGAAGAGTACATGCTTGTATTTGCTTGTTTATGTTAAAGCAAAATGAAACAAAACAAAACAGTAGGGATGCACACAAAAGCCTTTAGACAGGTTACCTAGGCAGAATGAATGGGAGATACAGATGAATGGGGGCCCCAGGGTGGGAAGGAGACTTTCTCTGAATACCTTTTAATATGTTTTTGTGTCTGATTCATGTCACCGTATTATCTTTTCTAAATTAAATACATTTTAAATGGTTTTTATTCTGCAATAAAATGAAGCAGGACTTCCTAATCCCCCTTTATTCTATTATCTTGCTTTATTTTCTTCAGGTAGGATTTACTACTATGTAACAGGATATAAGAAAAATGGAAGCTCCACCGAGGGACAAAAACCTCATATTCTCATGTATGAGACCAAATCAACATGAGCATTTTCAAAGGATTTCATTAAAAGCTTGTGAATGCCTCACTTTCCTCTAGTGGCATAAAGAAGCTGGATATTGAGGTGCCCGGGCGGCTCAGTGGGTTAAGCCTCTGCCTTTGGCTCAGGTCATGGTCTCAGGGTCCTGGGATTGAGCCCTGCAACTGAGCCCCGCATCAGGCTCCCTGCTCAGCAGGGAGCCTGCTTCCCCCTCTCCCTCTGCCTGCCTCGCTGCCTACTTGTGATCTCTCTCTCTCTCTGTCAAATAAATGATTAACATCTTAAAAAAGAAAGAAGCTGGATATTTGGAGAATGATTTTTGAAGAGGCGTTTAGAGAGAAGTGTGGGTGTGCTGGGAGTACCCCTCAAAGGAGGAGATTGGGTGGCTGGTGCTCACTTCCAGCTTAGTGAGAAGGGCATCCACAGGCACCCCTCCACTCCCCAAATTTTGACTTACATGCCCCACAGTGGAGAGATACAGTGGAGCAGAGTCTGACTTCCCTGTGAGCTCTTTAGGTAAGGTGCTGATGGAGGGGGTGACAGAGAGCTGGGGATGAGGGCTAGCTGCACTTCCAGAGTCTGCAGGGCGTGGGTGGGCATGACGTGGGCTGAGCTCTCTGCAAGAGAAGGCGGAGTTAGTGGCACCTTAGATCTTGGTGGAAGGATTGGCTGGAAGTAGGGACAGAACCTCGCAAGCAGACTGAGCAGGCTTCCTGCCTGCTGAGGACAGAGAGAGATCCCGCAGAGACTGGTGCGGTCAGGCATCTCTGAAACTCACCAAAGCACTTCTCTAAGGAAAAAGTCCTGGTTCCTTGTCTACTAGATCTTGGTTTCTCCTCCGTGGCTGACCCTAGCTGGAGGTGGGGAGGAGAATGTTCATTGCAGTGAAATGTGAAGTTTGCATTATTTACATGGGACCAAATAACGTTGCAAATGACCAAGTTAAGATGGTGTTAATAACTTAAAGCGATCATAAGGATTTGTATCTCCTGCTAGCAGACAGAGTCGGGAGTCCTGACGGAGAGCAGGGCAGGAGGCCAGGTGCACTTCTTTAGGTCGGGGGATGCGGGAGAGGCTCTTCAAAGAAGTGACCTTAGCGAGGTGAGAAGACAAGCCACTCTAACATCTCAGGAAATTCTAGGACTCTCCTAAGCAGAGAGAACAAATGCTTCTGGCCCGAGAACATTACTTAAGGTGTTACACTCTCCCAGTCTTCCCCTTCCTCCCTTGCTGCTCTATCTCCCTAGCTCACCCCTCATTCGGCCAAAACTCTGCACGTTCCCTTAGCAGGAGGTCCTGGTTCTGGGCTCTCATCCTTCCTCTCTCTCTGTGTTTCTAGGCAAGCTCCTCTAGTCTCATACCTTTCAATACCAAATTGACATACCCGCCCTGAGTCAGATCCGGTCACCTCCCAGATGTCTCCGCTTAGAAGGCCAACAGCTGTCTTAAGTAAGTCCAAACCTGAATTCTTGGTTGGTCCCTCTTGCTGACCTCTTCCTGGGTATTTCCTAAATGAATGCCAACATTGTCTACCCAGTTGCTTGAAAACACAAACCTGGGAGTCAGTCTTGCTTCTTCCTTTTTCTCTATCCCCATATCCAACGTATCTGCCAATCTTGATGATTGAACTCTTTGAGTTCAATTGACTCCCAATCTGTCCCTTCTTCTCCATCTACAACGGTCCATGCCACCCTCATCTCGCACTGTTGCTTCTTAACTGTGGTCTTCCACTTCGCTCTTGCCATTCCCTCCTTACGTCTCCACAGCCAGGTGATTCTCACAGCATCTAGAGTGATCATCTTTCTTATAATTGTAAAAAACACATAAAAATTCACCATCGTACTATTTTCGCATGTACACGACAGTAGCTTTAAACATATGCTCGCTGTTGTGCAACGGCTCTCTATCTGTGTTTCATCTTGCACAGCTGAAGCTCTCTACCCACTGAGCAACTCCCGCCTGCCCCTCTCCCCGCCACCCCCCAACCCCTGGCCACCACCACTCTACTTTCCAAGAGTCTGACTACTCTAGATACCTCACCTAAGTGGACTTGTACAGTATCCGTCTTTTTGTAACTGGCTTATTTCACTTGACCTGATGGCCTCAAGATCCATGCTGGAGCGTGTGACAGGCCTTCCTCCTTCCTTTGTAAGGCCAAACGTGTGCTTCATGTCTTCTTTATCCACCGGCTTGCTGATGGACATTTCCACAGCTTTCATGGCCATTGCGGATAGCACTGTGGTAACAGGAGTACGTGAAGATCTCTTCACAGTTCTGTGGATAGATACCCCAAAGTGGGCTTGCCAGATCATATAGTAGTTCTGTTTTTAATTTTTTGAGGAAAGTCCACACTGTTTTCCATAGCAGCTGTGCCATTCTACAATCCTACCAATGTGGATAGAGATTCCAGTTGCTCCATATCCCTGCCAACGCTCGGTTTTTCCCCCATCTCCTCCTTTCCCTCTCTACCTTCTGGAGAAGAGGTAGAAGGAGTCCTTCCTCCCTCCATTCCTCCCTTTCTTTCTTTCCATGGCCATTCTAACAGGTGTGAGGTGACACATCCTTATGGTTTTATAAGCATAGCTGATGTTGCGTTCCTGCTTAGATCCTTCCAGGGGCTTCCCTTGGACTCGGAATGACATCCAGCTATCTTACTTGCTTTGGCCTCCAAGGTCCTCCAAAACCTGGTCTCTATCCACTCTCCATCTTCCTCTTTCTCCCCAGCTCTCCTTGGAGCCCTCCAGCCACGATGGCCATCTTTCACTCCCTAACCACACTACGTGTGGCCGCAGCCAATGCGCAGGGCACTTGCATGAGCGCGTCCCTCTGCCTCCAGTCTATCTCTTCCTTTTCACATGCTGGTTCCTTCCCATCAATCAGATCTTAGGTCAGATCTGATCACCACAGAGGTGACTTCCAAGCTGTCCCACCTGGAGTTCCCCTCCCAGGCTCCCTACATCATATCACTCCTTTCTGTTTCTCCTTGACTTTCTGCAGGAGTTATTAGCATCTGGAATTGTTTTGCCGAAATAGTTGTCGGTTGGTTTGTTTGGTGCTTGTTATCAAACAGAGAATACAGTTCATGAGACTGGAAGCCTGCACACCTTGTTCACAGTCACACCCTGAGCGAGGGCATGAGCAGAGGAAAGTGAACCACATGGAATCATATGCAGGAGAAAGTGAGGGACACCTGCCACCAGATCTGGGGAATGCTTCATGGACCATGTGGCCTTTTAGTTGGGCTTTCAAGGACAACCCTGACTTCGATGGGCAGATACCCGAGTGAGGTAGGGGACATCTGAGGCTGAGGGATGGCCCGAGTGGGCTGAGGGGGCATGCGGCTGGGCGTGTTCAGGGAAAAGGAACTGGACTTGGGGGAAAATGGAGGTTCTTGAGAGGAAGTTGGGGGGCACTGGTGTTGAAATGGCAGGAGGAAGAGGATGGCAGAGAATGAGTTCATTTCAGTTTCACTGATGTGCCAGTTGGTTAGCAGTGTGTGAGGTGAGAAGATGCAAAGATGGAAAAGACAGAGTTCCGGGCCTGCAGCGGGGAGTCCCATGTGGCTTTGAGCAGCAGAAGGATGGGGAGCATCTTACAGGGCCAGCAGCAGCCCCCAGGACCGGGCAGCATGGAGTGCAATCCTGGCCCTGCCAGTGCCTAGCTCTGTGGCCACAGCAAGGGGTTGTGTTTCTTCTCTTTTTCTTTTCTTTTCTTTTTTTTTTTTTTCAAAGAATGTTATCTATGTGCCGATCTATCTACCTATCATCTATCTATCTAGAGCACAAGCAGTGCGGATGGGCAAAGAAGGGGAGAGAGCATCTCAAGCAGATGTGAGCGGAGCCTGGAGCCCAGCGTGGGGTTTGATCTCACCACCCCGAGATCATGACTTGAGCCGAAACCGAGGGTCAGGCCCTCAACCACCAGAGCCACCCAGGCAGCCTCCACAGCAAGTTCTTAGCTGCTTTCTGGCTTAATTTTCTTTTACGTAAGGATGCTAATCATTGTAGCTCTTCTTTTGGCTTTCTTGTGAGGATTAAATTAATTCTTACTTGTAGAATGGTCTCTGGGACTTAATACATGTTATTTATTATTAATATGTTTGAAACAAGGCCTGGCGGGAGGCTGGCTGGCTCAGTCAGTGGAGCAAGCGACTCTTGGATCTTGGGGTCATGAGTTTGAGCCCCACATTGGGGGTTACATTGTATTTAAAATGAAAATATATATGAAAAAAAAATGCCTGGTACAAAGCAAAGTTTTGTTTGTCCAATGGTTGTTAGGTTTTTTGGTTTTTTTTTTAAAGAATTTTTTATTAGCGAGAGAGTGTGAGCAGGGTAAAGGTGCAGAGGGAGAAGCAGAACCCCCGCTGAGCAGGGAACCTGACCTGGGGCTCGATCCCAGGACCTGAGCAGAAGGCAGATGCTTAACTGACTGAGCCACCCAGGGGTCCCTAATGATTGTTAGTTTTATGTTTAGTTTTGTATTGAAGAAAGCTGATTAGCAAGAGTATAGGTCAGTGTTGCAAAAAGGAGACAGGGGACCCAAGAAAAGGATGCAGGAGGCTACTGCATAGTTGAGGCAGGAAGGAGTGGGGCACAGAATGGGGTTAAAGTGGAGATAAAAGTCGATAAAACAGGGGTGCCTGGGTGGCTCAGTGGGTTAAGCCTCTGCCTTCGGCTCGGGTCATGGTCTCAGGGTTCTGGGATCGAGCCCCACATCGGGCTCTCTGCTCAGCGGGGAGCCTGCTTCCCCCTGACACTCTGCCTACTTGTGATCTTTCTCTGTCAAATAAATGAATAACATCTTAAAAAAAAAAGTCAGTAAAACAGATTGGAAGTCAAGGGTGCCAAATATATTTTGGAATTAAAGATAGTGTTGGTTTCTAGGTCTGCTGAATGTAAGGTGCCTGAGGAAAGTCTGTGATGATGTTCAGATGAAACCACAGTGAGACATCTGATGCTTAGGATGAAGACGTGAATAAGACGGGGAGATTTCCACTCTGGAAGTGTGGGTGTGCATGTAACAAAGGCTGCCAAGAATGTAGATCGAACCTGTCATTTACCTATTACATCGGCAAAGGCAAAAAATGACAGGATTTTAAACTTGTATTGTGTGTGCTTTCACGTTGCTGGCAGTTGTGTAAATGTGCGCCATCTCTCTGGCAGCATTTATCATGAGGCTTAGAGATGCTGATACCCCCGAATCAGTTTTTTCACCTTTTGGAGTCGATGTCAAATTAACGTCCCAAAATGCAGACAGTCACTGTGTATGGAGCTGCTCACTACAACATATTATTCAACTAAAAAATCGAAACCTGCATACAGGGTCACTCAATGATAAAGAAAATGATTAAATAAATGACAGTATGTTCATATGCTAGAATATTATGTAGCCATTAACAAAAATCATGTTCATTGACACTTCCAGTGTGAACTGATGTGAGGGAGAAAAACCCAAGGACACACAGTTATATACAGAGTATGAATTTAACTGTGCTAAAAATAAGAACAGCTTAAGATTAGAAGACAATATATTAAAAATCTCACTGTGGATTATTTCTGTTTGGGAAACTGAGGTATGGCTGGTGATTTGATGAAGTCCAGTAACTGAGTTTGAATTAGGACCAGGTAATCAATTTTGTCTTATTTAAAATTTCTTTCCTTTTTCTGGGGTGCCTGGGTGGCTCAGTTGGTTAAGCATCTATCTTTGGCTCAGGTCATGATCCCAGGGTCCTGGGATTGAGTCCTGCATCGGGTTCCTGGCTCTCTGGGGAGCTTGCTTCTCCCTCTACCTGCCACTCCCCTTAGTTGTGCTCTCTGACAGTTAAATAAATAAAATCTTTATAAAAAATAAAATTTATTTCCCTCTTTCCCTCAGCTAATATTCAGTTACTAATGTGATAATGATCTTTGGCTCAGGGATGGTAGCTTCTATTATTCATCCCGGTCATATTGCCTTTTGTTTTTTTAATGGAAGTCTCATTTTCAAGTTAGTTAATATCACATCAGTGTACGATCATTCACTTTCATTTAGAGAGACATGATGGTTACACAAGAGATTCCCTGGGTATGTCAAAGGCAATGTATTAGGAAGCATTATCCCCGAGAAGGGAATTCAACACTAGTCCTCACTTGAGCTGCCCACCCAAGTAGCAAAAAGAAAGCCATTTACCCTCAGGAGCACAGCTGATAGAGAGCTTATGGATATGAAGGGTGTACCCACCAGTCACCAGATTGGGTTGCAAATATCCTAGAGCTGGAGACATCCTGGCTCACCTTATCCCTTCCTTCAAGATCCGAATGCTGAACCAAGCATGTTGTTTCATGACTCTAGGAGGAGTGCTCATTTGTGTTCTCTCTCTCTCTCTCTCTCTCTCTCTCTCTCACACACACACACACACACACACACACACACACACTTGTTATCTCTCCCATTAGCCCAGTCCTAGCTCTCCAGCTTCTTTTGCTGAGGACTAACATTGATAAAATGACAGTTTCATTCTTCTCCTACCCACTTAAGCCCATAAATGAAACAAGATGGGACTGGGAGGCAGACAAACCATAAGTGACTCTTAATCTCACAAAACAAACTGAGGGTTGCTGGAAGGAGGGGTTTGGGAGAAGGGGGTGGGGTTATGGACATTGGGGAGGGTATGTGCTTTGGTGAGTGCTGTGAAGTGTGTAAACCTGGTGATTCACAGACCTGTACCCCTGGGGATAAAAATATATGTTTATAAAAAATAAAAAATTAAAAAAAATGACAGTTTCATTCTTAATTGTAAAGTTTTTCTGGCGAGATAAACACAACATCAGGCAAAGTGGGTGCAAGGCAAGACTTATTAAAAACACTCTCCGGCGAAATTTCAGGGCTCAGGAGAAGGAGCGCCAGGAAAGTTGCGCCGGGAGGAGGTGGGCACCCTCCGGAGGAGGTGGGCACCCTCGGGCGAGGTTCCGAGACTCTGGAAAGCAGAGTGGTGGAAGTCGCGTCCAAGGCAGGGAGGAGGGGGCTTTTAAGGGGTCTCGAGGGGAGCTCAGGGGTCTTTTGGCAAGTTTCCCTTATTCGGATATCTTGCCTGCTCTTCGGGGTCCCATTGGTCCACTGGAGCCCAGGGCGGGGGTCTCAGATTCCTGCTTGGGCCTTTGTTCTCCTGTCGGAGCAGGAACTTTAGCCATCTTAAGTAGCCCTTTCTGCCAGCCCAACATTAATTATAGAAGGCAAGTTTTCTACTATGTAGACACAGATGAAAGGCCACTGAAGAATAAAGAACCTATGCATTTAAATGTGCCTATTTAAAAGGCATATTGACCATATTTTCCCAAATTGAAATGGAGATATATGGCCTGTACAATGGAACTTGCCATTGATTTTGGCTTTCCAGGACCGTTTTGGCACTTTAGATCAAGCGTGGGGAGTTTTCCACGTTAGGAATCCCAACTACCCAAAGGAGAAGCCAGACAATTCCTTCTCTGCCTTGCTAAGATTCTTCCAGGGTACTACTGGCATATGAGCAGACGGAGTTGTCAACCAGACAGGCTCACATGGGACTCTCACTCCGGAAGGAGGGATGTGAGGAAGTAGGCACACTCAGAGACGGTTGAGGCAGGCTGGGGCCTTTAGACCTAGCGGTGACGCAGGACAATGAGGTCTTTCCCAGAGCAATCCCATAGTCTGATTTGCTCATTCATTCCCATGGGACAGCCTCTAAATCGAATTCTGGTCTTAAAATGGTTCACTTGCTTTCGGGTAGGCCTTCCTGGTAATGGCTTTGCTCAACATCATTCCATCTGTTTTAGGAAGATATTTCCTTTCACGGGTGGCTTTTCCCCTTCACTTGTTCCATGTTTAAAGATTTCTGTATACAATACCCCATGTTTAATCAGGAAATATAAAATAAACACAAAGCATATCCATGTAATAGAATTCTATATGCCAGTCACAATGAAGGAAACTAGTTACATGTAACAACAGGTTTGTTGTCACAATCATATATTTCACAGAAGGAGCCAGACACAAGATCTACAGGAGGCCATTTCTAGAAAGTTAAAACGACAGGCAATACAAAACCATGGTATTGTTCCTGAGGATATTAACTTTGGAGAGGCCCAAGCCTAGCTTCTGGGATGCTGCTGACAGTGTGCTGTTTATTGATCTGGGCAGTGGATATGAGAGTGTTACTTTGTGAAAATTCTTATGTTAATGATTTGTGCACTTTCCTTTTTGTAATTTACACTCCAGTGAAGTTTTTTCCCTTGATTTATGCATCATTTTAAAAAATTCTGCAACTCTTATCAGTACTCAATCCAGCACATTACTGATAATTTTTAAAAAACTATCTATTCGGTATTGATAGACCTCAAGAGTTTGTTTTTGTTTTTGTTTATTTTAATGTTTGAAGGAAAATATATCAATACATGGGGAATTCTAAACATAGTCTATACCTAAGGATTGCATTTCAGTGTATTCAAATGAAACCAAGGATCAGCTTGACAAGATTTACTATGCCAAAGAATCCTTTTCTTTTTGTCTTTTTTATAAAGATTATGTATTTATTTATTTGACAGAGAGAGAGAGATCACAGGTAGAGAGGCTGGCAGAGAGAGCGAGAGGGAGAGAGAGAGAGAGAGAGAGAGAGAAGCAGGGTCCCTGCTGAGCAGAGAGCCCGATGTGGGACTCGATCCCAGGACCCTGAGATCATGACCTGAGCCGAAGGCAGCAGCTTAACCCACTGAGCCACCCAGGTGCCCCCCAAAGAATCCTTTTCAGGAAAGATTTCAATATGGATAGTGTTTAGAAGCTTGCTTGCCCTCTCCCAATCCCCTTTCCTTACCACACAGGAATCTCCAAATCACCCTCTGAAAAACTCTGGCTTCATTATCAAGGCTCTGTGCATGAGGTCTCATTTTCAAGTTCACAAATAAAAACAGTAAAAAACAAAACAAAACAAAAGGTAGTTTCTCACCATCTAATTGCAACTCAGCTCTCTGGGGGAGGAGGTTAACAGTAATTAGAAAAAGAAAGGAAAGGAATGAAACAACACCGAATCGCACCAACTCGAAGACAAAGGCAGCCAGAACTATCTTATTTATTATAAAGATACACCGTGAAGAGCAGACCCGACTGTATACTGAAGCCTGGAGTGGTACATGCCAGAATGTACAGTACTATACATAAAAGTGCATTGTCACAACACAAAACATTTCTTTTCTTCCAGAACTGTAACAGCATCCCCCCTATTTCCGCCTCAGAGCCCAGGGACTGTAACAGGCGGACAGAACACAGGCGACGCACGTTGGGCGGCAGCAGATCAGAGAGGGAGGGGGGATGCGGGGACACTGCGGGCGGGAAAGGCACAGTCACGGCTACCAGCAAAACGAGACAGTCTGATGACAGACAAGGATGCAAGACGGACGATACTGAGCACCGAGGCACAGGAAAGGGCACGGAGAAGCAGGGAGAAGGCAGAGGAAGTTTCCACTCCTATGGGCGGTAGGAATTGGGGCTGGAAGCGGAGGTGGGGGTGAGGGGAGGGGGTTTCAGGGAGCAGGAGCGGGGTGGGGTGGATGGATGGGGGGGGCGGGAAACAGTAAAAAGCAAGGCTAAAACTCCTCTAAAATAGAAAGGCACTTCACATGTACATACTACAGATGTACATAGACACCATTTAGGTAACAGTCACAAGCAGGAAGCTACCAGTACTGTAATTGATCAAACCAACAGAAAAGGACAATACTGATTTAATTAAGTGGGCAGGAGTTACCCTCCAGTCCATAGGTAAATAGCAGTCTCTCCTGTTACACAGCCACTCACTTTACTTTAAACATCTAGAATAACCATCACACTACACATTGAACTTGGATGAATGCTCTAAAGGGGGCATTCACAAATGCACGGCTTATATATTTTACTAAACAGTTTCTAAGATAAGCATTATGGAACCCAGTACAATTATTTAAACATACAAAAGTCCCTATGTAATTTAAAGATACAGGTACCCATTCGATTATACCACATAGACTATTTATTTTTTTTAAAGAAAGTATACTAGGGTAAGTGAAAGCTTGATTTCCAGTTTGTTTTACTGATCTGAACCAGGGGTAGTGGGGGGTAGTATGTGTGCCAAACACAGCCGGACACCCCAGCCCAGCTGGAGGCTGGGTTTTCAGCTGGGGTGGGGGGGTCTGGAGTGGGGAGCTCTATTGCATACATGGGTGAGCCTTTACCTCTAAGTCGCTCCCCTTCTGCGGAGTCAGTGGTGGGTAACCCAGGGCACGACTCAGTCCCAAGTGCTTTTCCTGCATTCGTGGCCTCTCACTATTGTGGAATAAAATGAATGTGATCCCAAATCCGAAGTCTTCTAAACCCTCAAAGGATCTCTGGGCTCTTTATTTTCTGAAAGTTTATTTAAATTCCAGTTACCTAACATATAGTGTGGGCTCTTTAAATTTTAGAGGCTGTAATTATCACATTAAAGTTTCTTCATTTTATAGACCCCATGTCATTCCCAAAGCTGAAGAGACCACTACCCTTCCCACTTGTATCTTTTCCTTAATTAAATTACAAGCTCATTTTGGGAATGGCAAAAGTACCAAGAAAACTCTCGACTGATACAGTGTGACCTGCTCTATCCACTGAGGGCTGTTCACGCTCACTGCCGTAGAGTAAGTGGGACCCTGCTGTAAATTTTTCTATGTATGGCTCAAGGAGCACCAAAGTCAAATTACGTTGCGTGAAAATGTGCAAAACTGTTGAGCGATAGTGTTGATTGAACATGAATGTAGAGCTCTGCATAGGGCCATTTGACTGGCTCAAATCATTTATAGGACACTCATCAGAAAATCTGTACTAAGTACTTTTCTCTCTCTCCTAATGATCCTCTCCTAACAACCCTGACCCTGACCAAAAGGTCAACTTGGTAAGCCTACTTCAGTTGAGTTCTGTGGATGGGACATGAACAGTTGTATCAGCTGTGAGTATCTATTCTTGTGTAAGTGGAGTCTGCTCAGCTCTTTAGAGCCATCAGAATGATCCTTCCCAAACTGTGCATGAAGAAGGATCTGGTCCTTGAAACTGGGGATTGTAACATCTCCAGGTTCTTTTCCTTCTGCCCATCCCTCGCACCGTCCCTCCTCCCCACTGCTACACCTGTAGCTGTACAGAGGGCCACGTGCTGGGTGACCTCCGGCTGCAGAAACTTTTAATGAGCTTACAGGGTGATATTCTGGATCCTTTGTGAAGTGGCCCTGGAATCTGAAGACTCCTTACTAAAACAAAGTAAGAAAAGGTGAGTCCTTACTTGCTGTGAGGTCACATCCATGGGAATGGGGGAGGGGAGATGGAAAAAAAAAGAAAAGAAAGAAAAAGAAAAAGAAAGGCTTCAGGATATCACCAGGAGTATAGGGAGAGAAGAGAGAGAGATGTTAAGGGAGTGAGGGGAGAGCATGAGATGTTTCCTGCAAGAAGGCACAGCCTCTGAGGTCCTGAGGCTTTAGAGCAGCATGTCTTCTGCTACCCAAGGGAGCAGAATCCGAATTTGGTGGTTGGAGAGGCAACCCTTGTTTCATCAGAGGTGTAAACACTGAAGAGAGGAGACATTGCGCGGGATTACCAGGGAAAAGTCTTAAGACATAAACTTGCAGGAGTAAGATCTAAGTTATAACTTGTAAAAGATACCTCTTCTCCCCATAATAAATTCAACATGCCTCTGCCCTTTTGATGACCTCTGTTCACATCTTACTCTTCCATCAAAGATGGAAAAAATGCTTTAAAGAAATACTTTTTCTTTCAATGTCTAAAAAATATCTAAAGTCTCCTCCCCACTTCATTGTTTTCATTTTTGTTCTCTGCTTCTGTTTCCCCATATAGTAGCAGAGAATTAGAGACCAAAGTGGAATCTGAAAAGAACTGAGAGGTTTTTCAGGAAAGTTTCAATTTCCGAGGAATTTGGGAAGATGGTTTAAAAGGGTTAGTGCTATTCAGAGCTCAATCCTGGCTGAGTGTCCATGGTGTCTTGAGGGACCACTGAGGCTCAAGAGACCCCTGGTGAGGGGCCGGATAAGATGCCGATGGGGCATCGTTTTCAAAGTGGGCAAAGAGGATGCTTCAGAAAACTCAGATTTGAAAGCTTACCATATCTGGAAATACTTGAAAAAAATTCTCCATTCAATCCACTTGTGAAATTAGGCCACAGACAAGCAACCAGAAGTGTGACTTTGAAAGGTAACCTTATCTTATTAATGGATTACTATCCTATCTCTCTGCATTAGAATGATTAAATTGGCAGATAGAGGGAGAGATCACAGTAACGATCTTGATTTTTAGTACAGATCCTCATTCTTTCCTGCAGGAGGCATTCGCTAGTGGGTTAACAGATTCAAGTCCATACTCTGTCACTCTTGGATGGGCAGCCCAGTGGCTGCCAGTTTGAATCCAAACCTAGAAGGAAATAATGGTGGTTGAGAGGGAGAGGGGTTAGTCTGTGCCATCCATTTTTCTTAAAAAAAAAAAAAAAAAGAAAAGAAAAGAAAAGAAAAAAAGTCTCTTCATCAGTAAGTTCAGTGACAGAGAGAGGATGACATAAGCTGCTGTTGGTAGGAGTGGTGATTTGTACCTTAGCAAAAACAACTGAATTCAAAACAACTTTTTAAGATAGAGGAAAAACATAGAGAAAACTGTTTTGGGGGCTCAGATGTCAGAGGAAGAGGGTCCCTCATGGAGCTCACCTGACTATCTGAGTTCTCTTGAGGCCATGTGGAAAAAAAAAAGGAAAAAGTCAATGGATCCAGGGTGCTAGGTTGGAAGGAAGTCACCATGGAACCATGAGGTGCCCCTCCCACCTGGGCCAGCATGGCCCGTCCTTGGGTACCGTAGCTAGTTCTCGGCTGGCTCAGAAAGACACACGGAGAGCAGAGCTGGGGATTCCACTTAGGTTCCTCAGGCCTCTGTAGCATGTTTAAAGGAACCGAGGTCATTTAGCTGGCAGAGAAAGCTGAGTGAGGCAAGGACTTGTGTGCTGTGTTCGTGCTCCATTTCCAGGGGGAGAACACAGCGATTTAGGGGAGCTAGAAGTATTCCCTAGACAGTTAGCAACAACAGGTCTCTGAAGGAGTCTGGGGAATAGCGTAACCACAAGTCTTTGAAATTAGACTGTTCTGGTCCTTTGTGAATGCAGGGGATGGACTTGGAAATCTTCGGGGGCCTAAGCAGGCTTGTGGAAGGAGTCACGCTGAGACTCCGGAGGATTCTCTCTCTCTCCTTTCTTAGGTTTAGCTCAAGCAGTAACTGCAGGGGTTCTGACCCCATTCTTTTTTTTTTTTTTTTGACCCCATTCTTTTGAGCTTTTAACCTGGACCCGAGGGAAATGGCTCTTATGAAAAAGGCAACCATCCAACTCATTCAGGTGGTGGAATGCAAGTTCGTCCGGGAACGTCCCACTGCACGGGGCAGAGGGGCTTATGGTCAGCTACCTAACAATGCCACTGGCAACCTTTCAGCTACTATCCCAAGTGCCATGCAGGCCAACAGGGGTTTCACACCGGGGCCTGGAACTCCGATTCTCATGCCTTTGGATCCAGACGTTTCTGACTCACCCACATTACACTAAGCCCAAAGCACTCTACCACACGGAGGCTGGAGCGGTGTTGCCTTCATTACAAATGGTGCAGCATTGGATTTTCAAGTAAATCTAAGTGTTTCTATTGTCTTTAAAATGACATAGATATGTCCAGTTATTTAAAAAAAAAAAGGAAAAAATTACAAAATACAAATGCCCCTGTTAATTTAGCTAGTCTCAGACATTACATTCGAGAACATAGAAAAGCCAAAAATCTCCAGTTATAAGCACAAGGAAAGTTATGGATCAGTGACTTTTGTCAGTGACCTGTTTCTTTTAAAATCACCAGCCCAGATGACCTTGCCCACTTGGTCTTCACATTGTGCAAGACTTGTCTGCTGGACCTTGGGAAGGTGGGGCGGGTCCTATGGTAGGGTTTGTTTTTGGAAGAACAGCAGGTTTTGGCCGGAGGGCTGGTGGCTTCAGCTGCACACCCATTCTGGGTGCCACCATAGGCTTGAAAGTACTCATTGTATCACTGGAGGAGCTAGTGCTCCGTCGGATCTGCGGCTCTGAGCTGCGGAGGGCCACGTTGTGCAAAGGGCTGAGAGATTCCGTAGACGTGGCCGGGGTGGGAGCGTTCTTCACTTGTTCTAAGGTGTCCAGCACCACATCGGGGGCATGCTTTGCTGTACTCTGTCTCTCCAGTTCTCGCAGTTCATTCAGAGCAGTGTTCATCGTCTCCTCGATATCCTGTTGAAAGATAACCAGAGAGAGAGAGAGAAAGAGACGGAATAGACCGGTAATTAGTACTCACGTACGGAAACCCTTACGCTTCGTTTCACAGCAGATGGGCCGCCAAAAGCAATGCTGTTCCAGCTTCACCACCTGTAGAATGTTTAGATGTAGTGCCCACGATTATTTTGTCTCTGCATGTTCAGGAGACCAAGATGCAAGGGTGCACGGAACCGTCTACCCAACACCGGCTGTCCTAAGGTGCCAGGCAGCCTTCTTGCGATTTCTACCTTCCATGCTAACTTACTATTCAGAATTCTATCTCAGCTTATAGTTAAAAGATAGCTTCCAGTTTAGACTCTGCAACAATTTCTCAAGAAATAGATAGGAATGGGAATGAAAAGCAGCCTTCTTTCATTCATTTAACAAATAATTTTGAGCACTCACTACTTTGTATCTAACTCCTAGCAGTTGTTCAAAATTCAGTTTAAGCCTTTCTCTGATGCTCTTGTCCAGGGGATCTCAGTGGAAGGGTACTGCCCTAGAGAGGGCATTTTTGTAGTATGCTGTGTGAGTATTTTATTTTTTAAGAGATTTATTTCTTTATTTATTTGAGAGAGAGAAAGAGAGAGTTGTCAGCATGAGTCGGGGGCAGGGCAGAGGGAGAGAGTCTCAGATAGATTCCCCACTGAGCGCAGAGCCTGGCGTGGGGTTCTGTCTCACCGCCCATGAGATTATGACCTGAGCCGAAATCAAGTTGGTCACTCAACCCACTGAGCCACCTGTGTGTGTGTGTGTGTGTGTGTGTGTGTGTGTGTTTTTGAATGGCACAAGAACAAGATGGCGTTAGTGGCATTTGGTGTGCTGGGTTATACGTACTAGATCTGTTGCAATATTCCAGGTAATTTACATGCAATGAATTATCCTGCGTCTTGTTCAACTTCTGAATGTCCTTCAGACCTTGATGGAGGTGAAAATCCTATTTATAATAACCTGAGCCCTGACCCTAACTCTATCTTATATTCATATGCATTTTTTAATTGTTGTATGTATGGTAATTATATACGTAGGTGAAAGCATCTTATTAATTTGTCTTTTAGCCTATTCAAGCATTAACTGAAGTATACTTGTTTTAATATTTAATTCCTTGTATTTTTGTATATTGTACTTAGAGCTTTATATGTTGTTTCAAATTAGGTATCTCATCTGTCAATTTATTTCAGACAGTAAAGGGGGAATGACAAAATACCTATTTCAATTTCAAAAAGGCACAGTATGTTCCATTGATGGATGAATAGACGAGCAAAGTGTGGTCTACACATCAACGGAATATTATTCACCTTAGAGAGGAAGAAAATCTTGCCACATGCTACAGTATGGATAAACCCTGAGGACATTAAGTGAAATAAGAGGCCAGTCATGAGAAGACAAACACTGTCTGTTTGCATTTCTGTGAGGTAGTCACACTCACAGCAGCAGAAAGCAGCACAGTGGTGGCCAGGGGCTGGGGGTGGGAGGGGAGAAAGGGAAGTTGTTCTTCAGTGGGTATGGGGTTTCAGTTTTGCAAGAAGAAAAAGTTCCAGAGATCCGTTTCACAAAACGTGAATATACTTCACTGAACTGTGTGGTGAAAAATGGTTAAGGTGGTAAATTGGACATTATGTGTTTTACCACACACACACACACACACACACACACACACACAGAAAAGGTGGAAGCATTGTGTGGGAGAGGACGGGTGAAGAACCACCAACCCAGGCTGACTGGCATGTCTCTCCTCTACATGCCCAGGGCTCCTTTCACTCAGCTGGAACATAACCCTCCCATGGGCGCTACACAATGGGAATGATTTCCATATTCCGATCCCTCCCAGGGTCGTAAGCACCTTCAGAAAGCAGCTGGCTGATGATTTAACGGTGCTTCTCTAAAGCCTAGCACAGGACCTGGCACACAGTAAGTGCTCAGTAAAGGTTTGCTAAATGAATAAACCAAGCTACAGTGATCGCATATGGATACTGTCATTTTTTAGAAAAGCCCCATCAGGGATGCCACTGATTTGTTTAATAAGAGAATCTGCATGTTTTTTGTATGAACACCATGATGGCAGGCTTTCTTGTCCTCAAGGGAAAATCTGGAGAAGAGAGATGGAAAGATAAATAAAGGACACAGCTGGAAGCCATTCTGGGAGGATGACATCACTTTTCAAGTGATTATTTTCATATGTGATTTCTATTTGATGCTAAACATATGGATTTTTTTATAACTATTTGCCCCAGAGAGATTGTGCAGAGCCTGATTTATCTGTTGAGTTTTTGTTTTTATAATTTACAATGAAAGGATTTCTTGGGGTGGCTCAGTGGGTGAAGCATCCGACTCTTGATCTCAGCTCAGGTCTTGATCTCAGGTCATGAGCTGGAGTCTTGTATTGGACTCCATGCCTAGCATGGAGCCCACTTAAAAACAAAAGCAAAGGAACAAACAAAAGGATTTCCTGGTTCTAGAAGCAAAAGGGTTAAATAGGCATTGTTATACCTTCCCACTCCTAAGCTCCTAATTCCCTGTCTTTCTAACCTAAATCCTGTTTCACCAGCTTATTACAAGCAGGGACCTTATGGATTTCTCAAACCATTAAATTCAGCTGTAATTAAATCTCACTGGTTCTATATAGGTCTCCATGGACCTTGTGTAGTATTTCAAACAGAGAAAACCAAAAGGTCAAGTCTTTTTGATTTTGCTGAAAAACTGTTATACATTTAAAATTGGTTTAATTTTTAAAAAACACATTAAACCCCCTCACAATCTAATTTACATCCAAAATTTTCTTTAGTTAGGATATTGGAAATAGCTTGAAAGTTTGTCACATCTGTACAGGTCTCCTTGGGTACTCTTTATTAAAAATAATCCATCTATAATAGTTCCCCATGTTTGTTTTATTTATTTCTCATTCACTCTCTTTTTTGATTGATTTAGTTCATTTTTAAGCTTCAGACAGCTGGAAGATGCTTTAGATTAAACCTCTTTCATCACTGATGATACCCATTATTTGTTGATGGCCTATGCTGGGGGCGGAAACTAGAGGAAAAATTGCAGAATGATAGAAAATCCATTAATCAATCTTGTCTTACCTTTACTTTGTCAATTTTAATCATTAGAAAAAAACTATGAAGTCTTCTGCACTAACTGTTGGGAAGAGAAGGGAGACGAGGACCCAGACCTGGTGTTCTTCAGCTAGCCATTATTTCTCCTACTATTTACAGACTAATCCAGCATTTCTCCTAAGCTGAAAGGGTCATAATTCTCCTACAGTAATATTTAACTGTTTGTGGGCTCTCCATTCTTTATATCAATTTGTCCATTTTATTATCTTTAGCATGCTTTAGGGATCTGGTAGGGCTAGTCTTTCCTCATTATTATTCTTTTTTTTTTTTTCCTCATTATTATTCTTTTTCAGTCTTTTCCTGGCTATTTAGCAGTGATGTGTTTGAATGCCCTGGGGCCTACACTTCTGCCATGTCTCTGTTTAAATCAATATGAACCTAATCACTTGGGCCCTTCCAGTAACAAATGGGTCTTCTAAAGAGACCTTAGTCAGGCCTTAAAGAATGGACTAATTTCTTTTCTGTTTTCCCTAGTTGGTTCTCTACAAAAAGCAGGACTACAGACAGGGAGTCCTACATCCCTCCTTCATCACACCCCAGGTACAAAGCAGGTGCCAGGCCATTCCACGCATCTTACCTGAGCGATTGTCTCTGGGTCCAATGGCTTATGGTCATTGAAGCCTGTGTATTGCCCCGATGACGTGGACCTTCTAATAGGAGGACTGTCGATCTTCTTGAGGGAGTCGTGCCGGCTGATATTGGTCAGGCTGCCGTGGCCTGGCCGGCGCCTCCTCTCAGGACTGTCGTTGTTGAGGCCACGGTTCTGTAGCAGGCCCCGGGGGTGACCTCCCAGGCTTGGGGACCCCAGGTCAACTGAGGAGTTGGAAAGAGCGTGCGGTGGGTGCAAGGGGCAATGGCCATCACTGGTCCTGCCAGGACGCCTGACTGGAGGGGGTGGTTCTCCTCTTTTTCTTTGTCTAGAAATACACAAAAAGAGAGAGAAAATAGGAGAGCTTATCACACTGGCTGATACGAGAAGCTGTGGGTTCTGTGGCTCCTCAAAGCACTTGGGAAAGTTGAGGTTCAGGGGCCTGATGGTCAGACTCCACCCACCTGGCTAGATAGCTGTCAGGGTGCCGGTCTGTTGGGGAGTTCATGTCCTTGGATGAAGACTTGTCCTCAGTGACTGGCCCACTGCTGGCCTCGCTGTCAGCTTTTTGGCTCAGAGTGTCTGAAAACGTATCGTCCCTACAATGAAGAGAATCCAGGGTGAGGGTCTTTCACAAGATGAATGGGAACAACAAAAAAAGAAATGACAGCATTTACACATTCAAGTCTTTCTCTTATCAACACGACTTTCCTTATAATAAAAATATACAATTTCACTGCAGGTAAAGTGCAAGATTCGGATATGCAAAAAAGAGCAAAATCATAGTCATGATATAATAGCCAGACACCACTGCTGCTAGAATTTGAGAAAATAGCCTTCTCTACTTTTTAATCCATGCCCGGGTAAACATGTATGATGTCTGCAGATATAGGTATGAACTTATACTCAAGACACCAATATGTTTATGTAGTTTAGATATCTATGACTGTATGTCTGTACCTACACACACACAATACTTCTTGGGTTCTGAGATATACATTTTTAACATTTCTTTCTTTTTCTAAAATTAGGGTGAATCATTTAATCACTGTATACAGTTTATGCTGTATATTTCTCTTCTCCTTGAAAAATCATATATTAGTGCTATACTGTGAAATATTCACAGAATAGGGATTATACTTCACATATGATTTTGCAACCTATTTCTTTCATTTAATATATTATGACCATCTTCTCATCTCTTTAAATATTTTTAAATTACAGCAATATTATTAAAAAACAGAAAAAAGAAGGCTGATGATGATTCTCTTGAGATGTTAGGTCAGTGTCTTCCTTCTGGGGAATCTGGAATTGAAATGGTAGCTGGACAGCAAAAGAGGAGTATGGCTGGCTTGGAACTAGCGGTGTTATTACAGCTCTTGAAGCTGTTCTCCACATGGGTGATTTTTCTAGGAGCCTGAAAGCTTCACAGGGCATCTCTCACTAGCCCTTGCTCCGAATCTGCTGGTGGAGTTTGGGAAATAAAAACCTGCTGGCCCCGAAGTACCATTAGCAAAGGCCCAACAGCGAGGTGAAGCATGGTGCCCAGCTCAGAGGTTTGGGCTCTGCAATCCCATCGGCTCTTTTCTCAAAAGACCAAGGTCAGTTTAGGAATAGTGACTGGAGTCTTCCAGTGGGAGCAGCCAGGAGGGTGGGAGCAGCCCAGAGGGCGGGGAGAGCCCACGCTACTCACATATCCTGCACCACAATATACTGGTGCGGCACGAGCCCATCGATGCCGTTGTGCCGGCCTTCCCACCAGTCCTCAGACGCCCGGTGATACAGCAGCAGGGAGGCCCCCTTCTTGAAGGACAGCTCTCTGGCAGATCGCCCCATGTAGTCAAACTTGGCTATCGCTTCTATTGGCTCACATTCTACAAAGAACACACCAGAAGATAATGACGGACAGAGGCGTGAGGTAAGCATGACACGCTGTGTGAAAGTTCTCTATGAGGCCTTAGAAATAAACCAGGCCATTTCAATATCCAGAGTGAAAAATGTATTAAGTCCTCAATGGGGGATAAACTCAGGCTGTTAAGAGAGTTACAGAAAAACATTCTCTTGCTGTCATCAGTTTTTCACACAAAGAAAAATGGAACATTGGATCTTAATTTCCACAGCCTTTTACCAGAGATAGAATGACAGACTAATAAAAAATATCTTAAACTTTGCAACATGATATATGAGATCCTTCCTTGGGTTGTAATGTCCTCCATAACAGCTCCGATATTATTTTGACAATGATGGAATTCCCTCATAACATGTTAATAACCACGGATAACATGGAAAAATCACTATCCCAGAACATTAGGAAGTTTATGCTTTATTTGCTTATTTAAAGAAAAATCAAGTTTACAAAACCCAGCACATTAAGTACTATTTGAGTACATTTAATTTCTTCATGTACTTATCTGGCACTATCAAATCTTCCAACTACCACCGACAGTAGAGATAAGTTTGTTTTCTCTAGGATCAGTAATAAATTCTAGTTGCCTATGAAACCAGCATAACTTAGACTGTCTTATACCCAAATTAAAAGACCAGATTCAAAAGTTATATTATCCAGAGGTCAAAAGATATTCAAGGGGATTACAGTGAGTGGAAAAAACCAATCTCAAAAGGTGACATACTATGTGATACCATTTATCTAGCCTGTTTGAAATGACGTAATAATCAAGATGGAGAATAGATTAGTGGTTGCCAAAGTTGGGAAGAAATGGCCACGGATATAAAAGGGGGAGCATGAAGGACCCTGATGATGAAACCGTATGTGACTAAATGTTTGCACACACAACTGAGTGCACCTGAAACTAGTGAAACGTGAACATGGCAGAGGGAGGGTTTCAATGTCGATTTCCTGGCTGTGATATTATGCTGCAGTTATATAAGATTTTTACCATGGAGGGAAGCTGGGATCTCTCTGTAGGAACCCTGTAGGGTTCACTTCATGTGAACCCTGAAAGATCTCAAAATTCAAAAAAAAAAAAAAGAAAGAAAGAAAGAAAGAAAGAAAGAAAAGAAAAGATGTTGAACTCTGGGCCTAGAATTGGAATGTTAGCACTGATCTAATTCTGGTCACAAAGGTTGAAAGCAAATAAGAGGACAAACTATACAAAACAACTATAAGAGATGCGTTTTGTGATTCAGCTTATTACAAAAAGCCCTTCAGTTCTGGGTCTTAAGATCTTTCCTCCTGTCTCTCACCATCCCCGCCATCTTTATCCCTGCTATCCACACAGATGAGCAAACTTCTAATCAATAAAACAGAGAAAGGGCCAATACAAGTGCTAAAAGTTCAGAGAAATGTACATGCATCTGTACATTTCTGCAAATGTACATGCAACGAGCAATGTCTTATTTGCTGAAAACTGAGCATGTATTAGTTTCCGAGTACCCTAGCATATGTGCATACATAATAGATTAAAACTTGTCTATCTGTCAAATATTTTCGAAGGAAATTGTCTTTGATTTTGCTTAGTAATGAACCTTCCCATTTAAAACAGTTGATTTTTCTGCAAAGATTCCTAAAATATGTTTAATATCTTATATGGAATAACTGCATAAGAAATCACTGGGTAGTCAGCTAGGCTTCCTTCTCACTTGAAAAATTCAAACATTCTCTGGGCCATGTAAGAGACAAACATAAAAAATCAACAAACACATGGAAAAAGCTTAGGGTTTACCTTATATGAAGGGCCTGCATGAATTTCAGCTATACATTTAAATACTATAATCTACATGTAGTATACTACTTAGCAAAGTAGGTGTAAAAATAAAACAACAGGGGCGCCTGGGTGGCTCAGCGGATTGGGCCGCTGCCTTCAGCTCAGGTCATGGTCTCAGGGTCCTGGGATCAAGTTCCGCATCGGGCTCTCTGCTCAGCAGAGAGGCGGGGAGCCTGCTTCCCCCTCTGTCTCTGTCTGCCTCTCTGCCTACTTGTGATCTCGCTCTCTGTCAAATAAAATAAAGTATTTAAAAAAATAAATAAATAAAAAATAAAACAACAGTTTAAGTTCTTTAACAATTGAATATAACTAAACAACAACAAAAACTGACTATAACTTTCAGATCATGTTAGCACTCTAGTATTCCCTCCTAAAATTATATATACATATATTCTTTTGAAGATTTTATTTATTTGAGAGAGAGTGAATGAGCGGGCACGAGATGGGAGGGAGGGGCAAAGGGAGAGGAAGAGAGAATCTCAAGCAGATTCTGTACTGAGCATGGAGCCCAGGTGGGGCTCAATCCTAACACCCTGAAATCATGACCTTAACTGAAACTAGGAGTCGGGTGCTCAACTACTGTGCCACCCTGGTGCCGCTAAAATATTATAATATAATATAATATATATATGTGTGTGTATATCTATAGATATAGGTAGATATCTATAGATAGATAGATAGATATCTATAGATATACACACTATAACTATAACTATAACTATCTATAGATAGATATACACACTATATCTATAGATATCTACCTATATCTATATATAGATATAAACACACACACATATATATATATAGTTTTAAAACACATTTTATTTATTTACTTGACAGAGATCAAAAGTGGCAGAAAGGCAGGTGGTGGTGGGGGGAGCAGGCTCCCTGCTGAGCAGAGAGCCTGATGCGGGGCTCAATCTCAGGACCCTGAGATCATGACCTGAGCCAAAGTCAGATACCTAACCAACCAAGCCACCCAGGTACTCCAAAATTATAGATATATTTTTTACACTAAATATTTTATTGCATGCTGCTGCTACTGTACATAAAATAATTACCCTTGTGAAATAGAAATTTGTGAAAATTCAGAGAGGCAGATGTTGAGGACTGACAAAAGTAGAAGTTTACATAGTTTGGCACATGTCACAGGGATTTGCTTTTGTACAGGTTTCAAATTTAGTTCTCCTTTGAATATTCACTGGTTCATGAAAAGTGGTTTAGAAAACCATCCAGAGATTCATTTTACTACAAAAAAGAACAGATTTTGTGGGGTCTAAATGGATTCATACTTAAAGATACACCAGTTAGCAGGGGGTCTGTTGGACATTCTGCAGACAGAACTATTTCAAATCTGCAGCTGCCTGGGAAACCTTCACCAGGTTGAGCCCGGCTTCCAGCCAGAGCTGTTGAACCACTTTCTTCATAGTGGTGACTCTGGAGGAACCAGACATGGCACTTGTAAGAGCCCGGCAGATTTGTCTGTGTGGATCTGTCAGTTTGTGGGTCCGTGGGGCCAAACCTTTTTTTTTTTTTTTTAAATATTTTATTTATTTACTTGACAGAGACACAGCAAGAGAGGGAACATAAGCAAGGGGCAGTGGAAGAGGGGGAAGAAGGCTTCCTGCCGCTGAGCAGGGAGCCTGATGCTGGGCTCGACCCCAGGACCCTGGGATCATGACTTGAGTGGAAGGCAGACACTTAATGACGAGCCATCCACACACCCCTAAAATTATATTCTTTATTAAAACAGTATGAATAGCAGCTTTATTAAATATCTACAAATATGCTTTATAGAGGAGGAACTAGAACTTTATATTCAAAGAGATTGACTTTATGGTTTGTTTTTAAAATTGCAGATAAAGAATAAATCCTGGTTGATCAGAGATGACAGATGCCAATTTTTTTTAACCCTAATTCTCCTTGGGGAACAGAAATAAACATGTCCATGGTACCAGGGACATGAATAAACATATCCATGGGGAGGATTTGTTAAAAAAAGCTTCATGACATGTAATTTGCAAATTCCTATGTCAGCCTTCCTGTGTACTTTGAATTTCATTTTAATGAAAAAGGTGGAAAGATTCCAGCTCATAACATAGTGTGCAGTCTAGGTACTTGTCAAAGGGAAATGAAGAAAGAACCATTAACGTTCTTTAGACATTAATTAGACATTCAGTCACAGACTGTCAGTGCTGGCCAAGGGCTATTTAAGGCTACTTAACAGATATATATATATGTATTTTATCATAATTTCATAATCATGCACTCTATGCTTCTTATCTCTGTTTATTTGTTGAAACAACTAGCAACAGGATTATCAGGCTCTGCTTATTTAATTCAAGTGTGGGGAGATTATGAAAGAGTGACCTGATGAATCAGAAGTACATTTTTATTGGTAATTCTCTATCAACTACTAACTCTGAGCAATTTCATTATTTTGACTCTTTCCACTCCCATGGGAGTCATTTCGCAGTCAAGTGTCAATCAATAAGCTGGTTATAAACATCTTAGTCTACTTATTGCAGAGTAATAAGTAATGCACCATTACCATAAGTAATGGCAATGCACCATTCCCTTTCCTATGGAGCCACATTGTCCTTTAAGCTCGTCAGACTTCGCAGAATGTCGCCGCTGCTGGTAACAGTAAGAGTGAACATGGTAACTTCATTTCTTTATGTGGCTATTACAGCTATTACAGCTCTGCGCAAAAGGGAAAAAATTCAGTACAGCTGATTTTCTGACTGCCTGGTGCTATTAAGTCTTGTATTTCCATTTCTTGTCAAATACTAGTACACTGCATTTTCTCTTTGGGACCTTGCTGTCCCTGACACTTCCCCGCCTAGATCTGTTACTCACAGCCCTCGCAGGTGACGGTTCTGCTCTAGAACAGCTTGTCTTTCAGAAACCAAAGCTACCCTTCTCCAGTGATACCACCACAGAGAAAAGACAAGACAATACCTGGGAATCACAAAGATAATCAATCTTTTGATTAACTTTTAACTTTGGAAAATTTAGAGGTTGCCTGTGGGCAAGGGTATCTGCCCTTGGTACACAATTTTTCTTTCCAGCAAAACCAGATGAATGTGGTTAACACATTATGGAAAACACAGAGCCCTCAGCGAAACTTCTCTTTTGTAATCAAGAGGCAGGAACAACTAACAGATGGCAGTGGGGAGGCTGATGTTTGGGAAGAGAGATGGTTGGGCTTTGTCTTAGCTTTCCTGGCCACTAGGGAAAGCAAGGAGAGACAGAAGTCATCAGTGAAAAAGGAAGAAATCATACAGAGAAACAAAGAAACTCAAGTCAAAGGAAGGGATGGTGGCAGAGGTAGGGCCCAGAGACTTTCAAAAGCAACATCATGGAAGTACAAGCTTTCATTGTAAAGAATTTCTTCTAAATGAACTTCTGAAAATGTCAATTCATATTACTTTTTAAAAACATAAAGAAAAATTTTGGGGGGCTCAGATATAACTTTTTAATATACAAACAAACAAGGAATCTAAAATGCAATGCATGTTGAAGTGAAACATTTAACCTTTTTTTTAAAGGCACAGGATGGACATCAGACATCCTGATTACTGTTATCTTCTTGCTGAAATCAATGAAAAAGCTTTTTTTTTTTTTTAAAAAAGATTTTATTTATTTATCAGTGAGAGAAAGAGTGCAAACACAAGCAACAGGAGAGGCAGGCAGAGGGAGAAGCCTGGGATCATGACCCGAGTCGAAGGCAGACGCTTAAACAACTGAGTCACTCAGGTGTCCCTCCTGGAATCTTAAAATTATTTATTTATTTATTTATATTTTAAAAAGATTCTATTTATTTATTTGACAGAGAGAGATCACAAGTAGGCAGAGAGGCAGGCAGAGAGAGAGAGAGAGGAGGAAGCAGGCTCCCTGCTGAGCAGAGAGCCCGATGCGGGACTCGATCCCAGGACCCTGAGATCATGACCTGAGCAGAAGGCAGCAGCTCAACCCACTGAGCCTCCCAGGCACCCCCTCCTGGATTTTTTTTAAAGAAAGATTTTATTTATCCATTTATTTGACAGAGGAAGAGAGTATAAGCAGGGGAAGCAGCAGAGAGAGAGGGAGAAGCAGGCTCCCCACTGAGCAGGAAGCCTGACGTGGGGCTCCATCCCAGAATCCTGGGATCATGACCTGAGCCAAAAGCAGACGCCCGACCCACCCAGGTGCCCTGAAAAACCCTAGATTTAAATAATCTTTGTAATTTCATTAATAATTTTCCATGACAGTAAGGAATATTAAAGACAAAAAACAACAAAAGTAGGAACCCGGTGAGGTAAATAGAACATGAGAAAATGTGAGTCAGAGTTTGCCTTGAGGGTATTTTTCCTTCCTGGTTAACTTAAGGTTTCATTTTGGACAAAAAACCAAGTCCAGGGTCTGCTCAGTGTGGAGAAGGTAAAGCCCCAGAGAGGATCACACTCTCAGTGTCACAGTGAGCTTCTAGTTCTAGAAATCTTCCTCCCTCCTAGCCCTCCGTGCTTCTCCCGAGATGGTATACATCACTCCCACCCCTCCTGGACTTAAAAATAGAATCTATAGAATCTATCTCAAGTCTTGGAACAAATCATCTCCAAGAATCCTGACCACATTCCAATCCTCAGGTAGGTTTACAGTTTAAAATCACACTACCTGGGTGGCCTGGAAAACCTCAAGCTAAAAATTCAATATGGTGAAGGTGGTTGTGCCCCAGGCAGAAGTAAACGAGAAGCCTTTCTGGAGGAACTTACCTACAACTGAGCCTAAAGGAGCTCCACACAGTTCCAAGAATACATAAAAAATTTACCAAACACTCTGAAAAATAAGACTCAATGAACAAGAACCAACAAAAACAAATCCAGGAAGACTGCAGATGTTAGAAGGATCACAATCACAATTTAAAACAATGGAAAGGATTAATATGAGTAAAGAGCCAAAGACTGTAAAAAATGATTAAGCAGCCAATGCGGAAGTGAACCAAGCAAACTGTAGAAAAAAAATTATAAATATAAACTCAGTGGTTGGGTTTAAAGCAGATTATTCATAACTAAAGAGAGAATAAAAGGATCATGTATATAGCTAAAGAGATACTAAGAGAAATCTGACAGCTTTATATGTTCATATGTAAAAAGTGTTGGGGCACCTGAATGGCACAGTTGGTTGGGTATCCAACTCTTGGTTTCGTCTCGGGTTGTGATCTCAAGGTTGTGTGATCGAGCCCCAACATGGGGCTCTGTGCTCAGTGCAGAGTCTGCTTAAGACTCCCTC
This sequence comes from Mustela nigripes, assembly GCF_022355385.1. NCBI lineage: Eukaryota > Metazoa > Chordata > Mammalia > Carnivora > Mustelidae > Mustela > Mustela nigripes. The sequence continues at coordinate 98,450,334 of NC_081562.1, forward strand.
TGCCCCTTCCCCAGCTCTCTATTTCTCTGAAATAAATAAATGAATCTTAAAAAAAGGTGTCAAGCAGCCATCCCTGAAGCACCAGTGACCAAAATGAGGTTTAATCCCTTCATGACTTCTGACCAGAGTAAGTACCAGAAAAGGCATTCGACTGCACCTTCCCATATTCCCAGGAAGATTATGTGGTTCCCTCTTTCCAAAGAGCTGAGACAGAAGTACAACATTTGATCCACACACATCCACAAGGATGATGAAGTACAAGTTGTGTGAGGATACCACAAAGGTCAGCAAATGGGCAAAGTGGTCTTGGTTACAAGAAGAAATGGGGCGCCTGGGTGGCTCAGTGGGTTAAAGCCTCTGCCTTTGGCTCAGGTCATGATTCCAGGGTCCTGGGATCGAGCCCGCATCAGGCTCTCTGCTCAGCAGGGAGCCTGCTTCCCCCCTTTCTCTCTGCCTGCCTCTCTGCCTACTTGTGATCTCTGTCTGTCAAATAAATAAAATTAAAAAAAAAAAAAAAAGAAAAGAAGAAATATGTCATCTTCATTGAATGAGTACAGGAAGAGCAGGCCAATGGCACAACTGTCCACCTGGGCATTTACCCTGGCAAGGGGGTTATCAGTAGATTCAAACTGGACAAAGACTACAAAAAGATCCTTGAACATAAAGTCAAATCTTGCCAGATAGGAAAGGAAAAGAGCAAATATAAGGAAGCAACAACTGAGAAGATGAAGATGTGGGAATATGATATATGATATATGACTGATACATGACTTTTTCCTTTTTAAAGATTTTATTTATTTCTTTGACAGAGAGACACAGTGAGAGAGGGAACACAAGCAAGGGGAGTGGGAGAGGGAGAAGCAGGCTTCCCGCGGAGCAGGGAGCCCAGTGCAGGGCTTGATATGGGGCTTGATCCCAGGACCCTGGGATCATGACCTGAGATGAAGGCAGATGCTTAATGACTGAGCTACTCAGGCGCCCCTGATGTACGATTTTAAATAAAAAACTGTTAAAATGACAAAAAAAAAAAAGTGTTGAAAAGTAATGTTAAAGATTAAACTTATTAGAAAGAGAAAAAAATGGTCTCTAAAGAGAAAATTATAAAAGTTTGTTGAGAGACATTAAATAACTAGAAATATGTTTCTGGACTAGAGGACTGAATATTATAAAATAACACTTCTCTCTATGTTAATATATGTAGAATAGTGCAACTGCAATCAAAATCCCAACAGGTTTTTAGTTTTTGTTTGTTTTAAGAACTTGAAAAACTGAGTCTAAAATTTAACTGAAGTTGCAAAAGATCAAGAATTGTTAAGGAGAGCAAAGTCAGAGATCTTGGTTTGCCAAATACGAAGATTTTTTAAAAAGGTACCAAAATTAAGATAGGAGGGATAGAGAAGTAGATCAGTGGAAAAGCAGAGAGCCCAGAAACAGACTTGTGCAAAGAGGACACGTGGTTTATGCAGAGCTGTGTAAAAAGGACGATTAGTGCTGGGCCAACTGTGCATCCGCATGGAGAAAAAGGAATGGATCCCAACCTCATGCCATACCTCCAAAGAAATTCCTGGTAGAATAAAGACCTATGTGTGAAAACTAAAACCTGAAAACATTTATTTATTAATTATTATTATTATTATTATTTAAAGATTTTATTTATTGAGAGAGAGACAGAGAGAGCGCAAGCATGAGGAGAGGGAGAGGTTTAGAAGCAGACTCACCTCTGAGCTGGGAGCTCAACATGGGGCTCAATCCCAGAACCCTGAGATCATGACCTGAGCCAAAGGCAGAGGCTTAACCATCTGAGCCCCTCAGGTGCCCCCTGAAAGCATTTAAAAGAGAATATGGTGGGTAGGGGTGCACGCTGGGTGGCTCAGGTCATGAGCCCTGTTCATCAAAGAGTCTACTTCTCTCTCTCCCTCTACCCCTGCCCCTAACTCATGCTCACATGCTCTTTCTCTCTCCAAAATAAATAAATAAATTAATCTTTAAAAAAAAAAAAAAAAAGAGAATATGGGAGAATTATCTTCACTACCTGCACTCAGCACAGAAAGATTTCTTAAAGGAGATACAAAGTGAAACAACCATAAAGGAAAAGACTGGGTAACTTCAACTCCTTTAAAATTTCCTTGTTTAGCAAAAGACATAATAAGCACATGAAAGACAAATTACAGAGCACAAGATATTTGCAAAACATAACACAATAAGACCTGATCCAGACCCACAAAGAACTCTTATAAATAAGAAAAAAACCAAAGCCAAATCATATTAAACCAAGCAGAAAAAGCCCAGAGAAATGAAGAGTGGGCAAGTGAACCTTAAATGGGCAAAACACTTGATAGAAATTTCACACAAAAAAAGAAACTGAAGCACACAAGGGTCAGTATATCTATATGAACCATATTTTTTATTTTCTGTATTCTGACATATTTTTTATTTTCTGTATTCTGACCTTGCTGCTACCAGAGGGACTGGCCCTCCCAAGGATCACCAATTCCTGGATAGTATAAACAACTCACTTGTTGTGCCTTTCAAAGACAAACCAGCCAATCCAGAGCCCATCCCAACCACCTCCTCTGGGTCGCTATGCACCTGCCCTAACCTCCTGTGCCATGTATCAGACAACCAGAGACCACCCCTATTCCTCAGAGCCCACTGGAATTATTCTCACTAGCCCATCTGAAACCTGTTTACCCTGCCCCGCCTGTTTCTTCCTGCAGAAACCCCAGCAAAGACTCTTTCCCAGTTGCTCCTTCCTCCTCCGCCTCCTGACCAACCTTGGTGCTTTTCTGTGTGGCCACTTGTGGCAACGATGTACCCTTTCCACTTGCTTACTGTGAGTAACAAAGTATCTTTTCAATGGCAATTACCTCCTGATCTGATGTTCTTACTATATGCCAAGTTTTCTGTTAATACTCTATATTGTAAAACAACATCTTTATCAGTGATCAGAGAAATGCAAACTAAAATCACAACAATATTGGCAAAGATAATAATATTTGGTAAAATTCATCACGTGGTGATGAATATGTCCGATTGGAAGGCTGATACACTACTGGTGGGGTGTGTATATCATTACAGCTATTTTAAAAAACAGTTTGGCTCTATATCTAGTGAAGTTTGAAACATGCTTACTCCGAGAAGCATATATCCTGGAGACAGTCCTGTACATTTGTGGTACTATAGTAGCATACCTGTTCAAAATATTCCTAACAGCACACTTTTTCATGGCAAAAAATGGAAAATACCCCCATATTCATCAATAAAAAATAAATACAATGGAATATCATACAGTAGTCAAATAAATGATTATAATTGCATTAACAATGTGGGTGCATCTCAGGAACATAATATAATACTGAGTAAAAAAAAAAATCACGAGAAGTATATACAGTATGATTCCATTTATAGGAAGTTCAAGAAAACAGAAAATGGAACAACAAATCATTGAAAAACTAACATATAGCGGTTACCCCTGACGGAGTAAGGAAGGTAGTCATAACAGGGGAGGCAAAGGTAATGATGTCTTTTTTTCTTCAACTTGGTGGTGGTCTGTGGTGTTCACTGTAATATTATTCTTCATACTTTACACATATTTTATAAATTTTCTTTTGTATCCTACTGAATTCTTAATATAAGCAATTCTAAAAAAATGGATATTAAGGTTAGTTTTATAATAGTATGGGCACAAGGGCATACCGTCTTCACTGGTGTGGGGCTCTGTACCAGCGTCCTGATCCACTTCCTCCAATGTACCGTGCTCACTGTATGGGCTGTCACTGCAAAGTGGAAATAGATATTTTTATAAAGTCAAAGAAAGAATTTAACAAATGAACAACTGCTACTACATAAAACTTGAATGGCTAAAGAGTGGCTGGATAGTCTTTCAGCGAAATTCTGGAGGCTCCAAGAATCATCTGGTCTTAGGGGAGCCCAGGTCCCTTCATCTTTGACACAGATAATTCATACCCACAGAAATTAAACTTGGTTGAATTCTAGTAGAATATGATTATTGCCCTATGGATACACCAGTTTTTGCAAATTCATCCCAACACACCTGACTGCATATCAACTGATGGCTCTTGAGTTCAGCTCTGAATTGGCTGTAGTCTTTTCCCATCTTTTCTTGACATACATTCATTGCAGATTTGAGCCAGTCATGATTTTTATTCTTTTTTTTTAAGATTTTATTTATTTATTTGACATATAGATATCACAAGTAGCAGAGAGGCAGGCAGAGAGAGAGAGAGAGAGACGAGGAAGCAGGCTCCCTGTGGCAGAGAGCCAGATGTGGGGCTCAATCCCAGAACACTGGGATCACGACCCAAGCTAAAGGCAGAGGCTGAACCCACTGAGCCACCCAGGTGCCCCTTGATTTTTATTCTTTTAAGAAACTTACCTTTAGCACAAACACACTCCTTAAATATATGTTCGTAAATGGAATGCATCTGTCACACATGCAAGTCTAACTTATCTCAAATGTTCTGCTTCTTCTTTTTCTAGAAATTGGAGACTTAGGCAACCTTGGCAACCTATGGTCACTTCTTATTCTTATTAAACTGATATGTATACTTCCATAATTTTTCCAGCGGGGGAAAGACTAAAATTCCCGGACTTACCAGTAGTCGTCTCCAGCCATACACTTCTCATAAACAGGGCCATCCAGCTCTTTAGCATCTGGGAAAATAGTTTCATGGTGGATGATGATGGTTTTGACAATTTCATTCACATGAGCCTGACAAGACACTTGATCCTGTATTTCTGGGACAGGCATTAATGTGGGGCCAAAACAAATGGCCAGGTTATACGGGTCCATCATGTTCTCATCGCTGTACTGTGAAAGGCTATGAGAGACAGACAAGAGTTATAAAAGCACCAGAGAGAAAGAAGAAAATTGGTGTTTAATAAGATACTTTATATTCTCAAAATAGGTATCCAAAGCATTTTATTTGGTTTTTATTATGAGAACAAGATAAGGTTCCATCTACTTTAAGTTGCCTTGGCAAATTCCAAAGAAAGTAAAACAACTTATAACCTTTCAACTAGGAAGAAACTGAAAGGGGAATATAAATCCTCCTTAACTAAGTGGCATTTTTCAGAGCCATAAGAGCATTTAAGATAATTTCTTTTTCAATGGAGAGCAGGATCAAGTGAGTGAGTTTCACTTGTAAACACCACGGTGTAAATGTTATAAATGTTACTCAAGTAAATCCAGGAAGGGCAGTAGTGAGCTCCATAAAGTTTTATGGATATCTTTAAAATGCCCTCCCACTCATCAAACACATCTCAGATTTCAGTTTTTCCCTGTAAATCTTGAGGAAAGCCTGGAGGAAAACAAAGCACCTTTTCTTTGTAGCCATGGAAAGAAAGCAAACAACTGGGTAAGACGACCACAACTATCTACCAATCAATGTCACAAAAGACGTTGTAAGCGCAAGAGAAGGGGAAAAGAATTCCCAGTTCTCTCATTCCTTTTCAAGTTGGCTAACTACAAACTTTGGGGCAATTTCTGGTTCTCTAGGACTAATTTCTAAATTCAATCCAATGGATATTTGTGAGATATTGTCCAGAGGCAACTCAAAATAAGCCAGCAGTTGATTGTTCTGCCTCTAACTCATGCAGAGGGTACTGTTCTAGGGAGAAGCTAGAGACATTATCTTTCCAGGAGTAAAATGTCAATCTTGAAAGGAAATGTAAAATCCAGGTGAACAGATGACAAATGGAAGAAGAAAAAAAGAGACTTGGCCGCATTTGTGAGATGGTGACAGACACAAAGAAACGGAAATGCCACATGACCTGATACGTTACCCTTTTCCAGAAATAAGATAGCCTAGAAAGCAGAAAATACAAAGGCATAATTTCCTCAGCTAACATATGTCTCTCCTGCCTGCCATTTCTCAAGCATACAGTCTTTTATAAAAAGTTCACAATAAAGGCAACAATCATGTTACAGATTGTCTGGAAAATGGATGCACAGAGGAGTGAGATGCAGAGTAAGAATGGTCTAATTCTCTCAAGACACACGGAAGCTTGGTGGGGAGAGTCACAGCGAATCTTTCTGGGTCTTTAACTTAGTGCTGACTTGAAGAGCAAAATCTTGTTATTAAAGTATTATACCCACATTTCGATTTTACAATTAAGGGAGAATAATTTCCTTTTCTTTTCATAATTCCTGTCCCAAGCAACCGCCCTATAGGCTGGGGCTTGTTTCTGCATGAAGGCAGGTGCAGTGAGCCAGGGGGCATCTTTGGGCAGAAATGCTGGAAGCAAGGCCAGCTGGATGACTCACGTACATTTGCTATTCTGCTGAGTTAGATTTAGGTTTTACAAACTTTCTTGATTCACTGCTTTGCCTGTCTCTCGTGGTTTACTGGTTCACAGTGGGTTTTGCTCAGGTGTGCCAGGAAAATTTACGTAGAGGGTTGGCAGGAAGGAAGGCCCTCCAGATGAGAAGGGGAGGCACTTGAAATCAAAGGTGAAGATAGCAAGCCTCTGGATTGTCTTTTTAAATTTATTTATTTTTTAAAATTTGAGGCTTTAATATTGATGAGGAAATAAGATTAAAAGAAAAAAATATATAGAACCAGGGCACCTGGGTGGCTCAGTGGGTTAAAGCCTCTGCCTTCGGCTCAGGTCATGATCTCAGGATCCTGCGATCAAGCCCAGCATCAGGCTCTCTCCTCAGTGGGGAGCCTGCTTCCCCCAACTCTCTTTGCCTGCATCTCTGCCTACTTGTGATCTGTCAAATAAATTAAAAAGAAAAAAAAAAAACCCGAAACGAAAAACCAACCCAGGCCACTTCAATTGCTTCAATAACTCCATCTTTAGCTAGGCAGGTCAAATGCCAAACAAAGAGATTCAGATTCCTGTCCACTTTGCCCTGTTTCCAGCCCCATTATGGCAAGAGGGGTGTATATTTGAGTTGAGTGCCTTGACTGGGATCTGCCATCCACTCTGCACCTCAGGTCACGAAGCCCATTGTCCCAACAGTTCTGGTTCATGAGGCTGTCTCGAATTTTTGTCTTATGCCTCTTCCAGAATTCGGAAATGATGGCAGCTCAGTCAGTTGTGATACCTCCCACATTGCTTTTTGGTTCGAGCAGCCAAGAATGCCTCCATTGTTTGAAATCCATGTCTGTAGAAGCAATAGACTTAAGAAACCCCCTCCTCTTTGCCAGAAAGGGGCAGGACTCCTCAGGTGACACCCCTGGGAAGAGCTGGCCCCAAAGCAGCTCCTCTGTGATGGCTGGTTCCCCGGGCCCAGGCCACATGACAGCCTGTTCAGAGGCTTGGAGCCCTCATGCTTGCCCACCAAGGTCAGCAAGCCTTCAGATTTTTAAAACCACCGTAGGTAACAAGGCTAATTTAAAGGTAAGATTTAGGGGCGCCTGGGTGGCGCAGTCATTGTCTGGCAGCAGCTCAGGTCATGATCCCAGGGTCCTGGGATTGAGTCCCTCATCAGGCTCCCTGCTCAGCAGGAAGCCTGCTTCTCCTGTTCCTACTCCTCCTGCTTGTGCTCCCACTCCCACCCTCTGCCAAATAAATAAATAAACAAAATCTAAAAAAAAAAAAAAGAGTACAATTTATATTTATGGCCATTTATTTAACCTAAACATAGTTTATATCCATGTCTCTAGATCCTGCTTATTTCTAGTGGTGATTTCTGTACAAATGGGTTTCCGCTGTCATTTGTGCTTATGTCCGTTCCCTGTAAGCATTTCCCCATCAGAAGCGACCTGGTTTCTGGGGCCAGGTCTCCATGGCATGTGAGAACTCTAAATCTCCAAAGAAATAGAGAAGATAAAAAACAAATCCCAATTTTGGGAAGGATGAACCCAGGCCAGAAGGAGGAGGCATTGCCCTGAGTTTACTCCTCCCAGATTCTTTTATTTCCAATTACTTAACTAGGAAGGGGGCTCTCAGATAGAGCTTGGGGAAGATATTCCCCATTTTTATTACCCAAGAAGTAAGACAAATGAAAATCAAGGTGCTTAAATTAAAACAATAAGGTTCCTTTGAAAATAATGCTATGATTTTTTAAGGTTTCTGTTAATTGCTGCAGAGACTTTTATAAATATTTTCTTCTTGATAAGGTCTCATTATATTGAGTTTACAGAAGTTCTTTTTTGGATCTGTGTGTAATTCACATCTATAGTTCCCCTCCTTTCTTCACTACAACATAAAAAATCCCAGCAATTTTCTGCAGTGAGTGGGTGGTTTACATCATTTTGACAAAAACGTTCATGACATTAGCTTTGGATGGAAGTTGGAAAAACACATATTTCACTGACAAGTGTTCTTTTTGGTAATATTTGTATATTTTTGCATGTACGGCCACAGTTTCTGCGTCTTTCCGCTAATATACAATGACCTTGATCTGCTTAAGAAAAACATACCTTCAGTCTATAGTCAATCGTCTTCTCTTTGACTCTGCTGATAAGTGGGACCCAGTGTGCACGTTACAGAATCCAAGAACAAAGAATTCAGATCAGTGCAAATGGAAGTGGAAGATGCACATTCTGGCGGAGTATTAGGGTACTTACTGATTGAGGAAGGCAAAGAGGTACCTCATCACTATAAGGACGGACCTAGGCAAGGTCAGGAGGAGTTTGCGGATGTGAAGCGCCCTCTCACAGAGATTATCTATTCCTATGGACAGAAGAGAACATGGTCAGGATCTTTTCGCTTGCCACATTTAAAGCAGAACACTGAGTGTTGGTTAGATGTCCGACGTTTGATTTCACCTCAGGTCTTGATCTCAAGGTCATGAGTTCAGGCCCCGCATTCCTACAAAACACTGAGTACCAAATTTCATATCTGACCATAAGGAAGCTCTTGCCCCTGGGTGAGATGCGGTTGTACCCCAAACAGGGAATCAGTGATGAGCTTGGGGGTAATACCATTTCTGAGAGTATCTTCTCTGACCTATCTCTGTTTTTTCTGATGGCCATGGTCTTGAGCAACTTCGCGTCTTCTAGGTTTAAAAACCATCTTTCGCTTGCTGCTATTTCTGGATTGTACATCTGATATGGTTTCAATTCCTTTCAAAAGCTGCAATGGTGGGGCGCCTGGGTGGCTCAATGCGTTAGGTCTCTGCCTTCGGCTCAGGTTGTGATCTCAGGGTCCTGTGATCTCAGGTTCCGATGGGATCAAGCCCTGCATTAGGCTCAGCATGGAGCCTACTTCTCCCCTCTCTCTATGCCTGCCTCTCTGCCTACTTATGATCTCTGTCAAATAAATCAATAAAATCTTAAAAAAAAAAAGCTGCAATGGTAACTAAAGTAGTTTTGGGGGACACCTCCCCTATGATTCATTAATTCATCCTGTATTTATTTGTATATTACTATGATTCCAGCAATGTACCAGGCTTTGAATCTCTCCTTCCTCAAAACTTATCATAGTATTTTACTGATATGAATTTTTACTTTGTATTATATAATTTCATCAATTTCATCTATTTTAGGACAGCCTAATAGTTTTCAAGTACCAAGTTAGGCAATAGTAATGCATTAGTGATTTGAATCTTGCTCTCAGAGAACTTTATACCCTCATGTTTACAGTTATTTATTTTCTTATCCTTGTGGGAGAGTTAGCTCACTGAAGATGGGTACCCGGGACTTCCTGGTATTATTTTATCCCTCTTTCCTAGCAATACAAATTGTCCAAAGGTTCTTAACACAAAAATGCCTGTGAGCAGCAGCAAAAAATTTAGTTCCAATAATGCATTATTTGCATAATAATTTCCAATAAATGCATTATTTATAATGCATAATAATGTATTTCCATAATGATCTACATTTTACAATGCATTCTCACATATGCTATCCAATTTAACACAGATAATAATTCCATGGAGTAGGCAGGCCATGGAATGTCATCCCCATTCAATGGATTAGGAAAAAGAGAACTGGGTAAGTGGCTGGAGGGGTGGAGTTGGGACTAAAACCTATTTTCTGTTCAAGTCAGGTTGTCTTTCTAGGATTTCAAAGTACAAAAATATTTTATTTTTAAGCAATCTCTACACCCAGTATAAGGCTTGAACTCACAACCCCAAGCTCAAAAGCTTCATGCTTCACTGACTGAGCCAGCCAGGTGCCCCCTTTATAAAGTACAACTTTGAAGACATTCAATAAAGATACATTTGAGAAAAAGATTTATTTTTTAACTTTTTTTTTTTTTTCTAATTAAGTAAGCTCCATGCCCAAGGTGGGACTTGAACTCATGAACCCAAGATCAAGTGATGCATTCCCTACCAACTGAGTCGGCCAGGTGCCCCTGGGAAAAATATTTCAAAGACTATTTCAGAAACATTTTTGAAGTTTACTCTAATTTTGTATGACTACATTTGCTCCAATCGTTCTTGAGATATTCATATATCCTACTTGAAAAATCTCAGGCCATTTTTTTTTTTTTTTTTTTTTTAAGGACTTCATTTCTGACATAATAGTCAATTGATTTTCCTTCTCTTTCTCAGGTTTTCTGACCTCCCACACATAAACACAGTTGGCCCTCATGGATCTTTACTTGTTCTCTTCAATGGTAAACTCATTTGGTCTGGATGTTAGGATCATCCTTTTTAGGAAGGTAGTATTTTTGCTTCATTTTTCAATTTTGCATGGGACGTAAGTTCTATTGTTTCTGCCCCTGGCTATCTCAGTATTAATTTCCTAATTAAAGTCTTTATTATTTCTAGCTTGGACCATGGTGATACTTTGCTAATTCAGTTTTCTATTCCAATTCCTCTTACACCTCTTACAAACTTGAAATGACTTATGGCCCATTCTTAAAAGTAAATATTGCGATTTACTAGCATTTGTTCTCTGGTCCTTAAAAAACCGTATGCATAAATAACTTTCCATTCATGCCCCAAACCAAACAGTTAAAAAGTTTAATATGTTTATGGAAATTATAAATGGTAATGATGAAGGGTCCCATGAATGGTCTCTGGACTGGCAATACCTTCTGTTCTTTTCTAGCCGCATATAGATCCATAGAAGGGCTATGATTAAAAACAAAACAACAACAAAACTTCTGCCATTGTTTAAACTTTTGTTTAACATTTGTTCATTTGAACATGTAACATTGTTCAAAACTTCTGGATTGTTTCATAAGTTAAGTCTACTAATTCACCAGGCTGATCGTCAGTATAAGGTTAAGGTCAAATATCAGGGAGAGGGTTTTAGAAACTTCAGGCTAGTTTTGAGGTCTTAGAGAAAAAAAGAAAAGGAAAGAATGTGACAGGAACTACTCTTCATGTACTGTTGATCTTTAATCTTTGTCAAATCCCAGAGGGGGCAAGTAATTTTCAGGCTAGAAGAGGACACAGGCATTACTCCCAAGAAACTTAATTTTAATTCAAGATCCTCCTGTTTCTATCTCTCAGTTCTAAAAGTGAGTTCCCCTACCCCTTAAAGGTAGTTTCAAACTTTTATTTAGAAAGAACTGGGGGTGGACGCGTGGGTGGCTCAGTGAGTTAAGCCTCTGCCTTTGGCTCAGGTCATAATCTCAGGGTGCTGGGATTGAGCCCCACATTGGGGTCTCTGCTCAATGGGGAGCTTGCTTCCTCTCTCTCTCTCTCTCTGCCTGCCTCTCTGCCTATTTGTGATTGCTCTCTCAGTGTCAAATAAATAAATAAAAATCTTTAAAAAAAATAAAAAGAACTGGGGGAACAGGTACAGATAGAACTGGGGGAAATTGATTTGTTTATTTAGAATATTTTCTTTTAACTCACTGATTTTTAAAAAGTTTTTATTTAAATTCCAGCTAGTTAACATACAGTGTAGTATTAGTTTCAGGCATATAATACAGCGACTCAACATTCCACAGAACAGGGATCCATATGCCAATTTCACAGCAGCATTATTTGTGACGGCCAAGGGGCAGACATCAGCCAAGTGGTCACTGACAGATGCGTGGATGAACCAAGGTGGTATAAAGACACAAGGAACCATTATTCAGCCTTAAAAGAGAAGTGAAATTCTCCTACACCTGGATGAATCTTGAAAACCTAAGTGAAATAAGCCAGACAGAAGAAGACAAATACTGTAGGATTCCACTTAACACCAGGTATCCAGAGTAGTCCAGTTCACAGAGACAGAAAGTAGCACAGGGCAGGGGGCTGTCAGGGGCTTGGGGGAGTTACTGCTTTCTGAGTACAGAGCTTTGGTTTGGGAGAGTGAAGAAGTTCTGGAGATGGACGGTGGTGATGGTTGCACACTGGGAATGTACTTAATGCCGCTGAATCATACACTTAACAATGGATAAGTCAGTAAGTTTCATATTCTGTATATTTCACCAAAATTTTGGAAAAGAAAAATTGGGGGAGGGTACCATGAGATGCAAATGAAAGGTTTTAGGAGACAAAGGCAACAGGAATGTAAAACAGTGACACCAAAAAGACCAGATGAAATTGTGGGAGGTGGGCCTGGATTCTCTGCAACTTCAGTAAACCTCAATCAAAGCATAACAGAACTGCTTGCATTCCTGAAGTCATAGCAAATCTATCTGTCCCAGAGGCCTCAGAGCATGACGGCTGGGAGCGGGACTCAGATATTACCTGGCTGGTCACTCAACAGGCCTGCGGCGTACATCCTACAGGAGCCTTGCTCTGGTACAAATGACTCCTTTACTCTCCTGAGTCCAGTTAGTGGGTCAAAATTTATGGTTGCCTGGACACTGATTAATGTGCATTCCCAGCGGCTCTCAGTGTGGCAATTCATAGTCTCCCACAATTCTATGCTGCTTGAAAAGATGGATCTTTTCTTCTCCTCAGAAAAGTTGTCAGTAAGGAAAACCAGTATTTCATTTGAATTTCTTTTAAGCTAGCCTTTGTTTCTATAATTCAGGATCTCATGTAATTAGGTAAAAGTGGCATTCATCCAGTCTTGGTCATGTGCTCAAAGCTCCCCATGCTGATTTCTGTTCTTTTCCTAGCACTGCAAAGTTCCCATGTCGGCATCCCAACCTCACAGCATGGGGCTTTGACAGCTCCATGTAAATATGTGTGAAAAATTCACCCCAAAACACAAGTTGCTTCAGAAAATGGCAAAAACTCAAATGGCCATTACTCTGAAAATATCAGTTCTTCTGAGGCACTATTTGCAAAAGTATTTGTCAGAAAACAAACAATAAGTCACAAGATGCAAATGTATCTTCAAGTATGACAACAGGGAAGGAAAAGAATGGCCACGTTTAGAAGAGGTTTATAACTGAGCAGGCACACAAATATTTCTGAGCTCCAGAGATCAACGGGCAGTATTAAAGGTGAGTTTCCCAGTTTCAGGCCATTTTTAGGTTCATTGATAGGTTCTATCGATTTCAATGTAATAATCAACTGTGTGCTTGTGATAGTGTATGTGTGTGAATGAAAGGGAAAGAGAAAAACAGAGAGATGTTCTAGTACATTTAGATGAATTTTAGCTGAGCCTTGATGGGAGAGTTATCAGCTGCTCTCCCAAGTAAGAAATGAAATGCTTGCAAATCTTTCTAATAATCATTAATAGATTGAGTTCTGTGAATTAAACCATTATGTTCTTTCCTAGCTAAATAGCAACACTGTAGAAATAAATACATAGTGTTTCTCCTGCTGAATTACTGAGGTTAGTAAAGAAACACTCTTAGCTTAGGAAGCTTTACTTATTCAGTTCAGATACTAAGCCTGTTCCACATTTTTAAGGGTAAAAGTAATCCCTAGTATAAGGCATCAAAAAGAAATTTAGAATTCAGACAGAAACCATCATGTATGCAACAAAGCTTAAAGAATTTTTAGCAACGAAAACATACACGGGAGAACTAAAAAGAGAATTTGAAAGCTTTTTTCTTTTCTCATGAAACAGTTAGAAATGGGCAAATAGATTTATATACTAAAAGGCTCATTGTAATATTTTGTTTAACTGTAAAATCACTGGAAACAACCTAAGTCTCTAAAACTAGAAGACCATTAAGTGAAATAAAAGCCATTTAAATCTGTATTTTGAAAAATATTGATATGGGAAAATGTTAACAACATTACTAAATTTTAAAAAATGGCTTACAGGGGTGCCTGGGAGGCTCAGCAGGTGAAATGTCCAACTCTTGATCTCAGCTCAGGTCTTGATCTCGAGACTGTAAATTCAAACCCCATGCTGGGCTCCACACTGGACATGGAGCCTATTTTTTTTTTTTTTAAGATTTTATTTATTTATTTGACAGAGAGAGAAATCACAAGTAGGCAGAGAGGCAAGCAGAGAGAGACAGAGAGAGAGAGCAGGACGCAGGCTTCTCGCTGAGCAGAGAGCCTGATGTGGGGCTCGATCCCAGGACCCCAGGATCATGACCTGAACTGAAGGCAGAGGCTTAACCCACTAAGCCACCCAGGCACCCCTGGAGCCTGTTTTTTTAAAAAAGGCTTATAAAGAACCAATAGGAAGTGATACAATTTCTAATGAGATTTACTGAGATATAATTCATATATAATTCACACATATAAAGTCTACAGTTTTATGGCTTTAAAGTATATTATTCACAGTTGATCAATCACTACCTCAATCAGCTTTAGAATATTTTTTTTACCTCAAAAAGAAATCTCACATCCATTAGCAGTCACTTGGTATGATGCCCCTCTTATTAAAAGCACGTGGTTGTCGTATATCCATTCAATGGACAATTATTTGGCAATAAAATAAAGCTCTGATACATGCTACAATATGGGTGGACCTTGAAAACATGCTAAGGAAATGAAACCAGTTGCCAAAGACCACATTTTGTATTATTCCTTTTATAATATGAAATGGCGAGAATAGATAAATTTATAGAAAGTATATTAGTGGTTGCCTAGTGGGATGGGATGAGTAAATAGTGTATGTTTTTGCTAATTGGGGTTTTTTTTTTTTGGAGTAATAAATATGTTTTAATATTGATTGCGGTGATGACTTTTAGTTCTGTGAATATATTAAAAGCCACTGAGTTGTATACCTTCATGAATGAATTATATGGCACAAGAATTGTATCTCAATAAACTGCTTTATTTTTTAGATTTATTTACTTATTTCAGAGAGAGAAAGCTAGAATGAGTTGACGGGAGGAGTAGAGGGAAAGAATCTTCAAGCAGACTCCCTCCTGAGAGTGGCGCCAACCAGGGATCAGTGTTATGACTCATGAGATCATGACTTGAGCCAAAACCAAGAGTCAGATGCTTAATCAACTGGTACCCCACAATAAGCTGTTTTAAAAAGTCTGGGGCTCCTGGGTGGCTCAATCATTGAGTATCTGCTTTCAGCTCAGATCATAATCCTGGGGTCCTGGAATCGAGCCCTGCACCGGGCTCCCTGCTCGGCAGTAAGCCTCTTCTCCCTCTCCACTCCCCCTGCTTGTGTTCCCTCTCTCGCTGCATCTCTCTCATCAAAAGAAAGAAAGAAAGAAAGAAAGAAAGAAAGAAAGAAAGAAAGAAAGAAAATCTTAAAAAAACAAATAAATAAAAAGTACATAGGGATGGGGGCACCTGGATGGCTCAGTGGTTAAGCATCTAACTCCTGATTTTGGCTCAGGTCATGATCTCGGGGTTGAGAGATTGAGCCTCCCAATGGGTTCTGTGCTGGGCATGGAGCCTGCTTAAGATTCCCTCTCTCCTTCTCCCTTTGTCCTTCCTCTCTACTCTCTCCCTCTAAAAAAAAAGTACATAGGTATAAAAAACTTAAAAGTACATAGTATATGTATAGAAAAAACCTGGGAACATACTAAAAAGGCTTATATTATCTTTGTATAAGGAATTATAGATGGTTTGTTTTTCTATTTTATTTTCTAATTTTTCTACAGTGATCACACATTAATTGCATAATAAACAATTATTTTAAAAATGTGCTGATGGGCTATTTATGATTTTAAGAAATTATTGTTATTTTTAAGGTATGCTAATGGTATTATGGTATTATGGCTATGTTGTACAAAAAAAGAAAAGAATTCTCTTCTCCCAGAGATTCATACATACAGAGGAAGTGATGTGTCAGGGAGATGATGGAAGGGATAAAGGTGGGATAATTTTGTCCAAGAAATGAAAATTTTTAAAGTTAGGTGATTGTTTATACTGGGATTTATTATAATTTTCCGTATCTTTCTATAGAAGTTTGAAAATATAGATAATAAAAGAGTCAAAAAGAAGGTTGATGATGAGCAGAATGGACAGTACAGTTCCACTTTGGTTTTAGAAAAAGTTGTGTGTGCACATGAATACAAAAGGAGCAGAAGGAAATGCAACAAAATGGTGGTGTACACACACCATTGTCTTTGAGCAGGGGCATTACGTGGGACAGTCCTTTGTTCTATGTGCTTCCGTGCATTTTTCAAGTATCCTACAATACTATATGTTGATATCATGATGAATAAAAGAAAAGACCCTCCCAAAAAAGTTTCCTGGGGCTCAAGCAGTCATCTAGATAGTAACACATAAGGTAACGTTAAGGGCAAATGTGCCATCTGGGCTCATGGCCCTGCAGCAGCCGGGAAACACCACACATCACTTGAATAGCCGATCTAGGGAAAGTCCTTTGGACTTCTGCCCTAGGGAATCTCGAAGCCATGGTATATGTACATTCTGGAAGCTGACCAGGAATGTGTGGGCCTAACCTTGAGCATTTACAAAACCATTACAAAGTAGATGGCTTTAAAAAACCTACTTGGGTGAGAAACTGAGGCACTACCAAGTTTGTCATTTCAAATTTAGATTGCCCTGGAGTCCACTGGGTCTTTATCCATATTTGCAAGTTTCCAAAGAATGTAATATTTTGAAACATAAAAATGGCACAATAACAACTCATCACTCAAAAAAAAAAAAAATCTTTCCCCCAAAACTCCAAAAATAAGTAAATAAAAAGTAGTAGGTAACCAGAAACCTATGTAAACTTCTTTTGCTTTTTTAAGATTTATTTATTAATTTTAGAGAAAGGGAGAAGCAGATTCCTTGCAGAGCCCATAGTGGGGCTTGATCTTACAACCTAAGATCATGATCTGAGCTGAAATCAAAAGTTGGACACGCTTAACCTTAACTCACTGAACCACCCAGGAGCCCCAGAGACATATCCAAACTCTTAAAAAAGATGAAAGGGAAGATTTTTCTATACAAAGGAAATATCACATGAAATTATCTTAATAGGGAAAATCAATCCAATTATGGCAATGCTAAGAGAAGATGACACAGATTAAAAACAATCAACGTACATGGGACCTCTCTCCACTAGAATTTCTAAATCTTTGTGCTCCTATTACATACTAACTTAGACTGCATTTATTTGTAAATATCTTCACTCTCTTACTATTTTTAAACCTTCTGAAAGGCAAAAATCAAGTGTTTCAATCCCTAGAAGGTTTTACATATGGCAGGCAATTAATCAATGGTTCAAATGATCAAATAGTGTAATATCAATGAGAGGATATAATGATGAATGATGTACTATACCATATTCAAAGAATTTAATGAAAATCCAGAAAAAATATGGTATATCAGGGTCATAATGCCATGAGAAAATGCTTGCCTAGAGATAAATCAATAATAGCTAGAAATCCCCTCCTTTTTGAGAGATTAGATGTTGGAAGTAAAGGGGTCGTTATAAACAGTGTCATTCATTATGTGTCCTTTTTTTTTTTTAAAGATTTTATTTATTTATTTGACAGACAGAGATTACAAGTAGACAGAGAGGCAGGCAGAGAGAGAGAGAGAGAGAGAGAGAGAGAGAAGCAGGCTCCCTGCTGAGCAGAGAGCCTGATGCGGGACTCGATCCCAGGACCCCGAGATCATGACCTGAGCCGAAGGCAGCGGCTTAACCCACTGAGCCACCCAGGCGCCCTAACCTGAGGATTATTAATCCACTGTTTTAATATAGTGGGGATGTCTTTGCAACTTCTTCATTTGCACTGGTAGCAGTTCACTGCATGAAAAGAAAGATATTGCTGTAGATTTTCCATTGTTTTCCCTACGGTCTTCACATTTCAGTAAGCCTGACTCTTCCTTCCACTGTGAGACAGCTTGATATTGATTGTTAAGAAACATTTCATGTGCTGGGAAAAATCATGCTGGAAGCACCACAACTTCTACTAGCATCATTTCTAAATGCACGTGAGATAATTAGATCAAAGAACAGACTGTAAGTGACTAACGCAGGTGCTGGCATATATGATCTCAGATTATAGTGGGAGTAGTTGTAACCATTGTAATGATAGCTAGCAACATTGACTGGGGTTTACTGTGTGCCGGGCATGAAGCTAAATACTTTATATGAATTATTTCTTTTGTTCTTCACACAGACTTTATGAAATAGATAAAGCAACAGATATTCAGTAAGACTAAGTATTAATCTCTGCCCAAAGTGACAAAGCTAAGTGGAGAAGCTAGAATTTGAATCTTCAGCTTTCTGACTCTACGGTTCAGATTTTTATAACCACAATGGAGCAGTATTTCTCATCCAGTGAAAGCCTGAAGTGACTCTACAATACTCACAGACAAGGTATTCCGGTGCACTTTATCCTACTGGTGGTATATGTGAACATAAATGTTGATATATGTACCTAGAAAACCACGAAGCATTGTAGAGTGCTTATTATTTTTCCAGATTTAAGCTTTCTGGCTAGGATGTAAGGAAAAATCTCTGGACAAGACCAAAGGAGAATTCCAGAAGCATGACACCTCCTTTTCAGTTCTTTCCAGCTGGGTCACAGGCCTGCTGTGATGACTCAGGCTATGTAAGAGCCTTGGAATGGACACACAGGCACACTTCTGAATCCCCACAAGACATCAGGCTGTATAGGGTGGGGGTGGAGGGAATTATGACTGGGGAACTCATACCCAGCAAGACCCAGGATTTTAGGCATGAATGCCAACAAAAGAATTCTGGTAAAATTTTGGTGACCTTTAACAACTGTGGATTCTGTACTTACTAATGGACCTGGAATTAACTATGGCAAGTAGTAGGGCTACAAAACTGAGTAATCTATTAACATCTCACAGGCCTGTGGAGTTACCTGTGGGTATTTCATTGAACGTACTCTTTGCCATGCACTCTTCTTGGCACTTTACAGGTATCAACTTATTTAATTCTCACAGCCCTGTGATATATATAATAGTCTGTCCCCCCCCCTTTTTTTTTTTAAAGATTTTATTTATTTATTTGACAGAGAGAGATCACAAGTAGGCAGAGAGGCAGGCAGAGAGAGAGTGGGGGAAGCAGGCTCCCCGCAGAAAGGCTGATACGAGGCTCAATCCCAGGAACCTGAGATCATGACCTGAGCCGAAGGGAGAGTTCTCCCTTTTTTAATAGCTGATGAAACTCACATGCAGAGAGGTTAAGAAACTTGCCTAAGGTCACATAGCTGGTGAGCAATTTGGACTTCGGCTATTTAAGTTCAAAGCCTGCCTTCTTAACCTCTTCCCTGAATTCTCTCTTCAGCACATGGAGAAGAAGGGGTTAAAAACTGTAATGTGGGGTGTTAAGAAAAAATTGTAGACCTCCATACACAGTGGAATGTTCGTGGAGGAGTGACTAATTTTGCTAGGGGTGGCAGGGGTGGGGAGGGCCTGCTGGGAGGAGTGCCAGGTCAGCAAAGCCTTCACAGCAGATGTCAAATAGCTCTCCGGGACAGCAGACCAAACAGCGTGGGCAAAGGCATGGGGTGGGCGATGGCCTGGCACACTTGCTGCTTGCTACTGTTGATACATAAAGTAAAAAGGAGACGGGTGGCAGGAGATGAGTGTGCACAAAAGCAGGGAGCAGGGAGAGATCCAACAGAGGAAGAATTTGGTTCTGTGAATTGGTCATCCCCAGGAGTCTGTGTTCAGGTGGGACATACTGCAGTAGGTTTTAGAAGGGGGGGTGATGGGAGTCATATGACCAGATCTGTGCCGTTGGATCTCGCCGCAGTGTGAAGGATGAAATGACGCGGAGGATGGGGGTGCTGGGAAGAGAGGGCAGAGCCTAGAAGGAGGGGCTGACTCCACCTAGGAGACTATTACTAGCAAGCCCAGTGAGAAGCTGGTGATGGCACTGGTGAGGAAGCATGAGCTGGGAAAGTTTTGAGGATTGGAGGCTGAATGGTAGGAAAGCAGGGTGGGAAAGTTTTTAGGGGAAAGCTTGATCCGTATTCTTGTTCTCCTCTCTGTGTGATCTGGGTCAGCTCCAGACCCCTGCCTGGGAAGTGGGGCTTAAAAAGGCACTGCATTTTCAGCTGTTTGGAACTCAATGTAGTTAATAACTAATTCCAGGTATTATGACTTTCACCTTCTTTCCTATAGTGTGAAAAGCCTCCCTGAATAAAACAGTAATGCTTTATTTGCTGATGATGATCGGTTTCATGATGTGTCCTACATAGTCCCATAGCAGCTCTGCCTATTCGCGGGGGATGCCCAGTGACAGATAATTACCACCTGCTTCTCTGCATTGTACTAATGATCATGGATCTCATTTTACCTTAGCTCTGAAGGGACTGACAGTCAAAGATGGGAAAATTGCTACACTCCTAAGATTGGTGGAGAAAACCAAGGACCAAAAGCCAAACAGAAGTTATGTTCCATGCTTGCAACTTCCTGTTCTGCCTAAGCTGGTTGGCACCTGCCTTTCTGCTTTATTCCAGCCACTAAGTGGGAAACTCTTGGGCTCTAAGGAGCTGCTGACGTTCAGGAGTGAAGCCCACTCAGCAGAGGGTGAGGCCGCAGCTGGGAGGATGACTCATGTTGGATCCAGAAAGAAAACAAATGGTCTCGAAGATGTGGTGGTAATGGGGTAATAGTAAGGGGGAGGATATGTGGTGAGGGCTCCCTGCCTTTTCCAGGAAATTGGTTAGTGAGACAATTCTGGTGCTAAAAGACTTAAAAAAAATCCACTTACTGATACAAGAAATCAGATCATTAAATCTTTCCTTAGGAAAGAGGGGGTTTTCCAGCCCACGGAAATAGAGCTTCAGAACGCCAGCCACTGAGTTAATATCATGGTTACTCTGGTCATCAGCTAAAGGGTTTTCACCTACAAAAAAAGAAAAAAATTAGTTACATGCACAGTGCTTTTCTTTTTTTTTTTTTCTGAACAAAAATATGTTTCTATACGCACACATTGCTATATATACATGTATCTTTTAATTACACTTTATGAAAGATTATATAGTACTAAAATTAAAAGTAATTCGTTTAGATATTCCAACCCATGTTTAACCTAAAAATAGTTGGCTAAAATAAAGCTTTTAAAAATCTTAATGCTACCAAATAATCCCTTACGAGTTACCCAAATCTTAAAATAAAGTATTGTGGGACATCAAGTTAAAAATCTAATCTTAGCTTGACATGAATGCAAATAGGACATTCTCTGTTTTTTATCCTACTGGGAAGAAGATACCATATAGACACAATATCAGAAATAGTATAGGATGCACCTAATTGTGAATGCCTACAATTAAATTAAAGTTTCCTGAAGTGGCCTGGGGGCGTTCACAGCACATTGGAAAGCTGCATTTGGCAGTGGGAGATTTGGAAATCAGACAGAGGGATCTGAAAATGTACTCTTAATTGTACCAAGGGACTTTTATAAAAAATAAAAACTTAAAAAATGTATCACAAATATGAAATTATGTTATTTTTTTATGGCAAACAGTTTTAAGATGTACATAACTGACATGGCTTTCCACACCCCTGAGAATTAAATTGAGATAAAATCTTTGAGAAATTCAACACAATATGCAGCCTTAAATCAAACTCTATTTTTTTATTCACAGGTCTGTTCTAAAGTTCAACAAAAATTGTATATTTTAACTTTTTTTTTTGCCTCTTGGGCAGGAAACTGATGCTTTATACATTTCAACTTATGCTGAAGATGGTTCCTGTAAGAGACTTGGATCACTTTGCTGCTGAGAGGGGAGGCTGCTCTGCTCTACACATCCTATCAGTCAGAGAACTTGGAACAGGAAAAACAATTTGGATCCAAGTTTACCTCTTCCACCAAGCTTTGAAATATTCAAGGGCTCCCTGCCCAGGAAAAAGGGACAGAGAGAGAGAGAGAAGGTTGCCCTGTCTGTATGCCATGATGCCCCTCACTCTGTGGCCAAGCAGAGGAAGGAAGGTACACATGTATCCCGGAGTAGACATGATAGAAATCATTATAATTGAGGCACGTTAATAAATAAGAGCCATCCCTACAGATGATGATGATTCACTGATAATACCTAATCCTCACCCTGATCCTGGAATTCTGCAGGTAATGAAACCGAGGCCAAAGTAGGAGACGATTAACTTGGCCGAAATCAAACAATTAGTCACTAGGAGAGTGATTTGATTCTGGCTCTGCCTAACACTACAGTGTATGGTTTTGCTAATTATAAGGTGCAAAGTAACAGTTCAGTAGGATTTATTTGACAGCCAATGATCAAGAGTTCACTACCTGCTAAGGTCCCAGGGAAGGAGTCTGGGGATGGTAATAAGAGGAAGGAGAGCATTCCCGACATGCAGTAGGGATGAGTCACCTCCAACACCTGCTAGGTAGGCTCGGGGCTATCCTGCCGCTCTTCCAGTACCTTCTCATGGGTTCTCATGCCACCTTTCACACACATGCTGAGAATGATCAATGCCCGTCCTAAACCAAGATACCAAGCTCCTATGCTGTTCTATACTTGATAACAAGGTCTTATGATTTTGGCTTCATTTCTCAGCTATGCTAAATAGATTCTTAAATCAACATTTAAAATGAAGTGAATGCAAAGAGAAAGATTTTGAGGATCTACAGAACGAGTATGCCACTTCACTTGAGAGCAGCTGATGGCTTTTTAACATGGCTTGTGTGTGGGTATAGACATACAATTACCTCTCTCAAATGAATTTTTAATATCATTGACCTCCACCTGGGAACCAGACACTCTGAAAATCCCCTGATGCTGAAGACCTAAAAAGAACAGAAGAGGAAAAGGATGAAAAATCCCATCACAACCGTTAGGTCCCTCTTTCCCCAATAATCAAATGTTAAATGAAAAGACACATCTACTATACTCCTAGTGATTATTACTTTTTAAGTAAGAATTTCAGGGGCACCTGGCTGGCTCAGTTGGTGGAACATGTGACTCTTGATCTCAGGGTTATGTGTTCAAGCCCCATGTTGGGTGGAGAGATTTCTTAAATAAATAAATCTTAAAAAAAAAAAAAAAACAACCCAAAAAACAAAATAAGAATTCCATAGTTTATGGCTTACCATAGAGGTTGATGAACCGAATACAGCTTTCCACAATGAGAGGGATAATCTGTCCTGAGTCCTGGGTAAAGAGATGGAAACCAGTTAACCACAGAGAGGCATAAATCACACATTAAAGTTCAGAGTTTAGCCCTAATTCAAGAGGGCTTTTTTTACTCTTTTTGATGATCATTTCCAACTCCCCCCTCGAAAATCTTCCACTAAGGCCAAAAATAAAACCATATTTAATCAATCTCGTTCTGGAGCAAACCACATTCAATACATTTATTGCAATCCTGTTTCAGTGTCCTCTGAGATGTCAAAGTGAATTCATCTCTTTTACTTACACGGAGGCTCATGTATCAAAGTGAAAACATGAATTGCTCCTCTTTTTAAGGGTTATTTATATAAGTAATTAATCTAATGGACCTAAAGAAAACTCTGTGTATTCTAACCACGGCATCTTAGGATTGACTGGCCATACCGGTCACTACACACAGCCTTTCAGACATGCCGGGACCCTCTTGGTGACATCCCCAGAGTACACCGTTGGGATGACAGATGCATGACAGGAGGTCTGTCTTCTAGATGATCATAATGTGTTACATATTTGTTTGGTTTGCATCAGAACTTACTCATCCTTACAGATTTCTCGTTATTTTTACATGTTTTAAGGATTATGAAAAAAATGGCCCAAATGCACGTCCCATTAGACCCCATTTTCTGAGGAAGGGGCAGTTTTGTGGCCCCTTTCCCTATATCTTGTAATAGAGTCAGTGCACTCTGCTGAACAAGTGTGAATTCTGGAAATGTTTTAAAACACATGTAGGATGATAGGTGAGATGAAGGAGCTGCCGGGGTCACAGTTAATTATGCACCAATGCCATGCACTCCAAGTGGTTAAAGACAGGTACCGACTGTGGAGTTAATGCTCATATACGTTCAAAGGCTCTGCTCTTTCAGGAATTAGAGCTTTACAGGAAACGTGGAGGTTCAGAATGATTAGCAGACATCAGGTACTAATGCATGAGGAATTTTATTCTGAACCGCACGAAGAATTGGGTTATCTTAATATATGAAAACAATTCAGAATCTACTAACTTTTCCAAATAAGCAACAGGGGAAGGATTGGGGATAATGCAGCGGAGCCTTAAACTCTTAACTATTCTTAGGATGGCTCATACAGTTCTTGAGGAAGAGTTTTAGTTTAGGTTTTAAGACCATCTAATCAGTGTGTGAACCAGTTAGTGCTTCAGTCACTTCTGGAGACTGTATCAAGTTTCTCTAATTAGTTATTTTGTTTGTTTGTTTTAGGGACGTACACTTTATTAATTTCTTAGAGAAGGTCCTTAAGACTAAAAATTCTTTAGTGTGGACTAGTTGGCTCAAAAATAGCGACGTAATTACACCAACACTTACTGTGAGGGGATATTTCTTTAAAATACAAGTGTGTTTTAGGGGAGGTAAACTTTATATGACCGTTTCACTTAACACTGTAATCTAAAAGAGCAACAAATATTTAAATGTAAGTGATAAAAGGAGAATATTAGTTTGCACCTCTGATGAACTTAGTATTAAAACAAAAAGAAAGAATAAAATGTTATTAAAAGAAAAATGTTTGCACTAAGAAAGTTCTAAATAAAAATGCCTTAAGTTTTCATATTATTTAAAAAACATTTTCGTCTTTATATTTCCTCAAGATAATCACTAATCTTTTGTTTAATGTCAGTATTTTATTTGGATACAATGAATTCTATGGTCAAAAAGTAATAAGTGTGTATGTGTTTTAATTTGATTTCATGGATGCCAGATGCTTTTGTAGAAAATAGTTTACAAGAAGTGAAACAATGGGCTGTGCTCCACCCACTATTCAAACAAACAAACAAGAATTAAAAAAACCAATCCCTTTGTACCTCAGTTTCCCCCTGGGAAAAAGGAAAAATGGTTTGCTCTTGCTTTCTCACAGTGATATTGTGGGGATCTCGAGTGATGGAGCACTTTCCAGAGGGCAGAGATCTCTGTCTCCACTGTTTTACTGCTATGACCGAAGGTTCTTTAATATGCCATCTGGGACCTGGAAGAGCTCACCTAAGTGCATTTCCCAGGATAACTGGTTTACTCCTTCTTTAGTCCCTAAATTTGGTTTCTGTTAACTGTTCTTAATGAAAAATCTTTTAAAAATATAATATGAGCTGTCCTGTTATCTTCAGCAGTCATTCTTGTACTGTGTTATCAAATAGAACAGAATCATACCCTTGTTTCTTTGAGCTTTTCTCTGTTTTCTCTGCCAGACCATCAGCTGCATATCTTGGTGCTTTCATCTAATCTTTATCTTCCCTTCTCTCCAGCTAATTTGCCCCTGCTTATAAGCCTTGGGCTGGGAAGCTAGCTAATCAAGTCTGACAATAATTTTATATTAAATTAGAGCCAAGAAGGCTCTTTGGAGGCTGATGGCAGTGGGTTTGTGATGGCAATTTAGGTTGTCCAGTGGCTTTTCACTTAATGCCAAGGTTAGGGCTCATTTTCAAGGCTGCCAGAGGCCCTCAGTCTCTGTGTGTGTGTGTGTATGCACGTACGTGTGTATGTGTCTGTCCATGTGAATATGACACACACACACACACACTTTTTAACCATTAGTGCCCGTATTCGATAGAAGATCAGTCTTTAAAGAAACTAAGACATCTATAACATATTATTAAGGGAATCATGAATGATGAGGTTTTTTACACAAATTTAGTCTTCAGGAACACTGGAATCCATGACATAAAATGTTAGGTACAAAAGAGAAAGAAAGCTCTTCTCTTTTTTGTGCAATTTATTTGAGGGTCTTTAATCCAGTATTAATTTGGCATTTAACACTGACTTCCCTTAACGAAAGCCCTTGACTCAAATTTGGTACAACTGTCAAACATGTAATGTAAATACTGTTTATCTGCTTTTGCTAGAAGAGGCAACTCCTCTTAAATCAGTGTTCAAATTTCTGTACCTCTTTTCTATAGCAGATAGGTAGGAATCCATAAACAGTAAAGCTTATTTTTCAACCTGATTTCCAACTGCAAACATTTTTCTTTCAAAGACCTTAAAAATCCAATTAAAGCCAAGCATGATTATGATTTGAAAATGATATCAAGAGCAAAAGAGGCTGTGGCCTCCCCTCCCTGCAGCACTATACCTGATGTCTCGCGTGTGAGTTCCTTCGTCCTCGGCTAGAAGCATTATCAGAGGTACAGGGTGAAAAAGAAGACAGAGTAAACACAGCAGAGATCCAAGATACAGACCGCAGGGTCTTACCATTTCTCCAATATAATGAATTCCTCAAGTCACAGGAAATCCAAACTCTAGCCGTGCTTCAGAGATCCCCTAACAATGTACTTTAAAAATAGATTCTGTGCCATCTAATTTGCACAAAGTAAAAATAAAATATTTTATCAGGTAAGCTCTTTTCCTTTTTGCCCAAATTATGGCTTTTTTATTTTTTTTAAGAAAGAAAGAGGGCTTACTTTTTTGCCAACATAATACTCACATGTATTTCCTTCTCTGAAGGCAAGCAAACCAAATATTCTTTCCTCTCTGACTTCAGGAAATATTATATTGATTTTCTGGGAAAGCGAAGAGCCCCAGGACAGACTTGGACATAATGACCTGCCTCCTTTTATGAGAGGCTGAGACCATTATAGGAAGAAGCGTGGAGATCAGCCACCCAGATGGCTGGTGCCAGTACCTTGACGAATGTTTCCAAATCCCCATTAAACAACTTAGCATTATACTGTGAGCGGGGTCTGGACTTCCTGTGTTTCTGGGGCTTAGGGGGAACATTTGGAGGCCTAAGGGAAGGGAATATGATTACTGAGCATGGCAGAAATCAAACAATGAATGAAATACCCATAGGTCACAGCAAAATCACAAAACAGGATTTCTTGTGTGCCCCCTTCACCTCCCCCCCCGCCCATGGGGGAAAAGAGTCCTTCCCCTTTCCCATTTATTTACTTTTACTTATGTCATCAAAAATGATACAAACTATTCCTCAGACGACCCTTTTCTTGTATACTGCATATGACATTTGTTTGCTAGTTTGTTTAAAAATGGAATTGTGAGCTATCTGGCCAAGTGTTACAAACTTGACCAGCTTATGAGTCACACGGAAGACACAATGAGTCATAAAAATCTGGGCTCTCGATAAATCCCAATGTAAGAAATTAAATATAATATTTTTAGTTACAACATAATTCGTCAATGCAAGTAACGTCACATCTGTTCAATAGTCCTCAGATATTAATGCGGTTTTAGTTTATGCAAAAGTAAGTAATTAATGGGGTCACAAGTGAAAAATGAGTTTGGTTCCAATGCTTTCTCGGGGAGGAGGTAGATACAGGCTCATATGAATGATTATTTCTTTATAACGAACTATCTCATCGCTTCAATATTTGTAGAGCATTAGCACATGTCCTTTATTCTGCTTTGGACTCTCCATCTCTAGTCTATTTGCTCTGGTGGCTGCGCCAGTCTAACACACACACAACCAGTGCTCCACCTGCTCCCCTTAGACCCTGTAGCTTCTTGCTCTGTTGTCGAGAATCAGGGCCTCTTCTGTCCTCTTCCTTTAGAGCAAAGATGTCACAAGTATCTGACTCAGCTTCTGCAACTGTACTGAATGGGACACAGGGAGGGAGAGTCCCAGGACCGCTCTTCAGATATTCCAATTTTAACTCCTTCATGGGAAGGCTTACAGGAGGGTATGCGTCACACTTGAAAATTGGGTAAGCCCTTTGTTATGCTGCAAACTGTCTAGAAAGAATTACTTTTTCAGTTCATTGATGTTCAGAAAGGCCAGGTTAGAAACAAAATCCCAAGGACATGAGGAAGCCTGACTAGATTCATAAGAGATTACCATAATCTGGAGTTATCAAGAGAGGTAGGGGAGCAAACCTGACAGGCTTCCACAGTCGGATTCTAGGACTCAGCTAGTAGGTGGGCTCCAGGGATTAACAGGGTGTACTGTGAGCAGCACCCAAAGTCCCACATGCTTGAGAGGTTAAGAGGAATTTTTTCAAGAGTCCAGAGGTGAATATGGAAACTTCCACTAGGCAGTATGCCATGGCCTGTTGAAATTTCTGAAACCTCTTTTATATACTGATTCTGGGATATTCACAGAAGGATTTGGTGGGCATAAAAACCAGAACAACTACCCACCAAGGAGTTTAACCTTATGTGCTTGATTTCATCCAATCTTTTCATTACTTTGTAAGTATTTTTAAAAGATTTTTAAAAATAATTAATTTGTTTTAGGGGGTGAAGGGGAGGGCCAGTGGGAGAGGGAAGAAAGAGAGCCTCGAGCAGACTCTACACTCGGCACAGAACCCAACTCTGGGCTCGATCTCGCCACCCCGAGATCACGACCTGAGCCGAAACCAAGCATCAGTGCCCAACCAAATGCACCCCCCAGGTGCCCCTCATTATTTTACAAGTGTTTTAAACTGTAGACTTTATTTTTATTCAGGTATGGTGAGGCCAACAGATCAGAAGCAAACACCACTGAAAGGACAGTTTACTACCCACACTGCCCAAAGGGAGGGGGCAGGCTACTCTGCAGGGGAGGGGTTCATGGGGAAGCACCAGGGTCAATTGGGAGGCAGAGGGAGTACAGGCAGTGCTGTGGTCTCCATGGGAAGGAAGGGGTGAGGGAGGGTAAGCAGGTTTAGGACTGTCTAGGTTGAATAAGTTTGGTGGGCTCTGGGGAATAGGGGTTGTCTGGGACTTGGCTTTGTGGTGATCAGGGAAGGGGGAGAGTGACCTTGAACGTGAAAACCCAAAAAAGGACGGTAAAGGATGCAGCTGATGGTATAGGTCTGGACTGGTGGGTCTGCACAAAAAAGGCATACTTGTGAGCCTGACCTTTACTATTTCTTGGAGGGAGTGGTAGTCTCTCCAAGGTCAGAAGGGCCCCAAGATAGCAAAGCATCTGACAGAAAAACCAGAAAACACGGTTATTACAAGGTCCAGCAGAGCTGCACACTTGGTGACGTTGGGAGCCATTGACAAAGTTAAGAGGGTAAGAACAAAGGCTCATTTCATGTGGTCACCAACTGTGGGACAAGCAAACCTTGTAGCTAGAGCCAAAGCCCCCTAAGTAGAGCTAGATTATTGTTCCTGCATGATGGAGAGAAGCAGCGTAGCTCCTCGCTGGGGCAAATGAGGACATGTCTTTTGAGTTGTCTACCAGAAGCCTGCAAGTTGCCTCTCCTGTCGATTCTAAAGTATGAGGCAAATGCAACAAGACAACCATATTGAGAAAAACCTGACAGGAAAACAAAGTGCCCAGGCGCTTATTAAAGTCCTTTTGGAGGCAGAGGCCGAAAGCCATAGGCCCCCGATGGCTCTGACTTTACTAGGCACACATTTGGTGAACAGAATCAGGGCTGTGCCACCCAACACTTGAACAGTATGACACGCGCTGGTTTGCTGGCTACCACACAGCCTGCCTGCCCATGTGGATGAGAGGAAGTCCGAGTCAGGTTGATGTGTGTATCTAGTCTGTTGGGCTGTGACGGTTCTCACTGCAAATTCATGTATTTGCATTTCCTTTTAAAAAGAAATTTTTTTTTCTTGAAGTGCTTTATGTTCATTATAATATAGAGACAAAAGTAAAGCAGTTGACAGCCCAAAGAGATGATATATATGAAAAAAGCTCCATCAACTACATCTTACTATGAAGAAGTAACACTCCTCTTTGTCACTGACACAGGGAAGAAAGAAACCTCGGTGTTTTCCATGAGGTTTAGGCAAGTCAGTAGCTGTATCTTTCTAGTTGGTTCACCAAGAAGAGAGGCTTCCTTTTGGATAAACTGCCCGGTACAGACAACAGAGCTTTGAAAGTCAACTTGCCAATTACCGCAACACACACACACACACACACCCATCAGTGTTCTAAATGCCTCTCACCTCAAAGAGAGCTCAACTTCAAGAGTGCAAAGTCTAGCTGTGTCCATTATAATAGTTCCTGGCTCTCACACAAAGGCTGGCACAGAAAAATAAAAGTTGCAAACTTTCCCCAACCCAAATCAGAATCTCTTCCCTAAAAGGCTTTTCTTTCTCAGAGGTGGCTTCGAAATCCCTTTACGAATGAAAAAGGGGGGGGGTGCAATATGGTGTAATATTAAAAATTAAATCTTTAGGGGCACCTGGGTGGCTGAGTGGGTTGGGCCTCTGCCTTTGGCTTGGGATCCCAGGGTCCTGGGATGGAGACCCGAGTTGGGCTCTCTGCTTGGCGGGGAGCCTCCCCTCGCTCCCCACCCCCGCCCGCCTCTCTGCCTACCTGTGATCTCTGTCAGTCAAATAAATAAATAAATAAATAAATCTTAAAAAAAAAAATAAAAAACAAACTTAAATCTTTAAAGTGAACCAAAAAGGGGTAAGCAGCTAAAATCCCAAGTATTGGTACGGTTCTAAGTTCTATATGACATAAGGAAAAGTAGGAGCAGAAAATAACTGATCATGCTTTCTATTTGCTAACACAGTAGATATGCACATAACGTTGCTTGTTAAATTAAATGATCAAATCAGACTATTTCTAGAAACTGAAAGTATTTTGGATTAGATAAACCAAGCCCATTCGATTTAGGTCTTTCTGAAGCAGTCTACCATTAAAGAGCTTTACAATTACACTGGGAAACCCTCAGATCTGCTGGAGCAAATCTGGTTTTGTGAGAACCCCAAAGATTTCATGTTACTATTGTCTATTGAGTCAAAATGATCTACCATGTTCATTAACAAAATTGGTTCATTCTTGCAGCACTGAATGGTTGCTTGTTGTTAAGGGGAAAGAAAAAAAGGATGAGAAATAGAGTTGTGATAAAATATTTTCCTACCTTGTAGTCATATACTCAGCTCTATGACCTGCAGGGAAAAAAAAAAAAAAAGTAAATGGAATGGAATCCGTGGAATGCACTTGGTAACCTGTCCCTTACTTTAAGATGCTGAGTTTGTAATAACTTACACATTTTATGGTGGAAAGCACGAGGATAGCATATCATAAGAGACAAATAATTTGAAGTAAACATTTCATAAAACCTATACTTAAAATGTAATAAATCCTATAGATTGGAGAAAAATGTTTCACTTGGCAATTTGAGGAAGGGATATTTGTTACTCAGGAAACATGGAACAGCTGCTTGATCTTAACTAAGGTTAACAAAGAAATACAGATAAAATACATCCAAGGTTCGAATATTAGTTGTTTCCTCTGTCTTGACTGATACTTGGGTTAGAAGGTGGTCAAATTAGGGTGGGGAAACTCAATTTCCTTTATATTAAGTTGGTGTTCTTTCTATAATATATAGTAAGGTGAGAAGTTGCATTTATAATCAGAAATGACACTGGCAGATATTAAGGACATTAAATTATGCTACATTCTACAACCTGTAAGGTAATAGCCTTTCAAAGTTCCCTGCCACCTACAACAAGAGTTTCTTGTATATTCAGGCTTTCTTGGCTTGTTTTAAACACCGGCTCTGCATTTCTGTTGTGCTCCTACAATCTGTGCTAATTCCAAGTGAGAAGGGGGCCTGTGGTTGCTGTCTGCTCTTTCTCATGTTTCCGGTGGAACTGTGGGAGGGGTGTGCAAGAGGGAACCATTTCACCGGTTTGTTTGCAAATAAACAAACAGTTTGACCTGTTTCTGAAACAGCCTGAAGCTACAGCTACCAGAGAAAGGTCACATTGCAGCACAAACAGGTACACCCATCCCATCCCATCATAGTGCAGTGATTCCGATTCGCAGAAGGCCAGGATAACATTTGTAGAGAGAGTGGTCTTGCTGGAAATGTTGAATGCACCTTCCCAGGCAACAGAGTCTTTTACTCTATTATCTGCTTTTGAAGTGCAAGTAAAGAAGGATTTGATTAATGCTCTATTTGTAAAAGGGGTGGAGGTGACAGTTAATGCCAGAGAATACCTTCCTTAGCCCAGACTCAGGCCTCTGTAGGTCTACTAGAAGCCATGCTGGGCCCTGACTTGAAGTGGGGGGTGGGAGGAAAGGGGAAAAATATTTAAAAAATAGAACCCAGTTCTATCGATTTTTTAACTCGAACTCTCTTCCCTCTTTTGGCCTTTTGCTATTTTGAGGGACAAGAAAAGTAGAAGGTGGACAGAGAACCCCAGAATAATTTCTAGCTGTTCTTAAGTATGAGAGATGGTCTGCTAGAAAGTGGTGTCTTCTGGGATATCCTTCGGCAGGAAGCTGGCTGGACAGGGTTAAAGCACAGACACAAGACAGGGCTGGAGATTAAGATTTGATGGTTACCACCATTTAGGTTGTTCTGGGGCCATGGGACCTAGCTAAGATCATGCACAGGGAGTCAGGAAAATGAGCGAAAGGTTGAGGACAGAGAAACTAGCAGGTTTGTGCTGTACTGTATTCTGTCATGCTACAAACTTTATTATCACAGAAGTATGACGTCAAATATACTACTAACAACACAAACAACAATGATGTCTGATACTTATTAGACACTGTTCTAGGCACCTTCTATATATTAACTCACAATATTCACAAAACCTTGGGAAGCAGGTAATGTTATTTTGATTTTATGGAAGAGACCAAGCATTTAGGAGGCAAGGGACTGTGACTTGCTCAAGGTCAAACAGTTAGTATGTGATGCATCTGGCCCTAGGATCTGGGTTTGTTCCCCCTCCCCCCACACATTTACAAATCTTTTTTATTTTTTAAATTTAAATTCAAGTTAGTTAACATATGGTGAAATACTGGTTTCAGGAGTAGAATTTAGTGATTCATCACTCACAATTAACACCCAGGAGTCACCCCAACAAGTGTCCTCCTTAATGCCCATCACCCATTTAGCCCATCCCCCTGATCACCTTCCCTCCAGCAACCCTCACTTTGTTCTCTATAGGTAAGAGTCTCCTATAGTTTGCCCTCCTCTCTGTTTTTATCTTATTTTATCTTTCCTTTCCTTCCCCTATGTTCATTTGCTTTGTTTCTTAAATTCCACATATGAGTAAAATCAGATGATATTTGTCTCTTTGACTGACTTTATTTTGCTTAGCATAATACCCTCTAGGTCCATCTGTGTTGTTGCAAATGGCAGGTTTTCATTCTTTTTGATGGCTGAGTAATATTCTATTGCATATATATAAGCCACACCTTCTTTATCCATTCATCAGTTGATGGGCATTTGGGTTCTTTCCCAATAAAATAACTGGGCTATTGTTGATAATGCTGCTATAAACACTGGAGAGCATGTGCCCCTTCAAATCAACATTTTTGTATCCTTTGGATAAATAAATAATAGTGCAATTTCTGAGTCACTGGGTAGCTCTCTTCTTAACTTTTTGAGGAACCTCCATACTGTTTTCCAGAGTGGATGCACCAGTATGCATTCCCACCAACAGTACAAAAGTGTTCCCCTTTCTCTGCATCCTTACTAACACCTGCTATTTCCTGACTTGTTAATTTTATCCATTCTGACTGGTGTGAGGTGGTATCTCACTGTGGTTTTGATTTGTATTTTCCTGATGCCCAGTGACATGGAGCACTTTTTCATGTGTCTGTTGGCCTTTTGTATGTCTTCTTTGGAGAGATGTCTGGTTATGTCTTCTGCCCATTTCTTAACTGGACTATTTATTTTGGGGGTATTGATTTTGATGGGTTCTTTATAGATTCTAGATACTAGCCCTTTATCTGATGTGTCATTTGCGAATATCTTCTCCTATTCCTAGGTTGCTTTTTAGTTTTGTTGATTGTTTCCTTTGCTGTGCAGAAGCATTTCATCCTGAATAAGTCCCAACAATTCATTTTTGGTTTTGTTTCCCTCGCCTCCAGAGACGTCTAGCAAGAAGTTGCTGCAGTCAAGGTCAAAGAGGTTGCTGCTTGTGTTGTTCTTAAGGATTTTGATGGTCTCCTGTCTCAAATTGAGGTCTTTCATCGACTTTGAATTTATTTTTTTGTCTGGTGTGAGAAGGTGGTCCAGTTGCATTCTTCTGCATGTTGCCATCCAATTTTCCCAACACCATTTGTTGAAGAGAATTTTTCCATTGGACATTCTTTCCTTTGTTGAAGATGAGTTGACCATATAGTTGTGGGTCCATTTCTGGATTCTCTATTCTGCTCCAATGATCTATGTGTCTGTTTTTGTGCCAGAACCATACTGTTTTGATGATTACAGCTTTGTAATAGAGCTTGAAGTCTGGGATTGTGATGCCACCAGCTTTGCTTTTCTTTTTCAGCATTCCTCTGGCTATTTGGAGCCTTCCATGGTTCCACACTAATTTTAGGTTTTGTTGTTCTAGTTCTGTGAAAAATGTTGATGCTATTTTGATCAGGTTTGTTTTAATTCTAGACCTGAGCTCCCAAGTAATATATCGTAAAAATATGTCTTATTCCCCAGAAAATACCTTGAAAATCATAAAATAAAAATAGGGATTATGGCTTCTGCTTCTATCTCCTCCATATGGCTAAAATCAAACACAAAATGCCAAGATGTACTAAATTATATAACACATATTAAGTTAAAATTTTAAAGTCCTGGGGGGCCTGGCTGGCTTGGTCAGTAGTATGCGCCACTCTTGATCTTGGGGTTGGAAGTTTGTGCCCCATGTTGGGTATAGAGACTGCCTAAAAATAAAATCTTTAAAAAATAAATAAAATAAAAATTTAAAGTATCTACAAAATTAAACTGGATAATGCATTAATCACTTTCAAGCAATTCAATGATAAAGACACTAATAACTCCTTCAAAATGAAATGTCTTCTGTATCTTTGAAGTTTTGCTACTCTTGTTAAAATATCCCAAGCAAAGATTCTCTAGATTTTAGAAAGAGATCATATATTAAATGGCTTAAAATCATTTTGCTCCATCCATCCATGGTTAACAGTATGAGATAAAAAATTAAAAACCTATCAAAGATACATTTTGATTAATGAACCAAGAGCAAGCTTCTCGAGAACTATCATTCATGGTATAACCGCCACCACCACATCCATTGTTTTGTTCAGCTAATAGTACAGAGTGCGCCTCAACTGATGAATGAGGTTTTATTTTTTAATCAGTATCATCATTAATAGATCAATAACACACAAGCTTAGAAGAATCTGCTTCCCAGAGAAATGTGAAAGCTTCCAGTGGTTTGAGGATTAGATTTCAATCACTTTCTCTGGAAGGCTATTTAATTATTAAAAACAACAATTTCTTCCCTCACTCCCCTCCCCATCCCACAATATAAGTCATATGGAGGCACAAAATGACCCATGACCCAGGATTATCTTGTTCTTGCTACAAACACCTACTTTGACTACTCCGATCATTTCACTTGAGAATAAAGAAGTGAATTATTTTTCACACTCCAGTGTATTTGTGTGTGTGTGTTTCTTTTTTTAATTATTTTTTTTATAAACATATAATGTATTTTTATCCCCAGGGGTACAGGTCTGTGAATTGCCAGGTTTACACACTTCACAGCACTCACCATAGCACATACCCTCCCCAATGTCCATAACCCCACCCCCCCCTCTCCCAAACCCCCTCTCCCCAGCAACCCTCAGTTTGTTTTGTGAGATTAAGAGTCACTTATGGTTTATATCCCTCCCAATCCCATCTTGTTTCATTTATTCTTCTCCTACCCCCTTAAACACCCATGTTACATCTCCCCAGTGTATTTTACCACCACAGACTAAAAGGGAAAACCAAAATACCATGTTGTGGCAATCTGAGATAAAAAAACAAAACAAAAAAAAACCCCAACTAGATGAAATATTTAATATGTGCCCAGCTCCATCTGGACAGAGGCAGTGGGAATAGGGTCCCTAAAGAATGACTGATAAGGACTCTGACATTACTTTTCAGCCTTTTTTTCTTCCTTAAGAATGCATTGCTTTTCTAAAAAAACATAACAATTCACAATCAGCTTCTCTTTTGAAAGGGTGTTTGTGCTCCTACTCAAAGACAGACAATGGATTCAAAGAGGATAAGCCATTTAGTTCCTTTGTGGGAAACCGCACACCCAGGTCTAGAAACAACCTAACATGGAACTCAGCTTCCGGTGTCAGATTGTCTGTGTTTGGCGAAAACTGCACTGATATGTACACCCCCTTTAACTCCAAATGTTGCACATAAAGAAGCCAGTGTGAACACGAAGGCTCCTTCCTAAAAGGAAAAAACACTTTCCATGCCTCAGTTTTACGGATATAGATCTCATTTACTGTGTTGGTGTAAATTTTCCGGGTGAAAAACAAATGACATCACAGAAGGCTGTAACGGTGCTGCTGAAGGATGACGAAGAAGGTGATGACTTTGGTCTGAACGACTCATTATGTATTTCTTTTCATTTCGGCAGTTGTCAAAGTTGTGGAATTCTGAATCTTGACAGTGCACCTTTAAGAGCCCCCATGAGCGGCTTCACAGTGTCGTAAATCAAAGGACTGACCGTGCCTCTGGTCCGCTGCCAAAGGCAAGCAGCAAGACAGGCCAAACACATGTCTGTAGTTACAGTTTCAGCTGTCTACAATCAACTGCTAAATCCCTGGGTTAGGCCCTATTTGTTTTACTACGAAGGCAGCTTTTGCAGCAGTGAGTCTGGTATAATTCAGAGCTGTGATTTCTATATAAAAAGTCACGACTGTCCCCAAACGCACCATCGAATCCTGTGCTACTAACCTTATTTCACCAAGCCCAGACTTGAGCTCCTTCATAAGGACTCCCCATTGGATTATCTCATTGTAGGGCAGGGACCATTAACTCTCCTCGCCTCCTTTAGTATAAGCCTATTAACTCGAACAGGGCTTGCACGGAAGCCAGGAGGCCCACAATGGTCAAGCTAAAAGATGGGGGCAGACTCAGGCTTTCTCTGGGCAAAGCCGCCAGCATGAAGCCCAGGCAGTGGTGTGGTGTGCTGCCAAGACTGCACGTGGGGCAGGGCCGGGGAGTAGAAGGTCTGCGGCGTGTGGGCAGAGGCTAGTGTGTCTGATCGGAACCATCCAGTTCCTGAATAAATGCAACCTGGTGAAGGCCTGGTACCCTGGAACCCAGCTTGTGTTGCTATGATACAAGAGAAACCCACTGAGAGAAATCCCAAGATAAAGAAATCCTGGCAGAGTTCACGAGGTACAAAACAGCAGCTAACGATGGACTCTGGCTTATGGATTCGGTAAGCCGGCTAAAATATAGCCCTTTCCAATCATGCCACGTAAAATAGTATAAACCGCTGGGGCTTTCACTCCAGGAGACATCAGGGAATCTATGTAGAATGAGTATCATAAAAGTTTCAGAATGTGACCCCAAGTGAATTAACACATGTGTCCGCATGCAGGCCAAGAATGAATTCACCCACCACTTAATTGCCTCCAACTCACGATTTCTAAAGTAGTGTCCAGTCCTGTAGGGAAGGACTCTGTGCCTGTAAGCATTCATCAAAACACTTAACAATAATTTATGCTTTGGTAACTGGCAACTGACCTTGGGGGCATCACTGAAATATCAGGCATTTTGTGGTAGGTGGAAAAAATGATCTTACATGATACTATGAAAGGAAAAAGAAAAAAAAAACAAACAAACTGGGACATGATTGCTGAGGTAACACAACTATTCAAAGAAAAAAAAAAGGGCTTTTTAAAAAAAAGTTCCAACCTCCGTTATAGAAGAGCTGAAAGCCTTGTACAGGGCCACCCTTCACTGAGATTTCCCAACTATTAACATTTTGCCACACTGGCCTTATTTCCTTCTCTTTCCTTCTCTCCTTTTGTATCATTTCTTCTGCATTGATTGAAAATAACTTGCAGATATATGCACTTAGCAAACATTTCTTTTTCTTTTAAATTCAATTTTGATTTTCATTTTCTTAATATTGCCACTTTTTAAAAAAGGACTTTTATTTATTTATTTGACACAGAGAGAGAGTGCACAAGCAGGGGGAGCAGCAGGCAGAGGGAGAGAGAGAAGCAGGCTCCCCACTGAGGGACTGGATCATGACCTGAGCTAAAGGCAGACGCTTAACAGACTGAGCCATCCATGCGCTCCTTAGCAAACATTTCTTAAGAATAGGAACCTTCTTCATAATAACACCACCACTGTCATATCTTAGAAAATGAATTCAATAATTTCATTTAATATACAGTCTGTCTATATTTAAATTTCCCCAGTTGTCCTTAAAATGCCTTTTGTAACTTGCTTTTTTGATTCAAAATCAAATGAAAGTTCACATATTGTGTTTGGTTATTTTATTTCACAAGACACTTTCGAGTAGTTTAAATGTTAATTCTTTTTCTAAATGATATCAGCCTTTTATCTTGGAATCTGGCATCCTAATTGTAATACATGGAGCCTTAGGTCATGATGACCTTTCTCCAAGTACTCATTCCCTGAGGGTAATGTGTCCTTTGAAGGACACCAGGAGATAAGGTGATGAAAAAAATCACCTTGTCCTAGGAAGGTTCTAGAATGGTAGGGGGCAAGAGTTGAGGTCAAAGAGCAGCAATCTCTTTTTGGCCCGAGTTACACACCTCAGTCCCCTCCATCCCCCACTCCCATCTGTATTCTTTCACTTTTATAACTTCTGGCAAGGTCTAGTGTGAATAAAAGATAAAGTTACAGACTACGAGGCACTTAAAAAAGGGAATTTGCTTGTATTTATTTTTTTCCTTTTAAATTTCAAGAAGATGAAAAGAGAGTTAACATTTAAATAGTCCCTTTTGCCTATAATCCTTTCTTCCCCATAGTTTTTCCTCATCTGTAAAAATGGGGAAATTTACAGCCCAGCTCAATATATAGTTTAGAACAATAGTTTAGCACAGAGAAAGCCCTATGGAAGGGACAACTATTATTGTTTTTGTTATTATTATTAGCTACAGCACTATACTTCCTTAGATTTTTTTTCTCAAGTGAAATCAATGTCTACAGAAAGGGGAAAAAAAAATCGCCCAAACGGGTTTAACGGGTTGCTGGAGTCCAGGAAGGCATTAGATGTGAGAACAAATACTGGCCCCTACAACAAAGGGGATGGAGCTGGAAGGCCGGACAGGTTCCCAGAGGGTGAGGAAGAAGGGGCTGGGTGGTCAGCAGGTGCAGCCCTGCCCAGTCTTCTCCCGTTAGGAGCATCAGGTGTTAGGAGCACCAGGTGTTAGGAGCCCCAGGCTGGGCAGAGCGCTCCTCAGGACCTCTGTGCTGGCTTTTCAGCCCTCCCCAGCTTTCACTATTCTTCCTCAAGGTTAGCACCAAGCTTGTGAGGAAAATTGCTGGGAGAACTTGATTATTACAGTTCTAGCAAAAGCCCAATCTAAACAAGCAATGTTCTCTGCTTCTCAAAACACAAACCCACAACTCGCACTCTTCACGGAATGGCAACGTGACACAGGACAAAATCCATGTCACCCTCCCTGTCTGCTTCAAGTAACTGACCTTCTCCAAGGGTCCTCTGCAACAAGTCATGTTTGGCTTGAAGCTTTGTGATGAGATTACTACCTTCCAAATATTCTCTGAGTTTCTGCAAAAGGAAAGATTCGTTTTTAGCTTTAAAAAATGTATATCATGTCAAGGGATTTTCCACGGGATGCTTAAAATCCAGCCACTTTTATCTGCTAGATTCTAGAACCTTGCTACTCTGAGGGCAGTCTGACACAGACCAGCATCACCTGCCATCATCTGGGAACCTATCAGGGATGCAGTCTTCTGGATCCCTTCTTCCCCAGACCTGTTGAAACCAGAACCCACAAGGTTACAAGCCCTCCTGGGGACACGTATGTACGTTACAGTTTAAAAGTGGTCTTAGAGCAGTCCTCTTTAATTCTGAGGAACTTTTACAAAAGTACTAACTCCCACATCCTATCTCAGATCAACAGAATCGGCAACTCTGAGGACAGACAGGAGTCCGTATTTTAATAAAGAACCCAGGTGATTCCAATCCAACTCTAGATGCTTGTTTGGGGACCCCAGCTCTGAGGCCCAAAGGTGGCTGGGAAGCGACAGACGCACCATGAAGTAGAACTGCTCTGTCTCCTGCTGGTTTGCTCTTCTCTTGGCGATGCTGGGCTTACTCAGGTAGGTCTCAGAGACTGTAGACTTCACAGACTCCGTGGAGCGGCTATGCTGGAAGCATTCAGAGACATCGTAGTCCTCTATGGTGACCATATCTTGTATGGTCTGCAAGGTGGCTTCGGTCGTTTTTTTCACCTGGGGACAGGAACACATTTCTCCTGTTACCACACGATTTCATGAATCCCACACTCAGTAAGAATCTATTCTGTCAGGCGGAGGCGAAGACATAGGCCCTGCCCCAAGAAGAGGAGAGAGATAGGAAAACAACACCCACTACCACCAATGTAAAGAGAGGTTCTCTTCAGAGACATTCTCGAGAGTATATTTCTGCGTATTTGGATCCTTTAAGTCTCATGTATCACTGGGTACTCTCTCAGTTACTTTTTTTTTTTAAGATTTTATATATTTATTTGACAGACAGAGATCACAAGCAGGCAGAGAGGCAGGCAGAGAGAGAGAGGAGGAAGCAGGCTCCCCGCCGAGCAGAGAGCCCAATGCAGGGCTCCAACCCAGGACCCTGAGATCATGAGCTGACCCGAAGGCAGATGCCCAACCCACTGAGCCACCCAAGCACCCCTCAGTTACATTTTTTAAAGTAACCTTCTAAAATTGGAAATTAAATACACATAAGAAATATACACACCATAAGTGTACTGCTTGATGAATGACCAGAGTGATCACATACTTATGTGACCACCACTCAGATCAAGACATAAGTCCCCTACAAATACCTTTGTGCTTCTCCCAATTACCACAAGCCCCTTTTTCGTCCCCCAAAGTAGCCATTATCCTGAATGCTAACATCATGTATTAGTTTGAGCCTTTTTGTACTTCATACACATGGAATCCTATAGCATGTATGATTTTTGTCTTGCTTCTGTTGTTCAACTTTATGTAGTAAGATTTATTCATTTCTTGAGAGTATAGTATTTCATTGGTGCATGCTGAATATTCATTGCAGGAATACATCGTAATTCATCCCTTTTACTGTTGATAGATGACTGATTTCTAGTTTTGGGTCACTGAGAATAATACTGCCATGAACACACGTCTAGCATACATGACAGTTTTCCAAAATTATTGTATTCCCACTAGCACAGTAAGAGAGTTCCTGCTACTCCGCATGAAGTGTTGGCATTATCAGCTTATAAAATTTAAACCATTGTGTTGCGTGTGTAGTGGTATCTTATTGTGGTTTTAATATGCATTTCTCTGATGCCCAAGATTGAGCTCATTATAATACGTTTATGATAATTTGGATTCCCTCTCTTGCAAATAGTTTGTTTAAATCTCCTGCTCAATTTTCCACTGGGTTATAAGTCTTTCTCTTATTTATTTGTAGCTATGGATATGAGCCTTTTGTTAGTTACAGGTACTGTGAATATCTTTTTCCCACTCTGCTCTGGCTTTTCACTCTAGAATCTAGATAAACTGTCTCTTTTAATGTAATCAATTTATCAATCTCTTCCTTTATGATTAGTACTTTTTGTGTCCTATTTAAGAAATATTTCCCTATCTCAGAGTCATAAAGATACTCTTCTATGTTATCTTCTAGGAGATTTTGTCTTCTACATTTACCTTGCACAATTAGGTCAGAGTTTACCTTTGCTTATCAAAGTCTAGTGTAAATCAATAGCTTTATCCTTCTCCCAAAGTACAGAATTTAGAGAAAAGTACAGAATTAACTTCATTTACTTCTCCTTATTTATATGCTAGTTTATAATGTATTATAATAAAATTTGTACATAAATATTAACATATATTTAAAAACATATATAGTTAGTATTTATTAGTTATATATAGTCAGTATTTATTATGCTTTATCCATATATGTTACATTATTTGACCTCCTTTCCTTATATGTGTGTGTGTGTGTGTATGTATATTTTTAGATTATTTAAATTTATTTGACAGAGACACAGCGAGAGAGGAAACACAAGCAGGGGAAGTGGGAGATGGAGAAGCAGGCTTCCCGTGGAGTAGGGAGCTCAACACAGGCCTTGATCCCAGGGATTCCTGGGATCATGACCTGAGCTGAAGATATATGGTTAATGACTGAGCCACCCAGGTGCCCCACCTTTCCTTATATTTTTAAGAGTACTCCCTGCCTTTATTCCTTTTAGCATGAGTCTGCTGGTGGTGAACTCTTTTTTTGTTGACTAGAAAATGTCTTCTATTTCACTTTCATTTATGAAAGTATTTTTTTCTGGTTGGTAGTTTATTTTCTTTCAATACACTGAAGATAAGAACTACATTTTCTTGCTTCTATGCTCCTGTTGATGAGACGTTTGCTGTGAGTCCACTGCTACTTTGCTTGCTTCTCCAGCTGCTTTTAAAGTTTTCTACATTAAAAAAATTTTTAAAAATTTATTTGAGAGAGAGCATAAGCAGAGGGGAGGTGCCGAGGGAGAAGGAGAAGCAGACTCCCTGCTGAGTAGGGAGCCTGAATTGGGCTCAATCCCAGGACCTCAGATCATGATCTGAGTCGAAGGCAGATGCTCAATCAACTGAGCCACCAGGTGCCCCTAAACTATAGGTTTTACCATGATGTGTTATTGTAAGGATTTAAAAAATTTATTCTATCAGGATTTTTTTGGACTTCTTGAATTGTGCGATATTTTTCATAAACTCTAATAAATTTTCAGCTTTTATCTCTGCAAATATTGTCTCCTTTTCTATTGTTTTCCTTTCTGGGAGTTTCATTAGTATGGCAAACATCACTGTGTTCTCTTCATCTCTTACCCTTCTCTTCAAATATTTTTTTTAAAGATTTTTATATATTTATTTGGAAGAGAGTGAGCAAGTCCATGCATGAGTGGGGAGTAGAGTAGCGGGGGGGGGGGGCAAGCAGACTCCCCACTGAGCGGGGAGCCCAGTGTAAGGCTCAATCCCAGGACGCTGAGATCACGACATGAGCCTAAGTCAGATGCTTGACTGACTGAACTACACAGGTGTCCCTTTCTTTGTATTTTCTATCTTTTGTTTTTCCATGCTGCATTTTGATTATTTTCTTTTGATTTGTCCTCCACTTTCATAATTCACTCTTCATCTGTGTCGAATCTGATGTTAAAACCATCCACTGATTTGTTAACTTGGGACATTGTAGTTCTCACTTTTAGAATCTCTATATGGTACATTTTAAAATCTGTTATTTCACTGTTTATAGTTTATGTTTTAGTGTGGTGCTTCTCAAACTTTAATGTTCCCTACTGAAATCTAAGCTTGGCTTTTAGCTCCTTGAACACAATAAGTGGCTCTTTCATTCTGATAATGTCATTCTGATAATGTCAATTTTTGTAGTTCCTGTGGGCATCTCTTTGATCTGATGTCTGTT
The DNA here is from genome assembly GCF_022355385.1 of Mustela nigripes. Lineage (NCBI taxonomy): Eukaryota > Metazoa > Chordata > Mammalia > Carnivora > Mustelidae > Mustela > Mustela nigripes. The sequence goes on from NC_081562.1 coordinate 98,493,869, forward strand.
TGCTAGATGTTTTGGTAGAGTTATTTGAAGTTGGTAGAGTTATTTGGTAGATTTATTTAAGTTAGGGTGAGACTATCATCTTCTAGGGAGAATGTCTATTTATTTTTCCAAGCAAATCAGGGAACTAATAGTTCAAAATCACCGTGTTATATTTTTGTTCAAAATATTTGATGCTCTTCATTTTGGGAACATATGGTTCTCTGTGCTGTGGACTTCAGGCTTGGCTAGACATCTTGTCCAGGACAGTGAAATGTGAAATAATCAGCTGAATGACTCAGTTCATTATTACAGGAAGTAGAAATAGTTTCAATTACTTTTTTTTTTGATCAACAAAATACTGTTTAGGGAAGAATTAATGCTAATCAGTATTAGTTCCGATCTAAAAGAGATCATGTGATACAATAAAACAAAAAAGTACAAAGAAAATTAACAGACTTAGTCATTATTGCTGGGGATGTGCACGATGCAAAGGAGAGAGATTACTGGGGGAAAAAAATCAATATTAAAGGTTATTAAAAAAATACTGTGAGTGGTTACTTTAAGGAAGTCATGATTATATATTTATAGGCTGAGTCAAGACTCACCCCTCCAGAGGTGACATTAGCAAGATGGCAAAATAGGAGATTCCCCTGCACATGTTCTTCCCTGCCCCACAAGTAATCTGGTGGCCATCCACGTACAAAATTGCATTTGTGGGAGCTTTGGGATCCAGGTAAGAATTGTAAAACCTTGGTGGAGCCCAGGACTGAGGAGAACCAAGTTGAGAAAGTAGGCCTGGGCCCAGGTGGGAGGCTTCCCAACCCTGGTCCTGGCTACTGACCCAGAAATAGCCAGCTCCCTCTGGGGATTCTGTTATGGTCCTATCTGGCTTTGGTCCTGTCACCAGAACTACCTGCCAAGGGATCCAGGATGAGTCACATCTATTTGTGCCTCAATAGGCCTGCTGACCTTGGTCCCAGCTGTGAACCGTACAGCAGCCCATGATGTAGTTCTAGTCCTTCTCAGCCCTGGTCATGGAGCAATCTTCCATGTTCAGTATCGTGTTAGAAGGCATACTTCTCAGTGCTGGTCCTGGAGGCAGACCTGCTGACCTCAGTCTATCTGTAGATCTCGAAGTGGCCCTGGAACCTGGCTCCAGGTGGGAGACATGTCTGTCTATGCATCCTGGAGGGGGCCTGGGACTCGGAGCCAGCTGCCTTCAGCTGGGGTATAGAGCCAGTCCTATCTGTTAGGAACCTGTTCAGGAAACTGGTGGGTGTCACACCCATTCAAGCATCTGGTAACAGACTATCTGTGGACCAAATGCAGGCTCTGAAGTGGACCCTTGCCCCAGCACCAGACTTACTGCCCCAGGTCTTAAAGGCGGTATATTTCCCAGGGGACCACACAGGATCCACACCCAGCAGCTTCCACAGTAACAGGCCCACAAACTGTGGAACCAGCAGCAGCCATGTGATTCCTGTCATTGTCAACAACACCGTTTTTCTTCCTTTACTTAACTTTCTTCTTTGAAGCAAGAGTGTCATGGTTAAATTTGGAATTGTCAGGAAGCATAAAGAATGTGACAGAAAATACCAGACAGAATGGCTGGGACTACATACTAACCCATGGGATGTTCTCGATGAAGAATAACACCAGCTTCTGAAACAGAAGTCATGTTAATAAACCACAAGGAGGGAATATAATGAGGCAACTACGAAACAGCTAATATGAGGTTTGTAATGACTCCCTATTAGCAGCAGGAAAACGCAGTTAGCTTTGGTAGGAGAGGCCAAAAACATGACAAGGCATTTATGAAAAACCCGAAGAATGTACAGCACTGGAGAGGAATGCCCATGTGCTGAGAATCAAAATGAGTGACAGACAAGAGGTGACTTTTGTAGGCGGCTGCAGACCAGCTCTTTGGCCCTTTTACTCACAGGACATTATGATCACTGGAAAAAACAAAACGGTTGTTTTGATTTTATTCTTTAAACATACTGTATTCGTTTCCCAGGGCTGCCAGAACAAAGTACCACATGCTGGGGGCCGCAACGATTGCAGTTCATTGTCCTACAGGTCAAAAGTCTGAGAGCAAAGTGCTGCTTCCTCTCTAGTGCCATGAGGGAAAGTCTGTTCCAGGCTCGCATCCTTGGCCTGCAGACGGCCGTCTTCCGTGTCTCTTCACATGGCCTCCTCTGTCTGTGTGGGCCAACTTTCTTTTTTGACAAGGACGCTGATCACACTGGATGAAGGCCCACTCGAATGACCTCACTTTACCTCTCTGAAGACCCTAGTGTTCAAATAAAGGTCTATTCTAAAGTACTGGGGTTAGTACTTCAACATATACATTTTGGGGGGACACAAGCCAACCTCTAACACACACATTATTTTATGACACTGTGCCATGAACATTACACAGTCCTAGTCATCCTTGAAGGCTCATCAATCCAACTGTGAAGATGACCCCCAGCTCTGGGGGAATCACTCCAGAGCTAGCTTGGAAAGAAAGGAGCAGAGGGAAGGAACCCCAAGCTGAAATCCCTGTAACAAAGATTAAAAGCAAACGTGAAGAATGTGTGCAAGACCATGCAACATTAGATGGAAAGAAACGTGGAGAATATTTATAGTGAGAAAGATATCAGTGATTATTTAGCTGTAGGGTGCTTTCAAAGTGTTGTCTTTAAAAGGAATGTTTACTAATGTTCTAAATAAAAAAGCCAAACTTATAAAAAAGAAAAAGAAAACAAAAAAAATGGAAGTAAACTTGTGTGGGCAGCAGGCTCTGCTCTGACTATGTGTACAACCCACAGTGGGCACTAATAAACGTGTGTTGGCCGGCCGGCCGATGGGAGGCTGAAATGATCAGGAGTGAGGTACAGTGATGTGAGCAGGCAGCACACTGAAACTGAAAGCTCATTTCAAAAGGCCAAATAGGCAAATGTGAAGTTGTGAGGAGACAACAATCCATTATAAATCTGTTTATAATATAAATATAAATCTGTTTCTTATAATCTGATTATAAATCACCCCAGATTCAATGACAACCTTTTTGAAGCTTCATTCAGCTTCTACTACGTGCGAGTATACTGAGGTCATTTCATAAACGCTTACTGCTCTTTGTTCTAAGGTCGGTGCCGCAAACTCAAATGTCTTCAAGGGCCAAGGAAGTAATGGAAATAAGGCAAGTGGGCTGAGTGGGGAGCATGGCAAACAAGAAGCACATGCTCTGTGTCTAAACACAGCATCTCAGCTCCAGCCAGATATCCTCCTGCAGAAATGCAGGTCTAGTATGATCAGGCTTTCTAATTGTTTAGAAACTGGAAACAGATTTTAAAAACTTCTAATTTTTGAAATGACAGCTACTAATTTTTAAAAATCAAGCACTTTAGAGCAAACAAAATTTATCCATGGTGTGTAGGTTTTTAGCATGGAATTTGCCTTCTGAAACAGCTTCCCACAGTTTCAAATCATGCCCATTATGTGTAGTTGTTTAAGATTTGGTGAAAATGTTCATGTTCTATTTAACTGCCCTGTCCTCACTTTTTGTAAACTTGGATGAAGTTCTCTTTCAACTTTTATCTTTTCACAGAGAAGTCGTAATTATTTTTAGTTAACTGAACTCTTTCCCAGTGAATTTTGGTCTTTATGTGTATCTGTCTGTGCAGAGGCAGAGAGACATGCTTCTTTCATTGTATATTTTGGTTTGAGAGCAATGTGTCAATTTTCTGACCTCTATCAGCGGAGGATCAGAGGCAAATTATTTATGGTAAAGAAGAGCGCTATAAAGGACTCTAAATCAGCAATGATTGCTGTTTTCTTCCCAAGATACCTCCCTTATTTTTTGTATTATATAAATGACTTGTTATAGTCTGGCTCTCATGCAAGACAGATGCGAACTGTGACATTCATCTCTGTACTCCCCACACCTGGCAAAATATGTGGAGCGTAGAAGTTGATGAACAAATATTTATTGTACTGAAATGAACTGCCTAACAGTGTCAAAATCCCTTAGTTGGCTCCCAAAGTCTCTTGTCATCTGACTTCAGCTTCACCTTTGGCTTATCCTCAAGGATAAGCCTGGATGATGACCAAATTCCTCTGGGAAATCAAGGTTCTTCCAGGACATTTTGAAATACACTGAAACAACTTTTCCTCCTTCTCTATCAATGGAAATCTACTGATTGTCAAAAATCCAACTTAAATCTTCCTTTCGTTGGGAATCCCATTCTATGACAGTGCATTAGTCCCATATCCAACCGATCATAAACCACCAGTCATGCTCACTGGAAAAGTCAGGACAATCTAATTCATTTGTTTCTATGAGAAATGCTTTTAACCCTCAGAAAGCACTGTTTGCCACCAATCAAGTTTATAAGGACAATGCTTCTCTACAATATGCCCCAAAGAGCATACATTAAAGGTCAAAACCTCAAAGGCCTGCAGAGGCCAGACAGGCAACAGAAATGGAAGAGTCCAATGTAAGAAAATTGGGAGCTGAATGACTATGGCAAAGTAGAATTCAAATATCCCACTCTTCCCTTCGTGAGGCAATGCAAGGTCAGAGTCACCAGACTTGCTCATTTTCAACAGGCCAAAACTGTGGGAGCCAAACAAAACAGGTCTGTGGGCTGCCAGTTTTGACCTTGTGTAGAACACATTATTTTCCTAGAGTTTAAAGACTGTTTCCAAGTAAAACAGCAGAAGGCTACACACACACACACACAAATTGGAATTCACTACATGTACAAACTGTAGATCTATTAGGATCCAGTAAACTGCACCAGGCAAGTGTTTGGTGATGCCTCGCCAAAACCCTAAGCTCGAAAACACCTCCAGAAGAGCAATAGCTTTCCTTTGGAAAGGCTCATCTGTGAGACTTTACACAACGACTGAAGTCTTAATCACATGGTTGCATCTTAAATACACATGTGTGGAAGAGGGCTGGTTTGGTTCTGCTAGAAAGAATGGAAGCCAGAAAGCTGCAATGGATTTTGACCAAACTAGACTGGTCTAGAAACACATCACTGTTTGTTTTTTTTAACAGAACCAAACACATGTTCATAGAGTTCACAACATCCCATGGGATTAAAATAAAAGAGGGTACCAAAAAAGTGCATTCTGGTTAATTTACTTCCTCAAGGTGACTTATTGTTATTGTTTTCTTTTTCTGTCCCACATTCCTTCCTTTCAGGAATTATCTCTAGAATTACATATTTCTGTTGGAGCTGTCAGTCAAAGGGCTCTACGCTGATCCATGAAAGAGCTCCACTTCTTGCATGTAATGGCTGGTCTGGAAAGTACCCATGACTGAGGTCAGGCCAATAAAGGATCCTAGTTCAGAGATAAAGACCCTGGGCTGGGGTGAGACAGCAAGTTATAGGGACCATGTAGTTTGGGCTATCCCGGGATGAGGGAAAGCACATGTGAAGATATAATTTCAAAATCATGGAAAGAGAGATTCCTGATAATATCATCAGAATACAGATTCCATTATGCCCGAGGCTATGCAAACATTGACCAGTAAGTAAACTTTCAATCTTGAGTTTGATTTGGGTTCTTATAGGTGATGACTGAGAGCCTTAGAAACATTTTTGGTATATTTTATTGAAGGAGATCATGGATCCAATTAAATTAATTTCAGAAACAGGCAGCTGAACTGTATGACTGCTTTCTGGCTCAACATATATTTACTCCACATTTTATGTTCTATTCACCTAAAGCCTCTAATATCAGCAAATAAACAGTTTCCTATTCTCATTCAAGTATGCTTTTAAAATATGATTTTTGTACTATTGTATCAGTAATGCCATGCTTAGTACCAAAAATCTAAATAATATAAAAAAGCAAAGAAATTACTCATTTCAGAAGTTAGGATTAAATTAACATGTCAGTCAAGTTTTATTTCCACACTATTGTGTATTCTTGGACACATATATTGAATTTGATCATTTAGGGGAACTGTTTTCAGTACAAATTACAAATTTAAAAAGAAAAGGTGTGTTTACGTGTGTATGTAGTGAATCCCTGGTAAAGGTTTCATCTCTGGTATAATATAGAAACTTTGCTGGTATATTATAGAATCTTCATCTGTGACAAGGGGTATTTTAGGAACCAGCTGAAAATGCATGATGAAGAGATTGCGTTGGGAATGTTCAGTATGCCTAGGTCATGTGACAACGTCTTCCAGTGCACGTTAGAATCAGATTACTTGTGGGGGAGAAAGCGTGCTCACCTCCTCATTCTCGATTTTGAGCGTGGCCAGTCGGGACTGCAGCTGCTGGTACCTGAGCATGAGCTCTGCCTGGACCGGCTGCTGGGCGCTGACCTGACAAACCTGGTCGGGGGAATCAGAAACCACAGTTACAACAGGGCCATCGAGCTGGCCTCTAGAGGCATGGGTTTCCTACTTAGATGCTGCCTGAGTCACACAGATCCCCTCTAGATTCCAGGGACATCTTTACCCCGAAGAGCTGCCTCAAAACTTCGGTGTTAAATACGGACTTGCTACACGAGTGGCGAAAGTGGAGCGCAGCTGTGTGGCCTGGATACCACAGGGGAAGACGGCAGCTGCGGGAAGCTTCTTGAGATCTAAGAATGGGCCAGTTGCTGGAGAGGGAGCTCTGATGCTGACGTCTCACTGGTGGAATTCAGAATGACTGCGGGGCAGAGTGCAAAGGAGGACCCACGTGAACCACACAGGCAAAAGGAGGGGAGGTGGCAGAGCCTGACTGCAGTCAGAGGGGATGGAGGTAGCTTACTCGCCCTCAGCTTCCTTCTCTGTGAAAAGGGGAAACTAACATTTCCTACACCATGGGGTCCTTGCAGGGATGAAATAAGCTCATGTACAGAGTACTTAGAATACTGCCTGGAATAGAGTAAAGACTCAGGAAATGTCACTATTAGCATCTTTCAACCATGGCTTGCCTTACCAGTATCAGCCAAATCATGGGATTCACCATGAATGTGAAGTGCTACTTCTTGCAGTCTGTAGCAGAAACATATTTTGGCTCTGATCTCAATAATGGTTAAGGTCAAAATTAGAGCCTTTTAATTATATTATATTTAGTTATATTAAAATTGTACCAGAAATGAAGTTTCTTTTCATTTTCCTTGTCACAGAAATGCTCTTGGCACATGGGGGTTTCCTTTTATGGAATCCCCAAAACATTACAGAGACCGCTGCTCCCTGGCAGAACCGGCCATAGAAAAAGGGGCAACTGACTCACTTTATTAAAAATAATAATAGGTAAAAAAAAAAAAAAGGAAAGAAAGCAAAATGAAAAACTGCTAACCCAATCACTTCTCTGTGCTATTTTATCCTTCTATGTTTGACATATCCATAACTGAAACATTATAACAGTAGTCCTTTAGTTTTGGAAACATAACTTTGGGTGGGGTAAGCCACCTGCCTCTCAAATTCACATGCTCTTTGCATAAAAACTGCTTACTATTTTTTATTGAGTGATTTACTCTATCAGATCAAGCAAATATAAAATTGGGTTAGAAATACAGCAGGCACACGCCTATCTTACAAATCTTAATACTAGGTGTCTCAGAAAAAATATGACAATAAAGGAATCTGTCGTTGCTATTATATCTATTTTTAAAAACACACTGTCACCACAATAAGCTAATACTGAGTTTTTAATCTATGAGTATTGTTTTTCACAGCTGGAAGACCAAGTGCTAGCTAGCCTGCTCATTAATTGGTTCTTCTTGCTTTCCTGGCTGCAGACAATAAAATATAGCACTGCCACTCGTACACAGCCTAGATGGATATTCTTCTCTGGGTAAAATAGGACAGAAAGCTAAATTCATATAAAGAACCTGAGATATATCATTTCTAATGCTCATTTTACCAGTTTGGAGACAACTGGAGTCTTAAAAAACATGTTCTGCATTTTCCTCCCTCTCTCCCATGCTCCTGTCATTTATAATTATTTTTCTTTAAATAATGATTCCTTATAATGATTCTTTAATTATGATCATTCTTTAAATGAAGATTATCAGAAGTCTTCAGAGAGATTCTACTGGGCCAGCAAAATATTTCCTTTTGTATTTAGATCTGAATGTCTACAGGTGGAGGAAGGACTAACTATCCTGAGACAGTGTAGTGCTTACAAATGAGTTTGTCCATAGGGTTGGCCAATGCGGGCATCTGAGTGCTAGATCCTTGCTTTAAAAAGTGATTGCACCTGGGGATGGGGTGGGATGGGGCAGGGGAAGGTGGTGGTGGCTGATCTGAGGATATAACTAGCTAAGATCCCAAACAAAGGCAGGGGAGAGAACACAACTGGGAATTCTGACAACTCTTAGGTTGAAGCAGGTGAAGAGTAACTAACTAATATAATGAAGGACAATTCATTAGTTTTGAAACAATCAATTACTGACCTCATCACCCATGTGAGACTGAAACTCGAATTTCATTGGTGGACAGAATGCGGCAGGGTACATCTCCATGAATCTCTGCTTATCGCTCCTGGGCTCCAAATTGTCAACTGCATTCTCAATAATGTCTAAACCTTCATGTCTGGAAGTTTCAAGATTATACTCTGCAGAGAGATATGTTCTCAGGGCTCTGTTCAGACTTGCATGGTAGCCAAGATCACAGCACTTAAAAAAAATAAAACAATACCATATATAAAAATTAACTCAAAATGGATCAAAGACCTACACGTGACAGCAACAACTATAAAATTCTTAGAAGAAAACATAGGGTAAACCTTCATGATCTTGCATTAGGTATTGGTTTCTTGGATAAGGCATCAAAAGTACAAGTAAAAAAAAAAAGAAAAAATAAATTAGATTTCATAAAATTTGAAGCACTTTTGTGCTTCAAGGGCACTATCAAGTAAAAAGATAACCCACAGAATGGGAGATTTTTTGTAAGCCATGTATTTGATTTAAAAAAATTTGTATTTAGAATATATAAATAAATCCTACAACTCAATAATGAAAAGACAAATAGTGTAACTAAAAAATGAGCAATGGAATTGGACAGACATTTCCCCAAAATTATATACGAATGGTCAAACAAGCACATGGAATGATGCTCAACATCATTAGTCCTCAGGGAAAAGCAAATTAAAACCACTTCACACCCACTAGTAGGGTTTTAATAAAGATGACAGATAACAGGCATTGAGGAGGATATGGGGAATTGGAATCTTTTATATGCTGCTAATGGGAATGTGAAATATTGTAGCCTCTTTGGAAAAGTCTGGCAGTTCATCAGAGAGTGAAACACAGAGTTAGCATATGACTTGGCAGTTCCATTCCTAGTAATATATACAAGGAAAATAAAAACAAATTTTCACGCAAAAAAACTTGTACATGCGTGTTTATAACAGCATTATTACTAATAGCTGAAAAGCAGAAACAATCTAAATGTCCAATTAATAAGTAAACAAAATGAAATGTTATCTGGTCGTAACAAGAAGGGAGTGAGGATACATGCTACGACATGTAGGATCAACCTTGAAACTCAAGGGACCACACCTTGTAGGATTCAACTTATAGGAAATGTCCAGAATAGGTAAATCTATAGAGATAGAAGGTAGATTAGTGGTTGCTAGGGGATGGAGGACCTGGAGGGTGGTGACTAAGGGTTATGGGATTTCTTTTTGGAGTAATGAAAATGTTCTGTAATAGATCATGGTGATGGCTACACAAATTTGAATATGCTAAAAGCCAACTGCAGATTTTTTAATGAATGAACTATATGGTATATGAATAATATCTCAAGAAACCTGTCAAAAAATAAAAGAGGCAAAACAAAATACTGAAAGGAAATAATGAAAAAAATAGCATTTAAATTTGTTCATGCTTATTGAGACTATGATTAATTGAAATCTTTGTAGGATGTAAACACAATAACTGTGATATTTTGGATTTGTATAATTTACTGAGGACTCCATAATAATCTGTACTCTTTCAGAAGTGAGAAGAACAGGTTTGAATCTGCCAAAAAAGTTCAGGAATAATGTCTTCTTTCTTATCCTAGAAAAAAATTCATAAGAAACGACTGCCAAAGTCCTTTCACTGGAGATAGAATTTTGGGATTCTTAAATTTTCATTACCTCTTATTTGTATTTGCATTTATCTTTTTCATGTTGCATTTTAAGAGAATATAACTGAAATAATAGAACTCTGGGTACTGGTCAGTTATAAATTACTGAAAGAATTTTACATTTCTACATAGATATAATATAAATCTTTTAAAGAGGAAGTGGTCTATAAAGGTATCCCTATATTGTTCTAATGCAATTCAATCAATTCAATTTGATTCAGTTCGACCCACTAATTGGCCATCTATTAGGTACCTGGAAATTTGCTAGGCTCCAGGAATATGAAGACTGGAATACAGTAAAACACAACCTCCATTTGCAAGGAATTTGCATATAAGTTGTTCATTACTTTCCTGCTAAGACATTGTAGAGGGGCACAAAGGAAGTAATCTCAGTACAAAGGACACACCGACCAGGACAGGAACCATCAGAATGGCCTTTAAGAAGGCACAGATTCAATTCTACCCTCATCCTCCAATTTCAGAATTATTAAATTTGGGACTTTTTCTATAGAGATATTCTAAAATCTTGCTATTCAAAGTGTGGTCTGTAGACCATTAGCATCACCTAGAACTTGCTAGAAATGAAGAATCTTGGGCCTCAGCCCTGACCTCCTGAATTAGAATCTGAAGTTAAAAAAAAAAAAAAAATCCATAGGTGTTTATATGCACATTAAAGTTTGAGAAGCACCACACTAAAACATCAATTAAAAAAAGATCCCACGGGGCACCTGGGTGGCTCAGTGGGTTAAGCCGCTGCCTTTGGCTCGGGTCATGATCTCAGGGTCCTGGGATCGAGTCCCGCATCGGGCTCTCTGCTCAGCAGGGAGCCTGCTTCCCTCTCTCTCTCTCTGCCTGCCTCTCTGCCTACTTGTGATCTCTGTCTGTCAAATAAATAAATAAAATCTTTAAAAAAAAAAAAAAAGATCCCCAAACCCTGTCCACTGGGAGTGCTATTTCTCAGAGTGGGCAAGAGAATCAAGGTGAGTAAGTATTATTTGATTTAAAAAAGCAGAAAGAAGCTGCCTTATCACAATTACAAATACAAGCAAAATACAATTGTGAAATGGAAGTCTCATCATTGGTACATTTTGAGTGGAATCAGCTGCACTTGCATACACAGAATAATTTCGAGTTAATTAAAAAATTTTAGGCTCAGATGAGCAAAGTCCTCTTTTATTTCATTTGCTCCTCAAAATTCATAAAGGTTCCATGTAGCCATTTTATATACGACAGAGGGCCTGAATCATTCCACCTTCCAGTAATACCTCGTCTTGTGCAAACACGAATGGGTAAAGGAAATGGCCTAGTTTCTTTGAAATGTACTTGTGCTTCAGAACACCCCACTACTCCAAAAGAAGACAGGTTTGGCTTGATAAAAATGAAGGAGATCACATAAACTGATTTATTTTATGAGTACTGGATCCCAATGGGAGTACATAGAAAATTAATACTAAGGAAAGAAACAACCTAGAGAAAAGGCCCCCCTCTAAAATGAGTCTCTTTTCAGCTTAGAAAGGAAGAAAGAGAGGAAGAACAAAGGAAAAAGGGGGGGGGGGTGGAAGAAATTCAACCCTAACTACCTAATTGAAGTAGGAAAAAACACAGGCTGTTTTTATTATTCCCGGACTTAAATCACTCTGTTCTTCAAATTTCTAAGAGCTGCTTCTTTGGGGAGTAAATGTCACAGTCCCAACAGTCCTGTGCCTGCCTCCACACTCAGGTCACCCAGGTAGATTTGGTGGCACAGAACCTAACAAGGTAGCTGCTTTCCCTGGTGGTTTCCTAATAGGGTGTGGAGAAGTATGCATGTGGCTTTGTAGCCAGTCCAGGGAGCCCGCTAGGTGTCTTCTGGACTTGAATGCTATACCCCAGGTGGAGGTTTCTGTGATGAGCTTGATGGACAACTTCCATCTTTGATCCCTACAGAGCTTATCAGTCTGGAAAGCCACTTAATTAGCATGATTCTGTTACTTATGATATGCAATGTTTTCTATGCTCTAGGTTTTTCAAGTGTCCTGGACTTTTAAAGGAAACACGAATAAAATTTTTATTCAAGGTCTCCTGGGACAGCAAGGCTGTCACAGAATCGTCTTTTCTCTGAACTGGATGCTAAAATGACACTCGCTATGTTAAGATTCACGATACTTGGTTAAAAGGCCTAAAGTAATTCTATGGAGGTTATGAATTATTAATGTCAGTATGAAAGACCAGCTTCTGCACAGAGCTGAGTTATAACCCAAGTGCATTTAATGATGAAAATACATAAGAAACCAATAAGATATTTTATGAAAACAAAACAGTCCTCTTCCGAATGGATAAAAAACTGAATGGGTACATAAAATTATGGATTAAAACTGGGGAAGGAAAGAGTATTGGAAGTAGAAGGGCATTTTTTGGTTTTGTTTTGTTTTTTAATATTCTAACAGCTGCCAAGATAGATCTCACTAGGTGTTATTAGTCTAAATCGCCACAGTAAGCTAACTTCTTTAGGCGAAAGGGTTGCAAATCCTATCAAAAATAAAGATGAAATTCAGGTTTTGAGGACTGTGACAAATTCTTTGACTTGTTCCAAAGGCTGTGGGGCAGCTGAAATATTTTTGGTGGTTTTTCAGTCACATAAAAATGATCATAGCTGTTCAGGGAGATGACCTTTGTTTATTTGTTTGCATATACTCTTATGACATAAGTAGTCCTGCTGGGTAGAAGGCTGGTCCAAGATGGGAGTGAAGATGATGGGACTCCAATGGAAACAAATCCCACATGTGCTTCCACAACAGTAATAGCCAATGTCATGTGCGGGGCAGCTGTGGAAGTGGCTGGAAGGCAGCCCCAAGCTCCATGTGACTACGGAAGTAAACAGCTGTCATGAGGATGGAAAGGGAGGGAACTCTTCTGCGGCAGTATTCCCTCTTAACTTCATCATTCCTGCCACTATCTGAGAGGCTTCCATGAGCTTTTGTCCTGGGTTCCATCTCTGGCTTTACATTAAGCTTTGGCTTTGACCCTTCCAGAGCCATGGACATTGGGTAAAGACTTGATCTACCCCTTGTTTTGGATCTCTTCTATAATAGTGCAACCCAAGCAAACAACCGCAAAAACAGCTTTCACATAACCATGGGTAGGCTTTCCAAGGGCCAGAAATAGGTAACTTCACAGCTTTTACTGCAAATGGAGAAAGCTGACTTCTTCTGAATAAATTACCTCTGTCCCTTACTATTTTCCTCTCTAGCTATTTGTGCTTCACCTCAGAGACCACAAACTTGTTTTGTGAGAGATGGGCATCTCAAGGGACTAAACTGGATGTTTAAAATTCTACCGGCATCCTTTAGACACCTGCTCTCATGTCTGGGTTCCTGATCGTCCATGCAGAGCTAACAATTTAATTCTCACTGCTGCTTTAGTAACCACAACCAACATTCAGCCAAACTTGTTGTGAGTTTCTTTTGTGCAACAAAACTGTCAAAATGTACACTGAAATGGATACAAAGTAGGAAACAGGAGGAGAACAGAGGTTGCATATACCCAAGCCAATGAGTAGGACTAATAATCATCTGTGGCCTAATGCTGTTCCCACTCCCTTCGGCAATCGCTTCTCTCAGAGGAGCTGCCAGCAGATGCGTTCTTCCCCAGGCCACATCTCTATAACTACTCTGAATCATGTCACAAAGGAGATGAGAGAAGAAATAAAACCAAGCCCAAACAAACAGGTTGGCTGGTAGATGCTATGGAGAAGACAGAAAAACTGGGGGTGCTGGGGGAAAGGGTGTTATTCCTTTTTATAGGGCAGCTGGGTGCAACATGAATGAAGAGAAGGGCTCTGTCTGGCAAAGCTCTAGAAGGATGTTCTACACAAAAAGTAGAAAGGCCCAAGAAATAGCTTACTGCGTCTGGGGAACGGAAAGGCCAATGTAGCCAAAACACAGTAACTAAAGGAGGAAGCTGGAACACATCACAAAGAGTGGCAGGTGGGCAGTTGACATGGGTCTTGGTGAAGAGTTTAGAGATTATTCTAAAGACAACGGTAGGCCTTTGGAGCGTTTTAAGTCGGGATTGACAGGTCTAGTTTATCTTTCTTAATAGACTGGCTGCTTGAGAAGAGAATGGATTACTGATTAGAAGGTGTTACTGGAAGTGGGGTGACATCTCGGAAAGCTAAGTACAGGCAGGAGATGGAGAGCTTTGTCTCGGAGACAGTACAAGCAGCAAGAAACAGCAAGGTCTGGGATGTTTAGGAGGTACAGATGACAGGATTGGCTATTGGGTCTCTATGTGGGAAATGAGGGAACTGGGTTTTTGCTTTGCACAAATGGGTGGAAAGGTGTGCCACTTACTGAGGTGTAAAAAATGGTTACGAAGAAGTTATGTGTATGGAAAATGAGGACAATGATGAGGGCAAATGGGTATAAAAAGTTGAGCGTATGACATATGACATGTTCGAGGTACCTATTAGACATCCAATAGGTAGAGATGTCCAGTAGGCAGTTGGACATACAAATCTAAGTCCTGGGCAATGATCAAGACAGGTGATAAAAATCTAGGAGCCATCACATAGTATTTAAGGCAAGGGACCAAGAGGCGGAAAGCCAAGGATCATGCTTTGGCCACTTTCAACATTCCGAGGTCAAGCCAAGATGGAACTTAGAGGAGCTATGCTGCAGGTAGAAAGCAGATGGGTGCATTTTCATTTAACAAAAGCCCATGGCATCTCCACTGGAAGGAACTTTTAAAGCCATCTACTTCAGTCATCCAACTCATTTCAGTTTTTAAATATGCATTCAATCACAAAGGGATAAAAACTCACATAAATCAATTTCCATGATAACTCCACTATCCTAACCCATTTACCACGATCTCTCTATCATCTTCCTAATAAGAGTTCAGGCCTAATGGGGACTGCAGTATCACAATTTGGCGGGTTTTCATGGCTAAATCGAAATACCATTATGCATGGGGATAAGTCAAACTAATTAAGAAAAATCTGAACTCTGAATAAGTTGCTTTTTAATTAAACACATGTCTCTGGAGACAAAAGGATAAGGCTAAAAGCTTTAGGACAGCTGATTACTTAGATATGATAGAGTAAACACGGCATGGAATATATGATGTAATGTAATCTCAATTTCATTCTGTATAAATGGCTAATAAAATGCATGACAGACATCTTCACCACGAAAATGAGCTGCAGTAGGGGATTATTCTATAGCAGTATTCTATAACAATTACAAAGATTTATCCTTCAAACTCTAAAGTGACCTGCAAACTTTTACAGGGAGTAACTGGAAACCGTGAAACCCTACTAAAAGGACAACAAATAAAGTATTTGTACTTTATTATACTTATATTTTATACTTACATATTATACTTATATATTATACTATATATTTATTATAGTATTTATATAATAAATACTTTATTATCACTGGGCAGATGCTCTGGGACAAAGCACCAATGGAATTCTGCTGTTGAGAACTCTGTTTCTCTGAATGCCTTTTGAGGGCAAGTAGGTGTGGAACTGGACTGAAAGAGGCTACATTACCAGCTGTTTGAGGAATTCTAGATATAGAGAATGGTGAATTTGACTGCACACCCAGGATTATGGGAAATAATACCTGTACTGTCCTCTTGGCAAATCAAGCATTCAGTTACAAATATTTGTTGCCTGCATGGTTTTTCTTCTGGGTTGTAAAGCTTGTAATGCATCTCGATTCTAAACAGAATTAGTTACAGCCTTTTTTGCACTTACTTTTGGAGATAATAATGATTACAGAAGTGAAACCTATGATTTATAAAACTACAATCTATTTTTCTTTATATTATGCTTTTATTCTTCCAAATAAATTAAATTTCCTTTGGCCAATATTTGTAATACATTTCTTACAATTTGTACTTATTCTTTTTATTTTTTAAAAATATTTTATTTATTTATTTGACAAAGAGAGAGATCACAAGTAGGCAGAGAGGCAGGCAGAGGTGGGGGGGAAAGCAGGCTCCCCACAGAGCAGAGAGTCCAATGTGGGGCTTGATCCCAGGATCCTGAGACCATGACCTGAACCAAAGGCAGAGGCTTAACCCACTGAGCCACCAAGGCGTAATTATTCTTTTTAAAAAATATTTATTTATTTGAGAGAGAGAGAGAAAGCAAGAGCATGTGAGTGGGGGGAGAGGGAGAGAGAGAGAGAGAGAGAATCTTAAACAGACTCCACACGGAGCTTCTCCCGGCTTGATCCCACAACCCTGAGACCACGACCAAGTTGAAATTAAGAGTCCAACACTCAACCGACTAAGCCACCCAGCTGCCCCAAATTCGTATTTCATCTTCAAGTGACATAATAAACATCCTTTTTTGTTGTGAAAAAAACTCTCTGTTCCACTTCCTACCTGATTTTAAATTAAGAGATTGTAACTCTACAAACTAAAATTTACCCAGGACCTTCTTGTACCTTATTAATTTGTACTCCAAAAAAGCATTTTGCTGACTGAGGTAAATTAAGGTCAGCTTTGAGTTCCAAGTTAGTATATTTCCAATTTCGTAGGATCTACACTCAAGAAGTTTTAGAATACCCAGTTTGTTGCAAGGGGCAAAAATGTTAACTATCTGATGGAGTAATCAGAGTCACATCACCCAAGCCAGTGACCAATTTTAGCATCACTACTGGTGGGTTAAGACACAGCAACATCGCCTATGCTGTGATCTGTTGCAAAGTGCTTAATTTGAACTTATCAAATCATTATATAATGTTCACTTTGTAGGAAATACAGGAAACAGAGAAACAGGCTAACTGACACGGCAAAAATTAGAGATAAATCCAGAAGCTGAAATGTTCTGAGGAACAACTGTTCCTGACTCTTCAACAAGGGACTTTGTTAGATTAAAAAAAGAGAAAAAAAAAAGACTAATGGAACACATCACCCTGATGTAATGTGTGATCCTAAATTTCATCTAGTCTAGACACACTAGCTGTGAAATGTTTTTTTGGGGGGATCATAAATAGGAATATGGTCTGGCTATTAGAGGAGTTCAAAATTTTCTGAAATGGAAAGATGGGGGTCAATGATCGAAAAAAGTAGGTTAAAAAGCTGTATATAAAATATGATTTCATACTCTTCTGGTATAAAGATGTACATGTATGTGGACACAAAAAAGTCTACATGTTAACAGTGATGATCTGAGATGGTAAGAATGTGATCATGTCATTTTTGCTTATAATTTTTCCCCTAATTTTCTATAATGTACATGTACTAATTCTGTGATAATAAAAAGACTGGTTTTAAAATACAAATTCTAGGGGCCTGGGTGGTTCAGTCAAATGTCTACCTTCAGCTCAAGTCATGATCTCAGGGTTCTGGGATTGAGACCAACACGGGGCTCCCTGCTCAGTAGGAGTCTGCTTCTTCCTCTCCTTCTGCCCTCCCACCCATTCATGCTCATGCCCTTCCTCTCTCTCAAATAAATAAATACAATCTTTTAAAAAATAAGTAAATAATAAAATACAAATCCTATGGAAAGTCATATGGAAAATTCATATGACTTTTAAAAATTTTTTTGTTTTTATTTATTTATTTTACTTTTTTTTTTTTTTTAAATACCAATAGATCCATTTATCACAGTCTATCCCAGGATATTTGTAAGAAAAGAGACAGATTATTGACATCAGTAGAAACCAAGGGAAATGAGAGAGGTCTCATTTTGAATTCTTATTTATATTGCTTTGATTCAGTCAAGACACATTTAGTTATCTTCCATTTCATTTCACATATAAAATGTTAAGCATTAAAAATGTCTTATTATCATATGATCTTTCTGATATGAGGAATCTGAGAGGCAGGGCACGGGGTTGGGGGGGTAGGGAAGGAAAAAATGAAACAAGATGGGATGGGAGGGAGACAAACCGTAAGAGACTCTTAATCTCACAAAACAAACTGAGGGTTGCTGGGGGGTAGTGGGGGTAGGGAAGGGTGGCTGGGTAATGGACACTGGGGAAGGTCTGTGCTATGGTGAGTGCTGTGAAGTGTGTAAACCTGACGATTCACAGACCTGTACCCCTGGGGCAAATAATACATTATATGTTAATAAAAAAATAAATAAAAATAAACAAAATTAAAACGTCTTGACTTTTTCTCATTAGAGATACAACTCTTCCGATTATTATTAGATAGCTCACTATAAAAGTGATTTTGTTAAATAAGCTCACAAAGCAAAGGATTCTAGCTGCCTTTGCAAAATAATCAGTCTTTCTTTTTCACAAGGAAGGGTCAAGCTTAATGGTTTTTAGGATCACCACTATATATGCAAATTACATTCCCACAAAGTAAGCAGCCATTTTAGAAGGTGCACATTCACCGCCTTAAAAGTGAATTAATGAATGCATAATTTTTACTAAGCGAGGATTCAATTTCAGTTGAATATGACAACAAACCCATTTCTTTTAAAATTCATAATGAAGTATTATTTGAGAATTACTCCCATTTTAAATTTAAGGCTGATCTTTTAAAAGTCCATCCTTTCTTAAAATTGAAAATTACTTTGTACATTTAAGCATTATTTATTTACATCATAGTTAGTTAGATTTGGAGGTTAAAAAGTCTGAGTATGAGGCCCACTGCTTACTAGCTGTGTGACCTTGGACAAACTATCCAGCCTATATAAGCCTCAGTTCTTTAATCAAGTGTAGAAAATAGCATTTACCTCACATGGTTTGATGAGATAATGCTTAGAAACCTGCTTGTTACATAGTAAGAGCTCAATGAATATCCATGACAATGATGATGACTTTCCTGAAATGCTAATCCCGTCCTATAGGTGCCAGTAGTATGTAGTATGCTACTGTCATCTCCCACACAGATGACCAACCGGCATCTCACTCCTACTGCATGCGACAGAACTGCTGCTTCCTACCCTTTCACCCACATCTCCTCAGGGTCCCCACCTCAGGAAAAGGCACCACTGTTAACCTAGTTACTTAGGACCTGAACTGAGGAGTCTGTTTACCCTTCTGTTCACCGACTATATAAAATTCCTATTCAATGTATTTTGAATCCAACCGACCACTTTCCCCAGGTCTCGTCTCTAGTCTGGACAATTGCAAAAGACTCTAGATAGAGCTTGTTGTTTTCACTCATCACCTCCCTCAGTCTGTTTTCCACCCAGATGCCAGAGTGAGTCTCTGTCATGTAAACACGTGATGTCACTTCCCTGAGTAAAACCCTTCAATGGCTTTTCACCATACTTAGGACAGGATCTAAATCCCTTTCCCGTCCAAAAGACCCTAAATAACTGGGCTTCTGCCTACATTCTCTTCCAGAACCTTCCTCCTCACTTACTCTGCTCTGGCCATACTGGTCTCCTGCTTTGCTGCTGCTTGAGCATCTTGAGCTTGCCAAACACACAACTGCCTCTACACCTTCTGCATGCGGGATTCCTTCCCCATCTAGCCATATGGCTCTCCAGCTCACTTCTCTGCTCAGGTATCAGGCTTTTCCTGAATGCCATCAAAAGAAGCCCTCAGATAGTGGTTTTATTTTTATTTACAGCATTGTCACTACTATATAACGTTTGTATATATGTAAATATGTTTATGAGCTGATGCCTCAAGTAGGACATTAACTCCTTGAAGACAGGAACTTTGTTTTGTTCATTGCTGGATTTCCACTGTCAAATTCATTGCTTGGTACCTTGCAGGTGGTACAAAAATGCTTTTCAATACATAGAGACTTTTCCTTGTGTTAAACTGGCTTGGGTCTAGCCAAGTACTCCAAAAATAAGCCCTAAACCAAAAGATAACCAAGTGAACTAGTTACAAAGAATTAGTCCTTTATTCCATACACTTTGCAGAATCCCTACAAATATAAGATTGAAAACAGGAGTCATAAAAATTGTTTATTTTTACTCAGAAAATCTAGCAGTCTAGCAGAAAAAATTCATTTCATCAGAGCTAAAAGAAAACTAATCACTTGATTAAAAAACTTGTACGAAATGAACAGAAAAAAAGTTTTCCCTGGTTTTATTTATTAAAGGGTCCTGTATAAAGAAATTATGATAGTATGAGATAAAACTGTTTTTAGACTCAAAAAAGAGGCACATCAGTGTTAATAAATGAAAAAATAATTTCATTATTTAACAATTCTTTTGCAAAAGTCCCAAACTGTGGCTCTAATATAGCTAAATCCATGAAACATTCACCATAAAAATAAAAATGCTTTAACCTACTATACATCTAAATTATGATACTATGAGCCACAGAAAAAAAAATTTACAGTATCTTAAAACTGTTGAACTCAACCAATACAAAGCAGCACATGAGTCATTTTCCATCAGATATCTCTCTGAACCTCTATTATTTCTCTGTGCTTTTCTTACAACACACTGAGTTTTTTCCTTTTATTTGAAGAGATGGATGTTTTTGGACTGGGATTTCTGTTTCACCTGTGCGGTGTCCTACAGTGTTGGAGGTTTTCTGAATGAAACGCTGATCAGAGGGTTAAAGCAGTAATCACTGCGTGGATGTAATAGTATACATATATACTTGGAGGTTTTTTGTTTTCTGTTTTTTTTTAAAGATTTTCATTTATTTGAGAGAGAGCGAGAGCGAGAGAGAGAGAGAATGCGTGTGCACGTGAGTGCACAAGCAGTGGGGAGAAGGGCAAGGGAGCAAGAGGGGCAGGGAAGAGGGAGGAGAGGTGCGAAGAGAGAAGGGAGGGGAGGGGCAGAGGGAGAAGAGAAGCAGGCTCCCTGCTGAGCAGGAAGCCTGACACAGGGCTCCATCCCAGGATGCTGAGATCATGATTTGAGCCCAAGGAAGATGCTTAACGGACTGAGCCACCCAGGTGTCTATGCTTGGAGAGTTCTAAATGAGCCCAATTACTGCTTTTGATAGCATATCCTTGGAGACAAAGTACAGTGTTAGATAAATTTATAAACGTGGCTTAAGTCTACTCTACTTTGCCTACAGTATTTACCACAACCAGGAACAAAGCTATCATGTCTGTAGTCATTTGCTTAACATCTGCCTTTTCCACTTTGCATTCCTGAAGGTGAGCTCTGTATATGCTTGGGGGTGGGCGGATGGGTAAAATAGTTGAGGGGGATTAAGGAGGGCACTTGTGATGAGCCAGGGCTGCTGTATTGAATGATACTGAACTCCCAATCATGATACTCCTGAAACTCATATAACACTATTACGTTCACTAACCAGTGTTAAAATAAAAACTTAAACAAAAAAGAACTGTATATGATTCCACAGCCTGAGCACCTAACAATAGTAGGGCCCAAGAAATATACTTTGAATTAATGAATGCAGTTAGGGCTGTGCCGTTGCATAATTTAAAAATGAGTGGGTCCTTTCCTAGCTGAGTTCACCAGGAACTCATAGTTTCACAGAACCTAATCATTTGCTTTTCTTTGGTTGTAGGATCCACATTTTTTCATGTGCATCTTACAGTTGACAGTGTTTTAGTATCATGTATGGTTTAATTGGCAGCAGTTTTTCCTTCTGAGTATTATAAAAAATAACATTGGTTTGAGAAATAAGGAGGGTGTTTTTGAATCAATGAAATATAGTTACTGCTAATTACATCTTACGATGGAAGATATAGGGGTGCCTGGCTGGTTCAGTTGGAAAAGTGAGTAACTCTTGATCTCAGGGTCATTACTTTGAGCCCCAAGTTGGGAGAAGAGATCATTTAAAAAAAAAAAAAGTTAAAAAAAATTTAAAAATATATGGAAAATATAAAAACTTCAAGTACTTACGTCAATTAAGTCTGAAAGATCATGAATATAATACTTGAAAACTGAGGCATTGGTTGCTTCAAGGGTTAGGAGATACTCATTCCGTGCCTTAATCGATTTTAGCTTATTTTCTGAATACTTTGCTTGTCTCTGGAAATGGAGATGAGCCAGGTATTGAGAAAGACAACAAAGTCATTTAGTCAGAGAGAGATACATGACTTTCTACTAATCTAAACAATGTATTCCACATATGTCAATGACCTCTGAAGTCTTCCAAGAAAAGTACATTTTGAATCTGATTTAAATAACTAAAAGTACCCAACAACATATTTGGTCTTCAGGCCCAATTGCAAGGAAACCTCTTCGTTAATATTCAAGTTGCCCACACTGTATATGGAGTACTTGGCCTTCAACACTACATGATGTCCAGCTGTTAGTACATGATTTTTACGTTTCTTAAACATTTTTCATTCCTGTGGGAGGAAATGTGTGTCATTTCACAATAATTTACAAGGTGCGTCTATTGGTTATCAGTGTCCTTAGTACTGTCACCCGAAGTGAGGACAGAAAGGCCCTGTGATGTTTTTCACTTACTTTTTCTTTCATTTTTTCAATTTTCTTTACAGAGCTTCGCCGCTGATGTCTCTCTTCCAGTCTGATATGAAAGACGGGATCCCCAGACCTTCCAATTTGCTTCTCTTCCTGTTTCTCAGCCTCTTTCAGCTTGCTCTCTGCACTGATGCTCTCTGCGTGATACATATGGTATGTTTTCATCACCTGCGAAAACGGGACCCAAATTGTTACAAGATGCTGGTCTGTGACTCCGAGAGTGAATGGAAGCCATTGTGTGAGGAATATGTTAAAAATATCACCTTCCAACTGGCAGGGGGAGAGCCAGATTGTTAGGCAAATAGATGAATTATGGACTATTGCTTCTAAGTAAAGCAAAGAGAAATATGCAAATTCACCTGCCAGGAAGAGGCACTTAGGGGACAGGCTTTGATGAAAAAATGATTTAGAGTCTTAGGCATGCTTTCAGTGCACTTGAAAAGTTCTCTTAAGCTCAAAAGTGTTCTCTAAAATCTCTGCATTATTAATCTGCAGAATAAACCATCACTCATGGATAAATTTTACCCCAGTTTTGGACTTCTAAAAAAACTCCAAATCAGTACAGCTCTTAGTAAGGAGACTTTTTTTTTTTTTTTTTTTTTTTTTTTTTTTTGCATAAAATCTACTGGCCAAAATACAAAATGCAAATATTAAGGTTCACACATAGTTTCAGTTTAAAAACACCGTTTTTCTGAACACAAAGTAGTACTGTATGTTCAATGTAGAAAACATATGATACAAAAAAGAAAATAAAAAGCAGAGATAACCACTGTTAAGATTTTTGGTACAGCCATTTGGTCTTTTTCCTAGGAAAACACACACACACACACTCTCTCTCTCTCTCTTATCTGAAAATGACACATATTTCTCCTTTAAAAAAAATTTGTACCATACTATATTAACAATTTTTAATCTACTTTTTTTCAACTTTTAAAGATTTTATTTATTTGACAAAGAAAGAGAGACAGCACAAGCAGGGGGAGCTGCAGGCAGAAGAAGAGGGAGAAGCAGTCTCCCCACTGAGCAGGGAACCCCTATGGGGGACTTGATCCCAGGGCTCTGGGATCATGTCACTTACTGACTGAGCCATCCAGGTGCCCCTTCTATCTCCTTTTTTTGCTTAATATATCAGAACACTTTTCTCTATTACCAAATATTCTTCTAAAATACAATTTTAAAGCCTGAATAATAGTTCTTTATATGACTGGGACATAGCTTGACTAATTTCCTATTGTTGAACATTTTATGATATTTCAACTTTCTGCTTTATAAATGAAGCTGTGTTGAAACCCTTGATATATATTCTATCTTATTTCTTCTCTTAGAAATGATATGCATAAGTTACATTTTAATATATTTAGGAACATATAGAAAATAAAATTTTGTAATGTGTCTTTCCATGTATGCTGTAAACTTATATAAATGATTCTCAATTTAAAATTTTTAAAAATTTAAAATTTAAAAATTTAAAAATTTTAAATCTTTAGACATTTGGTTTTATTATTGTCCCAGAAATATTTATGTACAAAATGATCACATTTTCCATGATACATTTTCTTTTTTTAAATTTAAATTAAAAAAATTTTTTTATGGTACATTTTTCAGAAGAACTGCAGAGTTAGAAAATCTGCACATTTTCAAGATTTTTGACACATATTGCCAATTTAACATTCTGCAGTTTTGGAAAAAAAAACTTGATCTACATAGTTATTTCCCAAAGCATTTAGAAAATATGGATGCTTTTTTAATAAACATTTTTTCAAATATTAAATAAGTATATTTACTCTTACAGTAACTATCATATCTGTATATAATCCCTGTACTTGTAGATCCAAAGTAATGGTCAAAGATTTTAAAAGATTTTACCTCAAAAATCACAGTTTTACAATATATTTCAATCTGCTTTTATAAGCAGAGTCAGAAATCTGGGCCATTTCTAAACCTTGTTTATTTTAAGTACAATTATACTACTTAAAAGAGACAACACAGGTAAGGTATGACTCTAATTCAAGAGACGTATCAAGGAACATACCAGAACTTAGCATCCAAACATCGGTGGTGGTGCTTTCCCATAAATTATGTCAAATTCTCATCCACATAAAATGGATTTTATTACATTTATAAATAACCCATAAATTATTCAGAGTCAATTTTATAACTGAAATGTAGTTGTTTAGAAGAGATTTAATGTAACATTTGGAAGTAAGGAACCTGATTTTTTTCATTTCAAAAAGATGAGTTTTAAAATAGTTTGGGAACTGGAAGCATCAGTGGAATGTATTTATTTAGGTTGAAGCATATGAAATTGCTGTATTGGTAGGTTATAGACAAGGCAGAAAGGGGCCCCTGGGTGGCTCAGTGGGTTAAGCCTCTGCCTTTGGCTCAGGTCATGATCCCAGGGTCCTGGGATTGAGTCCAGCAGTGGGCTCTCTCCTTGGTGGGGAGTCTGCTTCCCCCCTTCTCTCTCTGCCTACTTGTGATTTCTCTCTCTGTCAAACAAATAAATAAAAAAAATCTTAAAAAAAAAAAAAGGTGGGGCATCTGGGTGGCTCAGTGGGTTAAAGCCTCTGTCTTTGGCTCAGGTTGTGATCTCAGGGTCTTGGGATCGAACCCTGAATTGGGCTCTCTGCTCAATAGGGAGCCTGCTTCCCCTTTTCTCTCTGCCTGCCTCTCTGCCTACTTGTGATCTCTCTCTCTGTGTCAAATAAATAAATAAAATCTTAAGAAAAAAAAAAAAAGGAAAGGCAAAGTCAGTCCATTCTTAAGAATGGTTCAACTTAATGCACATTCTGAAGGTGACTATTTGAAGTGTCACACATGGGGTTAATGAAGAGCCTTTACTTATTTTCACAAAATCTGATGATGTCTTCCCTTTAAAACATAAGCTAGCAAATCACGTTAAAGGCATTGCTGAACAAGAGCAAAGTAAGGGCGAAATTGCAAAGTTGTGGCAGCTTTTCTTGAGCTGTGTGTTATCTGTTTTTAGTAATTATCAAACCTGTCCAGGAGAAGTCTGGTTGGCTACTGCAGTTTAAAAGAAAAATAAAACAGCATTAAGCAGCAGCTGGGCAGCTGGGGAATGACAAGGGAGTCACCCTACAGCTGGGCAAACAGTAAGGTCAATGAATCGATGACACACCTTGCATTTCTAGGCTTGGCTCTGTTTGTACACCCTGCAAACCCACATACCATTTGGACCCTGGTTCCAGTTACATCTTTAAAGAGAGGGTAAAAAAAAAAACCCCAAATATCAAAACACAAGTTTCTCTCACTCTCCCTCTTCTCTCTCAGCTGTCTGTATTCTTCTTGCTAAGAGTCAAAGGAAGATATGAGAACATGTGACCCCACCAGAGAGAGATGAAAAGGCATCCCAGGCAGCCCTGGGTATCTAAGCATTCTTTTCTCCTAAATACACCCTGAAGAAAAGACTTGAACTCCTGCTTTATTTAGATGCTGAGGACCTGTGTAAGCAAGTAATCTGCACAAACTAAGCCTTATGAACTACAGATCTTCAGCTGGCTGCCAGCATGGGGTTTCTTATAAACTAGTCTGGGTTCAAAGGAAAACATTCTTGACCCAACTCTAGCAAGAAAAGGGTGTAAATATCCCATCATAATGTGGTTCAGCACAATAGCCGAGGATTTTCTACCCAGTTCAATGGTAATTTCCAGAGGGAAATTTCTTTGTTCAGTTTTCCAGTGTGACTTAGGGTTTCCACTATTTTCTAAAATGTTAACAATAACAATGAATGAATTTTAAAAGTTGAGGAGAAAAACACTAAAAGCTTTTTGAGAACTCTAATTGCAGATAATGAATGCAAGTACAAACTACATTATTTAAAACGTAAGCTGTTGACCGAATTAAATGTGTTTTGTATTTAAAATAAAATAACAGACAGTTTTCTCTTTTTCAGAGAAGTAGAAGAAAGCTCTTATTTTTAAAGGTGAATTTTGAATACATACTGCAAAGAAAATAATAGCTTCTCCATCAGCTTACTGCAAACACAAGCATTTGCATTCCAAATGACATGATAGGCATATATCCATTTAAATGTACTCCAATAACACATTTTCCTATTTGAATTCTTCTCTACTAAAACCTCATGCATAATTCTCCACTGAACACACTCAACATATCTTTCCTACTCCATCTTTTCTTAACTGCAGAAGAATACAGTGAAATAGATTTCTTTGCAATTGTGAAATCCTACGCAAAAACTTTTGCACAGAAGTTGTTAACATTTTTTCCCTTACTGACAGACCCATATAATGTATCTGACACTACTCCTGTACTTTAAATCAAAATAATTAAAATATCTACAGTGAATTTTAATATTTAGTGTCATGAAACCATTATGTATCTGAAAACCGTTCACATGTTTGAAGAAGCAGTGTATTAAGGTTCTACATTTTACTTTCTGACTACTGGCACAGAAGTTAGAAGGCATGGTTCTAAGAATGAGTCTACCAATTACCAGGTGGGGGGAATTTATTTTATACTTCTCACCTTACAAGGCCATTGTGGACATTCAATTGTGCATCCCTACATATGTGTGCATGTAAAACTTTACTGAGTACTTATAATATGTGTGTGTGCGTATGTATGTAATGTATACCATTAACATATGTATGTAATATGTATATGTTTAGCAAACGAAGCATTATGTAACGCTTACTATGTGCCACGTACCATTCTAAGCATTTTATAAATAATAGCTTATTCAGTCCTTCTAAAAAACTCTTATGAGGCACATACCTTTATTCTTCCTATTATACAGATAAGACAAGAAGGGCCTTGAGAGGTGAACTAAGTTGCCCAAGGTCACATAGCTGGTAACTGGCAGACCAATGGTTGAAGCCCTGGCAATAAGGTTCCAGACTGGATATTCTAGACTGCTATAGGCTATAACCTTTGGGAATTCTAAAGCACGATAAAAATGGAAGGCCCCTTTCCTGGGGGATACAGCTGCTCTTGGTTATATTTAGGAGTAGAGGGAAAGAGGGCTGAAAGATAATTATTTATTCACTCACCATTTGCTTGGTATTTACTGTCCATAAGGCAATGATGGGTGTAAAAATAGGGACTTGGTTTCCTACTTCTTCTTCTTTTTTTTTTTTTTTTGGTTTCCTACTTTTAAGAGCTTAAATTTTTGGAGATTTAAAAAATGGGCCTTGGAGAATCTGATGGACACAGATGAAGGCGAGGACATTCAAGCTGGAGGGAGAGTGCCAGCAAAGGTATGTGGAGTAGGGAGAACACACAGGTATGGTGGGCGTGTGTAGACCATAACTTCGAGAGGGGCTCTAGGGAAGGGCTTGGAAAGTGCATGGCTGGGTCACCGGGCTGGAGGATGAGACTGCAGCAGTTGTCGGGCCAGATTAGGAGAGTCTTGAAACCTCAAGCAAAGAAATTATTTAAAAGTATTTGATGGGTGTTCATGAATCCACAGGGGTGTAAACGGTATGGTCAGAGCCGTATTTTAGCAGCAATCCCGTGAAGTTAAGCAGGAGGATTTGGGGGTGTGAGGTAATCTCATTTAGCATAAAATAGGAGGGAATGGGAAGAAAGTGAATCCAGGATAAGAGTCACAGGGCAGGGACACCTGGGTGGCTCAGTTGGTTAAGCGGCTGCCTTCGGCTCAGGTCATGATCCCAGCGTCCTGGGATCGAGTCCCACATCAGGCTCCTTGCTCGGCAGGGAGCCTGCTTTTCCCTCTGCCTCTAGCCTGCCACTCTGTCTGCCTGTGCTCGCTCTCTCTAACAAATAAAATCTTAAAAAAAAAAAAAAAAAAGTCACAGGGCATTTTCCCTGTTCTCTCTCTCGACATTTCCTCAGACTTGACATGTCTGCTTCCACCATGGAGTTGGGGCAGTCTGGCCTAACGCTGGCCCAAACAGCACTTTGGGTACTTCTCTAAGTCAATCACTGAACATTCCCTCCTCAGGATGTGTGCTTTCCTGCCTCCGTGGCCTTCTCCCAAGCCAATCCCACTGCCTGCGATGTCTTCCCCCCACACCTTGTCCTAACGTTTAGACTCATCCTTCAAGGCAAATTCAGATTTCACCCATTGCCAAGTGTTCCCTGGTTCCCCCACCAGAGCTATTGTGTTCTTCCAACTGCCAAGGCCTTCTTGTTGACAGCACTTTGGGCTCTCTGCCACAGGTCTGATACCTGTGTGCCATCCAGTATCACGGACTGTCCTTAAGTTCACCCAGGGCACCAGCAGGGTCTTGTGCGCCTTTGGATTCTCGATACTGCTCTAGACAGTGGGAGTAAAATAGGCATTTAGGGGGCACCTGGGTGGCTCAGTCATTAAGGGTCTGCCTTTGGCTCAGGTCACGATCCCACACTGGGATCCTTGCTCAGCAGGAAGCCTGCTTCTCCCTCTCCCACTCCCCCTGCTTTTGTTCCTTTTCTCGCTGTGTCTCTCTCTGTCAAATAAATAAATAAAATCTTTAAAAAAAAATAGGCATTTGGTGAGAAACAAATGAAGGACAGGAAGCCGTTTTACAGTCCGCCTGTCCATTCATATAGTCGTTTAACGAACGTTTCCTAATACCTAATATGTGCCTCGAATTATTCTTCTCCCTCCCTGGCATTCAAAACAGCATTGCCCATAAAATACCTGGGAATGGTCTAATGAGATGCTAAGTAGTTCAAATTCACCATGAGATACAGTTAGCATTGGAGTTCATGGCCCCTGAGAAAAGAAAGGTGTGGTGGTTGGGCTGACGGGAAATGGAAAGCAGTGTATTTGCGACAATATTCCATACGTAACCTGCTAGTTTACTAACTTCACCAGTCACTAAGAGCTCTTCTGAGAAACTATATTTTTGGAGTTTCCTTAACTGTCAGCATCCCAAAATCAAGATCTCTTTTCTACAATCAATACACGAGAAGGTGTGAATTGTAACTGAGTTTCTGCAAGTGCCAGACTAACACGACCACCAAGTCAGGGCCACAGCCTTGGAAGCCTGTTCCTCTTGTTTCCCAGCAAATTCTTGGGTTCCCCAGGAAAGTAGGACCCTCGGGCCACCCTACGCTGAGCCCCAGGCGCCTCTCCAAGGGCTTATTTTCAACAGGGCCAGCAGGCAGGAAGGGCCTGTCAGAGAACACCCATTACCACTGCATGCCAGGATCCTTCCACCTGCTACCTCGAGCCTTCCTACTCTTTAGGGCACTGAGCCAACTCCCAGCTTCCGGAGCCAGGCAGAACCAGATTTGAGTTCCTGTGCTAAAACCACTTCCTACCCAGCAAGCCTCTTAACTGGGCCCTCGTTCCTCTGAGGTGAAATGGGGATTAAATCATAGAATGCACAGAAGCACATAACAGAGCGGAGAGTTTGATTCTTGATAGTTTCTACGGTCTGATGTGGAAATAAGTGTGTGGGCTCCAGAGACAGATTACTTAGCTTCATATTATGCTCCAAGCTAAGAGGTACAGACCACTGTTGTTCTCATTCGTGGCATTTGGGCTGGAGAAGTTCTGACCCCTGAGGTGGTGAGTGGTCTGTAGAGCAGACATGATGAACTCTCATAAAATTTACCTCTTCTTCCTAGGCTGATATGGCTCTCCACAGGTCAACGAAAGCAGAATTTACAAAATTCCATTATATTTGCAAAATAACATAGGGAGAACTCAACTTTGAGAGAGTATACTGGTAGTTAGTGCTTAGCTTCACAGAATGGGCTATCTGGGTTCAAATCCTACTTGTGCACTTACTCATGGTGTAATCTTGGGCAAGCAACTTAATCTTTCTGTGCCTCAATTTCCTTGCTGTGAAACCAGTGTATCATTCTCACTCATGGAATGCAGAAGGTAGCTGGAAGGATTAAAGGTGTCCTTACATGAAAAGAGCCCCAAAAGTCTGACATATAATAAGTGAACAGTAAATGTCCGTTACTGATATTCGAAAAAAATGATCATAAACTTTTTAAAAAAGATTTGTTTATTTTTGAGAGAGAAAGAGAGAGCTTGTGTGTGTGTTCGTGGGGTAAGGGGGAACAGAGGGAGAGGGAAAGAGAAAATCTCCAGCAGACTCTACACTGAACACAGAGCCTGACGTGGGGCTCGATCCCAGGACCCTAAGATCATGACCTGAGCCTAAACCAAGAGTTGGATGCTTAAGTGGACACTTAGCGACTGAGACATCCAGGCTCCCCTATCACAACACATGGTAAAAACAGGCAGTGATTTCTCCATGACAGGAAAGATGATCATTTTTTTTAAAATAAATATTTTATTTTTAAGTTATTTCTACACTCAAAATGGGGCTCAAACTTACAGCCCCAAGATCAAGAGTCTCATGCTTTACCAACTGAGCCAGCCAGGCACCCCAAGATTATAATTTCTGATAGAGGTAAAGGGAAGGAAATTGGTGGTATTTCCATTTAGGCCACTTATGTATATGTTAAGAATTTGGAGGGAACCGGGGTGGCTCAGTGGGTTAAGCCTCTGCCTTCAGATCAGGTCATGATCTCAGGGTCCTGGGATCGAGCCCCAAATCGGGCTCTCTGCTCAACAGGGAGTCTGCTTCCCCCTCTCCTCTCTGCCTGCCTCTCTGCCTACTTGTGATCTCTGTCTGTCAAATAAATAAATAAATAAATAGATAGATAGATAGATAAATAAATAAATAAGGAATTTTAGCAAAGCTCTTTAGAATGAGCAAATAGATCAAGGCTGACAATTAAATAGCATGAGATGTTGCCTTTACAGCTAGTTTATGAAGGAAAACTTGAGGTATGTTGTGACTCCATTGAAATGAAATCAGTACAAGAGTCTGAATTTATCATCAAATTATATTTATAACTCAAACAAATGCTTTGAACAAAAGGCACTATCTGGGATTCTGGACCTTGCTGACTAGGGCCTGCCAACCAACTAAAAGACAGGGCAACAGAAATGCAGAGAATAAACACAGGGGAAAATAGAGAAGACATATATGCGAAGGGAGGAAACACGGCTAAAGAAAATAAAAGAATAATTATATTACTATTTAGTGTAATGTTGAAGTTTTGTTTCAAGAGTAATTAAAAATAGTAATCATAATTTCAGATTATATTCAATTGAAGAGTAATTATAAAGAGCTCTAGGTTCAATGGAAACAGCTTAGGTCTATGAAATCCAATAAATCTGGATTTTGATCCTTGCTTTGCTAGAGAACAATTCTGTAACCTCAGCCTTTCTGACCCTCGATCAGGCCCTGAATCTTATCTGCTAGAGATGACAACATCAGCTCTCCCTACATAACCAAAATTAGGGGGACAATCAAACTGTGCCTCTCAAACACATTGAAAGGTGTGTAATGAAAGAAAAAATGCACCAAATCATAGAAGGAAAAACTGATCATGTAACTAGAAATCTTCTAAGAGGATTTTAATAATATCCCACTAAAAGGGTAGTAGTTGATGAAACTGAGAGGAAAGAAAATAGGATGGCATTTAGCAGTCTATAGGAAGACAGAACCCATGCCATTGTTAATGTTGTTTTCAGTTGAAAATTGACTGTTTTCTTCTCTAGCTTCAGGAGCCTGTGTTGGGGAAGGAGCATTCTTGTCTTGTACATCCAAGAGTGTGAGCCCTCAATCCACCCATCTGACCTGGGGGCAAGACCACTCATCTCTTCTAACCTGAAGCTTTCTCACCTATCAAGGGGGTGGTTGGACCACGTGATCCTCTAGGCCTTCTCCAACTCGAAAATGCTGTGTGTCCTTGATTTCAGATACGAATCTTGCACCAACTAAATACCCTAAGAATTTATGATTTGAGTTGCGTGTGTGTATATAATATACTTCTTAGTGGGTAAAGGGAGTGATTTTTTTCAGTGTCAGGGTAAATACCAGATAAATTTTAACTGAAAGGAAAAGCCAGTTTAACAACAAATTAAACTAATTATCTCCTTCTGCTTCTGTTGACTTGAAGCAGCCATTAGTACACCATGTTACACTGAGAAAGTAGGATTCCTCCTAAAATCCTCCATGGGCTCTGAGGCCATAACTCATCTGCTCTATTGCACAGAAAATATCTAGAAATGAACAATGCCTGGACAGCCTGGCTAATGTACTGTTATATTGATGAACTTTTTTCCAGGATATCTATCACTCTTGTGACTTTAATTAGCTGCCAAGCTGAACAGTGATCAATCATCAAGTGATCATCAAGGGGGGAAACCCAAAAACTCTTTGGTAGGTACAGGGTGATACAGAGATTTGAAACATGCTTTTATTTTTTATTGTAATATTTAAGCTAAAACAGGGTGCTAGTCATCTTTTTCAAAATGCTAAATTTAACAGCTTTCAAGTGGCAATATAAATTACAATTAGTTTCACAACATTTTGCTACTTTGATAAAAATTTTTAATAAAAAATGACTAATTTATCCTAAAGAAGATAAATTATTGTAGGCCTTATTAAAAAGAAAATGTTTCTATTTGTAACAAGAGTAACCTGTACTTATTAATCTTTATCTGTCCTAGCTCTATTTGCAATAGTCACTAGAGGCAGTTTCTAATTTAAGTCTTTCAGTCATAGATAGGGGTTATTGGTTCTGTTTATGAACTCTCAACAAACATTCATATTCAGCAAACATTTCTTGAGTACCACAAATAGGCCTTGTCCTATTTGATTCCATTATGTTTTATTACTAGAAATCCAATTATATTTTATTGCTTATTGATTGATACCAGTTCATTAGTGCCTAAGAGTAATTTTTCATGAGAGCAATTAATGTGGTATAATATCTGCCCATTTCACAATTATCAGAGATTTCTAACATGAAATAAATGTCACTGTATCCAAAAAATTCTGATTTTGTGAAGGATATTTTCTTTTTCTTTTTTTTAAATTAAATTTTATTTTTTTTCAGTGTTCCAAAATTCATTGTTTATTTTCCTTATCTCTCAAGTACTTCACATGCTGGAAAGGGCAGAGGATTTTTTTTTAGGAAGTCCAATGTACTACTCCCTTTATTTTTACACCAATGATTTGCTAATGCTCTGGCAGTATTCAAGCACATGGGGTTCCCTGCACGGGCAATTTGTGGTTTCACACATCAGTGCTTTGCCTCATGTACGAATTGCTTTTTGGAGCACCCTTCCCATCCTTCCTTTATCACTAAAATCAGGTGTCACAGTGACTATCACTGAAATCAGGCTCCCTGGTGGCTCTGGGCTTTGCACAGAGCTGTGGAGACCTGTCTCTCTACTTAGTCCAGAATCTAACACCAAACATGGAAATAGCTCACTAGTATAGCTCACTGATGACAGGGCCACGTGCTTGTCATCGATGCATTTCCAGGACCTCCATTGCTGAAAGGCTCCCCCCACCGCCCCAGCCACTGGGTGTGTATTACTTGGATACAACAGAGATGACCCTGTTAACAAGTCTATAGCAGAGGCAACAATACTTTTAGCGCTTCCCATTCAACTTACTTAGAGACAGAAAAGAGACTCTGAGATTTGGGACAAAAGCTTAATAACTGCATTCCGAAAATCCTAGGACATCACAGACCACAGGCCTCCTCCGCATACTTGCTGGGCAACCGTCCTCCAAAGAAGGAGGGCACGGTCTTAAAAGATAGCCGGTTTCATTTCTCACCAGCTCTAATAGTTGAACTCAGGCAGCAGACTGGGGTTCAAATCTATGTTTTGCCTTGTAGAATGTTTCCTCACCTGTAACTGGGACTAAGAATAGTACCTGTAAGGCTGCTGTGGAGAGAAAATGAAAGAATATATATCAAGCTCTTGCAGGAGTGACTGACACACAGTGAATGCTTAATGGGTGATATTGCACTAAGTGAAACACCCTTCATTCACATCCTTTAAGCCCACAATGGCCTCAGTCCCACCAAGGCTGACTTGTTTATTTTCACACCTTGGAGGCTAAAAACAGAAGGATGGTCTTTGTCTTATGCATCAAAGAAACAGACCTGCCAAGAGACTTAATCCTTGCCCAACAAGTCAACAGAGAACAGTCAGTAATAGAGAGAAGGTCATTCAGGAAGCTCTTGTTCCAAAAGGGGTTTTCAGACAGTCTTCAGAGGCACTGAAATACAAGTTTTATCTACTGAAAAAAAATACCCAAGAGCTGGCACCTGGAATACTTATTAATCGGGACCACCTTGAACACAGTGGCAGAAGTGACAATGGGAAAGGTTGAAGTAGTTGGCCATGTTGAGGGGGAAAGTATATGTAAAATGAAAAGCCAAAGAATTTACTAGAATTTCAAAGTCTCCCACAGTATTAAATATTTAATTCTTTCCGGGAAATGTCTCACATGCCTTCAACATTGAAAGAGGATGTTAGCTTCCTCCCTTTTGACCTCAGACTTGCTAGTGGGGTTCTTTCCAGCTAGCCTCTTGGCTCAGGTAGAAGACTCTAAGGGCAAAGCCTTCTCTGAGGGGAAGCAAAACTACCCCTTCAAGCCATAAGGGCTGCCCTGAGCCAGCAAGACCCTACCTGTTGATTGACCCCCAAGGCAATAATGGATTTGACCTTCACTGCCCACCTGCACGTACGTACCCACCTTTGCCCCACATTTTCCTGGTATTAGCCTGGAGCATTTCTGGCACTTTGGGGCCAGTCTTTGAGACTCTAGTTCCCGTCTTCCTCATGTTGGCCTCACAGAAATAAATTCCTTTCCTGTTTCACCATCATTCCTTTCTCTGCCTTTGGATTGTGTCAGCAGCGAGTGGCTGGACCAGGTCTCTTTGGGACTCCTGAAGCTAGGGGCTCTTGCTCCCCCGCACGCATATACAGCATTACATGGGTGCATTAGACATTTAAGTTATAAGGTTTATTTTTATTTATTTTTTATTTGTTAAAGATTTTATTTATTTATTTGTCCGAGAGAGAGGGAGAGAGAGCGAGTGAGCACAGGCAGACAGAGAGGCAGGCAGAGGCAGAGGGAGAAGCAGGCTCCCTGCCGAGCAAGGAGCCTGATGTGGGACTCGATCCCAGAACCCCGGGATCACGACCCGAGCCGAAGGCAGCTGCTCAACTAACTGAGCCACCCAGGCGTCCCAGTTATAAGGTTTAGTACATGAAATATTTAAATGGAGAACACAAGACAGTTGGAATCATAAAACAAAAGTCCTACAATGTTTAGAATTGTAACATCAACTACAATGGAAAAAAACAGTGTAGAATTCTTTTCTTTCAGTGAAAAATGCTTTGGAATTTGAAACATATCCTGTCCCTTAAATCCAACACATGTCATTCCATTTATTTAAAAAAAAAAAAAAAAGGTGAGGGGAACAAAGAAGGAAGGTGAAAGAACTTAATCTGTGCAAAGAAGCTTTTTGAGTTTCAACTGCTTTCGGTGAGATGTCCAACCATTTTTTTTTTTTTTCTATTAAAGACTATTACTTTATTTGGCAGAGAGAAAGCACAAGCAGGGGAAGTGACATGCAAAGGGAGAGGAAGAAGCAGATTCCCTGATGAGTGGGGAGCCCTATGTGGAACTCAACCCTAGGACTTACAGAATCATGACCTGAGCTGAAGGCAGACGCTTAACTGACTGAGGCATCCAGGTGCCCCAGATGTCTAACCATTTTTTGCTTCCCTGTGTTCATGACAATTTCATTTTGGTACTCTCTCAAAATCCTTGAACTCCTGACTTGTCCTTTCTCTCTAGATATGGATTCAGAAAGAAATTCTATGAATATGCCTCATGTTCTTCCAAATTGTGTGCACTGGCTCACATTACTCCTTTTGCCTCCAAAACCTTCCCCGCCCCCTCTCCCTCTCTCTTATTACTGAAATCCTGTCTACTTTTGCCTTTTCCTCTCAGAATTTTTCTCAGTCCTCAATGTTTCTCAAATTCCCTTTGTATTTCCAAACCCTCTGCCTGAACCTCTGTTGGTACATAATGTTGGTACCTAATAACTTTAGATTATAATTGCCAGTAAAAAAGAGATTAGAGTATGTGTCTGGTCTGAGATTTCCTAGCTGTGTGACCTTTGGCAGTATATTAACCTCTCTGTGCCTCACCTACCCATGAGGCTGTTGGGGGAATTCAGAAAACTAATTAATGTAAAGTGCTTAGAATGTTACCTGACAAAAGTGAGCTGTTATTATGTTCTGGTTGAGCTTTACTCTTTTAGATTAGAAGCCTGACTGGTAACTCTCGCTTGAAGCAGTCAGCATAGAAAACTATTTACTAACCTAAATTAAAATAAAACCTGGGTTTCAGTTTCAACCCGGGACTTTAGTTAATCACTTAATCTGAGCCTCTGTAATATTCTCCTTAAATGAGGAAGTTAATTTGATTATTTCTAAAGGTCATTTAGCACTTAAAATTCTACAGTCTACAATTCTACAATCAACCTACAGGAGGATGAAATTCAGATAATCACGTGAGTTATAAAATCATGTATTAAGATATACTGAAATGGATGCAAGTGATTTAGATCTTGATTTTTTTTTGTCACATGACTTGTATATTTTTATTGGTGAACATTCCTGGTCCATTTGGAGACAATAAATCCAAGCAAAATGCCCCTAATTTATTCTATGTTTATCTGTTATCTCTATATATTTGGGCTTGATAAGCAATGATAAACAATGCAAAATACTGTACGGAACAAAAACAAAACATTCTGATTAAGATGTTAGCTATTAAAGCACTGTAACTACTTAAAGTCATAAAACTGTATTTTGGAATTGTAAGAGTCAGGATAAAATATTCCTTGAGAAGAATTCTTGGTATGACACATTCTTTTTTTTTAAAAAAAGCTTTTATTTATTTATTTGACAGAGAGAGCACAAGTAGGCAGAGCGGCAGGTAGAGGGAGAGGGAGAAGCAGACGCCCCACTGAGCAGAGAGCCTGTTGTGGGGCTCGGATCCCAGGACCCTGGGATCATGACCTGAGCTGAAGGCAGCCGCTTAACTGACAGAGCCACCCAGGTGCCCTGGTATGACACCTTCTTTAGAATTTTTTTTTGTTTTTTCTTAACTACACTTTCTAACATTTTCTTTTTCATTTCCAAGCCAAATAATTTTTTATCCCCAGTTCATACTGCTCACTTCTTTCAGAAGACAGTCTTATTTGTAATTCATAAGCACCAACCGTAACTGAATCTCAAATCTCAGAGAGAAAATGAAAATTCCAAGCAGGCACTTGGGATCATTTGGCTTCATTAATTAGCAGGGTGTCCTAAAAGGCATTTATGTATAAAGTTCTTATCAAGCAGCTGTCCTCAGAGACTTATGCAATGGGAAAAATTTTATTAATCCCAAACATTTTGGGAGGAAAATGAAGCCAGGCTACATTAGCTAACTTAGTCTCCAAAGTCAGTCTGTGTCAACCCCAAGATTAGAATTCAGACGTTGGCAGAGTCATCTGATCCCAACGCCTCTCTCTGTTTCCATCGAAGTGCCTAGTAATAATATGCCAGAAGGATATATATGAACACTTTGTCAGCCCAAGATCTCTAAATAGATTGCTTTTTAAAAAAGTTTTCCAGGTGGCATCGTGGAGAATGTGGTATTGCCCAAGAGGTTTTCAATTCAGGAGCTTTTCACATCTCTTTTCTGCCTTATTTCTCTTTGTTCAGTGTTTTGTTCTGAGATGAGACCTTTTCATAGTCCATCTCAAAGGAATGAATTTTCATTTTTACTACAAAGATATGTATTTCAAATACTTAAAATGCCCTCCAGCTAAAATAAATACTTAGCCTAAATAAATAAATAAATAAATAACCATTTTTGAGACTCAGAGAAAAATCTTCCCATTTGTGGTGGCAGTACCTTGGGCTCTCTCGGATGTTTCAACCTTGCCTTGGGCATGTTTCTTTGTTACAGAAGAATGCATTAGCTCCTGGTTCGTGGGAGGCTCAGAAGCCAGCCAAGAAAGCTTTCCTCAGCAGTCCTCTGAGGTGGAGTTTTCAAGGAAGGGCTTGAAATAACAAAGTGTCTTCCCTCTCAGCCCTTCTAAAAAATAATTAGTTTTTTATTTTATCATTTTAAACAGATAAATGGTTCAAAGATATGTAAAGACCAGGGTGGATATCTGTGTACATGTAGCAACCCCGTTTTCCAACTCCCACAGAAGATGCTCAGCACCTCTGGGTTTGTGCTAGGACAGCCTTTCCATTTTCTAGTTACATTTGTTAGGCAAATCAGAAGTGCAGTCAGAAGGAGGAAACAAAGGTGAATGGAGTATCCAGCAATAGATCCTCAGCAGTAATCACCGTGTATGAGCACACAGCTGCACAGGTGGTGTTGACACATATAACATTCAAGATAAATGAAAGATTGTATCTTAAAGAGGCACTCCAAATGATCATACGCCAACATTAAAGCCTTAAGTGCAAAATCATTTGGGTTTCCCATTCTGTAACCCACCAGACTGTCTGGAAAGCTCAAATGAGTTTTTACAAGTATCCAGGAGAGCATGCAGTGTGAGTTTTAGCTATGAGTTTTATCTATTAGATCATGTTCCACCCTTCCTTCCCCCACCTGCCCTGCTCTGCCTTCCCTCAGGCAGCTGTCAGGTGGACAACTGATGGGCCTTAGGGAGGACGAGGCTGGGTTTAGATTTTGGAGCATTCATTAACTGTGTGATCCTAAGCTAATCATTCTGAGCCCCAGTTCCCCTTCATTACACTGGGATTAGGAATACCTGCCTCCTAGGGCTGCTACAAGAAATGAATGAGATAATGTGCTTGCCTCATGATAAGGGCTGGATAAATCTTCATTTTCTCAGTTCTTTCCTCATAATGCTAATGGAAACAGAGGATGGATTACCTCTTGACTCTAGCTAGCCGTGTGTGTCACTGATGTATAGGGAGTGTGATGATCAATTACACATAATTACTGATCAATTTCATGTGGATTTATC
This sequence comes from Mustela nigripes, assembly GCF_022355385.1. Classification (NCBI taxonomy): domain Eukaryota; kingdom Metazoa; phylum Chordata; class Mammalia; order Carnivora; family Mustelidae; genus Mustela; species Mustela nigripes. The sequence goes on from NC_081562.1 coordinate 98,533,093, forward strand.
ATGACCGTCTGTGTTAATCTTTGTTAGAATTTGCTTACTGAGGATGGTAAGCCCTTTGTTTTTTAAAATGCTGAGTATAATGCTGCAAAGCAAAGACATATTAATTTAGGACAGATTATTGTTTTTCTGCTAAAATGCAGCATAACCTGTTGAGATTTTGGTATTAGAGGAGTGTCTTAGCAATTTAAATCACTGTTTACCAGACTGATGAAGGCCCCCTCTGACTTTTCGTGTCATCCTTGTTTTGTTTTTGCTTTTCCACATCCCTACTAACCCAATGGCAGCCCTGATTTTTTTTTTTTTTTTAGGGAAAGTTATCTTCTTTTTTCCTTTTTTACAAAAGTAATAAATATCCGTTATAAGGAAAAAGTGTACATATGTGTGTATATACATATATAAGAGTCATGTGTAATTACTGCTGATATCGTCCCTGATATCCACAAAGAGCTGTTACCATCCCCCCTCAAGGATGACATGACCAGGGTGACACTAACAGCTAACATTTAGTAAGCATTTACTGTGGGCAAGGCATTGTTCTGAATGCCTGTATTAATTCAGATTTATCCTTTTAGTACTTATAACTGCCATACTATACATATATTTGTTTACTGTCTTTTTCTGCCCACTAGAATATAAATGCCTTGAGAAGATGTGGCCTGTTTGTACTCATACCTGCATCCCCAGTATATCCCAAAGTGCCTGGTACTCTAATAGGCATTTTAAAAATGTTGGGGGGGGTGCCTGGGTGGCTCAGTCATTAACTGTCTGCCTTCAGCTCAGGTCATGATCTCAGGGTCCTGGGAATGAGCCCTGCATTGGGCTCCCTGCTCCGCACAGAGACTGCTTCTCCCTCTTCCTCTAGCTGCTATTCTGCCTGCTTGTCCACATGCGCACTCTCTCTCTCTCTTTCTGTCAAATAAATAAATAAATCCTAAAAATAAAATAAAAATAAAAAATGTTTGTTGAATAAATAAATTAGTCCTCATAACAATGTGGGTGAGCCTCACCCAATCTGGTGAGGGCCTGAATACAAAATATGAGGGCTGAAAAAGAGAATTCACTCTTCGGCCCTATGTGTCTTCCAGGTGAGACACAACCATCCTGAGGCTCTGTTTCTGCAAATAAAGGCAAGGTTGAGGAAAAAATATAGAGAAGGGTATGAATGTCCTCAAAGCCTTTCCTCCCCTTCTGGATGGCACTCTGATGCCACCATCCTCTCTCCTCTGCTCAGAAGTCTAGCCTTTATGTCTGACGCACACCTCTACTCAAAGGATCTGATAAAACACAGTTCACTCTAAGGTATAAATTATCATAAGGCATTTCTTTTGGCTCCTTCTGGGTGTTTGTATTTTAACCTTCTGATAGAATGTTTGGAATAACCAAGAGGCCTCTGGGAGAAATATCTTTGGGTAAGGAAAGCCACACATAAGGCTGCTGCTCACCACTAAGGTTGACTGTAATTTTTAAAAAAGCACTCCGCACTCATCAGCTATACCATTGTAAGGAAGCTAATGTACTTTTAGATGTTTTTGACTCTAAAGGAGTATCAAGAGATTTAAAAAAAAAAAAAGGAAGGGAATTCAATAGCATCCTCAGTTGCTTAAGGCTACATATTTTGTACCTGTTGCTTTAGCAATCATTACTACATCATCTGCTGTACAAACTTCTATGCATGATGTAACTCTGATGATCATCTGTCCATGACCCATCAATGTTTGCACAAGAAACCTCAACAGCACTCCCCCAACTCCTGGTCCCCTGTTCAAATAATCCTCATCTTTTCTTCCTGAATATAAGCTGAATATGTATCATGAATAGATATCATTTCAACAAGACAGAATTTGTATATTTGAATTTAAAGGGCAAGAGAGACCAAACATCATTATCTTTTATAGTGAACTGTGTACACGTGTGTGTGTGTGTGTGTAATGAAGGTCTTTCCCAAAGGAATAGGACCTCTGACCTTGGATGAACATGCTCTCTGGTAAAGATCTTTCTTTTTCCAAATGTAGGGAGTCCAATGTGGGGCTTGAACTCAAGACCCCAAGCTCAAGAGGTTGGCCAATATCAAGAGTCAGATGCTCAGCTCACTGAGCCACTCAGGTGCCTCAGGATAAATTTTTTTTCCCAAGAGTTTAAAGTGATCTACAGACTACCTAATCAGAACCTCATTGCTCAACTCTACCATCCCTTAGTTTCTTTCTTTCTTTTTTTTTTTTTTTAAAGATTTTATTTATTTATTTGACAGAGAGAGAGATCACAAGTAGGCAGAGAGGCAGGCAGAGAGAGAGAGGAGGAAGCAGGCTCCCAGCTGGCAGAGAGCCCGATGTGGGGCTATGATCCCCCCCTGGGATCATAACCTGAGCCGAAGGCAGAGACTTTAACCCACTGAGCCACCCAGGCGCCCCATACCTCTTAGTTTCTTAACTGATTCTGAGAGGTTAAATGACTCTGACAGGGTCATTGAAACTCCAGTGGCCTCTTCTAGAACCTGGCTCCTTTATTCTTTCTGGCTCAGAAAAAATGATGAGAGTTTTGAGATATCAGCTTACTTGATACATCTACGTAGAGTCTGATAAATGTGTAAGTCCATTTGATAGGCTGAATAGAGGAAAAATTTCACTACGCACATCCATCTCTGAGATTAAATCTTCACACAGCATTTTACTGATTTTCCTCATACTCAATAATCAAGTTTACTCTGCCATTGTTGCTCTGACTAGTACTACTAGCTTCAGACCATAATCAATATGCTCTTGTCTATGATGTCATGACAATCAGCAGACCTATTTTTTTTTAAAGATTTTATTTATTTCTTTGAGAGAGAGAGAGAGCATGAGAGGAGAGAGGTCAGAGGGAGAAGCAGACTCCCCGCCGAGCAGAGAGCCCGCTGTGGGACTCGATCCTAGGACTCCAGGATCATGACCTGAGCCAAAAGCAGCTGCTTAACCAGCTGAGCCACCCAGGAACCCTTTTTTTTTTTTTTTTTAAAGATTTTTTTTTTATTTATTTGAGAGAGAACGAGAGAGCATGAGAGGGGAGAGGTCAGAGGGAGAAAGATCTATTTTTTAAAGTATTAGAGATCGATTTATATTTCTAGGAAAAACAATGTCCAAGCAAAAGGATCCACAAAGAAAATGTCACAAAGCTCTCATCTTAGAATAGTTTGGTGGAAGAAGATATAGAATTTCTTCTTTGGATGCCTCAGAGGCATGATGTTCACTTAACTTTTAAATTCTAAATCCAAAAATGGTTGCCAACTTAGGGTATCAGAAATGAACAAATCACACAAAAACTAATGAGCTAATAAATGGCCTTATTTATCAAAAACTCAATTTTATTAGCAGGGCATTTGGGTGGCAATTGGTTAAGCAACTGACTCCTGGTTTTGGCTCAGGTCATATCTCAGGGTTGTGAGATTTAACCCCATGTGGGGCTTTGCACTCAGTGAGGCATTTGCTTAAGACTTTCTCTCCCTTTGCCCCTCCCCCACTCCCATGCATTCTCTTTAAAATAAATACATTTTTTAAAGTATCATATGGTTTCACTTATTTGTAGAGTATAACAAATAACATGGAGGACATAGGGAGATGGAGAGGAGAAGGGAGTTGAGGGAAATTGGAAGGGGAGGTGAACCATGAGAGAATATGGACTCTAAAAAACAATCTGAGGATTTTGAAGGGGGGGGGGGGGGAGGTTGGGGGAGCCAGGTGGTGGGTATTAGAGAGGGCACGTATTGCATGGAGCACTGGGTGTGGTGCAAAAACAATGAATTCTGTTACGCTGAAAAGAAATAAAAAATATATATACATATATATGAGAAAAAAATACAAATTTATCACACATGTATGAAAAACTGGAAAGTGAATTTCATAAGAATATCACTCATTTTATAAATAAAAAGCTTAAAACTACAGTGTCTTTTAATTAGCAAGTATCAATGGAGCATTAAAAACGATTTACAAAATCGCATTTTACACACATGGCTTTTTAAGAACAAATGGGATTTGTAAATCACGAAACATAAGTTAATAATGTTTCAGGTTTAATTTGCCTATAAATAAGAATTCAAATAATCTTATACAATAAAAATGCAAATATCTATAGCTATACAAATTAATATTATTCATTTCTCATTATGTTGTTCTCTCTTTTAAAATAAAAACTCATCAAATTCCTCCAGAAGGAATTTGTGTTTAATAATATGATCATTAAGTATAAAAAAAAATTTACATGGACATATGACTAATTCCAACCTGCAACCTCACTGTTTTTTTTTTTTAAATAAAATAGCTTTAAGTTATTTAATTTCTTATGATTATATACAGTAACCTGAATAAAATTTAAATTTAAAAAAGCAGATTATTGCCAAGGAGAAAAATAAATACCTGCCCAAATGTAATTTTAATATATTAGGTCATTAACCAAACAATTTAACTAAAATGGGGAAAAAAATAATTAAAGTAACAGAATAAAGCAACTCTAAGTTACTCAAATTCCAGAATGGCTAATTTAAGAATGGTAACAATTTAAGACAAAATACTCTGGAATTAAATATATGTACATATCACCTATAATTCAACCAGTTAAAAACATGTCTTACTGGGACAATTATACTCTAGTTTCTTAAAAGTGTGCTAATTGCACATACATATTTATTTGAATACAGTTTCCCCAAATTGAGAGGATTTGGCAAATGTAGTAGTGTGCATCTATCTACTTGGTTCCACATTTCAACCACAGGAGCATCCATCAACATCCTAGTTTAGAATAAATTCTAAGAGCAATGTTTCTGCAAACCAAAATTCTAAACCAAAGATTCTTGCAAAAGAAGAAAGATTATGTGCTTACCGTATAGAGTTCATTAAGGACCTTCATCAAATCCTCATGAAGTTGGAATGCAATCTCTTTGCTCTAAAGTAAAGAAGAAATTAAGAATATTTTAAAAAGTAAAAGTAATAGAAACTTGTTTCTAAATTATATCTTAAAAAGTCCAGTGACTGAAAATAGAAGAATGTGTATAATACAATGGAAGGCCAGCATGTCTTTAATATAATAAACATCTTTAACCAAGCTGCCTTCTTTTTTTTTTAATCTTTTTTTTTTTTTTTTTTTTTGTTAAATAAGTAAGCTCTGTGCCCAACATGGGGCTTAAACTCAGGACCCTGGGATCAAGGGTCACATGCTCTTCTGACTGAGCCAGTGAGGCCCCCCTAGCCTCTTTCCTTCTAATTACAGTACAGTTAACACACAATGTTACATTTGTTTCAGGTGTACAACATTGTGATTCAACATCTCTGTAATTCATGCTATGTTCACCACAAGCACAGCTACCATCTGTCACCACACATGCTATTATAGTATCACTGATTATATTCCCTATGCTGTATCTTTAATCTCCATAATTTATTCGTTCTATAACTGGAAGCCTGTATCTTCCACTCCCCTTCACCCATTTTGCCCATGCCCCTTCCTCCCTCCCATGGGACAACCATTAGTTTGTTCTCTGTATTTATGGATCTGTTTCTGCTTTTTGTTTTTGCTTTTTAGATTCCAGATGTAAATGAAATCATGTGATATTTATCTTTCTTTGTCTCACTTATTTCACTTAGCATAATACTCTCTTGGTCCATCCATGTTATTGCGAATGGCAAGATCTCACTCTTTTTTATGGCTCAGTAATATTCCACTATAGATATACACCCCCCACCAAGCATCTTTATCCATTCATCTATCAATGGAAACTGGGTTGCTTCCATATCTTGGCTACTGTAGATAATGCTACAATAAACACAGGGGACATATGTCTTTTCAAATGAGTGTTTTCATTTTCTTTGGGTAAATAATCTATAGTGGAATTACTGGATCATATGATACTTGTATTTTTAATTTTTTAAAAGATTTAATTTTTTTTTAAAGATTTTACTTATTTATTTTACAGAGAGAGATCACAAGTAGGCAGAGAGGCAGGCAGAGAGAGACGGAGAAGCAGGCTTCCTGCAGAGCAGAGAGCCCGATGCGGGGCTCCATCCCAGGACCCTGAGATCATGACCTACGCCGAAGGCAGAGGCTTAACCTACTGAGCACACCCAGGTGCCCCCAAAGATTTTATTATTAAGTAATCTCTGCATCCTGTGGGGGCTTGAACACATGACCCTGAGATCAAGAGTTGCATGTTCCAACAGCTGAGCCAGTCAGGTGTCCCTCTATTTTTATTATTTTGATTTCCACAGTGGCTGCACCAATTAGCATTTCCAGCAACAGTGCACAAGGGTCTTCTTTCCTCCACATCCTTGCTAACAGTTATTTATCTTTTTGATTCTAGCTAAATGGTCCTTTCTAGATACTAGACGTATGCACAAATGTCACCAAAGGCTGGATAGGAGGCAAATAAGTAGAATACGATGGCTTTCCCACCACCCGAATCAGACTTTAACAAGAAGAAAAAGTAAGTAGGTTCTCAGAACACAATTTAACTTAGTTGCATTATTCATTAAAGAATCAGAAATAAGGGCACCTGGGTGGGTCAGTTGGTTGAGTGTCTGACCCTTAACTTCAGCTCAGGTCTTGATCTCATCATGAGTTTAAGCCCCACACTGGACTCCACACAGGGTGTGGAACCTTCTTTAAAAAAAAAAAAAAAAAGATGAATTTCAGCATCCCATCTTAGTATTGTCACAAAGAAATCTTGTGATTCCCAAAAAGCTAGGTTAGAAACCAAAACAGAAATTAATTCTCCCTTTCCAAAATAACTATTTATTTGATTGACTATAATTTTAGTTTTAAGAAAGCACTTTCAAAACAGTGAGACAGGGAGACCACTTATCATCCACAGGCTTTTGCTTCTGCATTTATGAACTTTTTTTTAATGTTTTCATTTCAATCCCGGTCAGTTAGCCTACAGTGTAATACCAGTTTCAGGTGTACAGCCTAGTGATTTGTCACTTCCCTACAACACCTGGTGCTCATCTGCATTTATTATTTTCATTAAGATGAAAAAGAGTTCTATGCTTCTGCTCAGTTGCTAAACAACCAGCATTCAAAACAGTCTTCACTAGGCTAATTCTGTGAGTTTGATGTTTGAGTATTGGAATATTTTTTCCAGCAAATCTATAAGCTATTTTAATGGAAATAATATATCCAAATTAATTTTTATTTTCTTCCTGTTTTGAGTTCCTGATGTAGTCAGCTACAGAAAATGGAAAAAATGTAGTGTGGGCTTCAGCTACAATTTGAATCAAGAAAAACATCCACTGGATCATTTATGTGTCTCCCACTGGATGTCCGCATGGGGGGTAAGGGCCATATCTCGGCCAGCTCTGGGACTCTGGTGTCCTGCACAGTACTTGGGAACCAGGCCAGGACTAGGGGAAAGCAGGTGAGGCACCAATGGTATGGCATGTAAGGCGGGATTCCCTCCCTGGCTAGTGGGTGCACGTGGGAAGCTTCCAATAAACGCTTGCTAAATAAACCCACACACCTGCTGAAATACTGTGTCTGTGTAATAGCTCAAGTAGTTACTACATATGCTGAAGGCTGGCCCCTGGTGAGAGAGGAAAGAGGAAAGCCCCACAGGCCACTCTTAAGAAAATGTAAGGGGAGGGGCACCTGGGTGGCACAGAAAGTTGGGTGTCTGACTCTTGCTTTTGGTACAGGTCAAGGTCTCGGGGTCATAGGATAGAGCCCCATGTCGGGCTCCGTGCTCAGCGTGGAATCTGCTTGGGATTCTCTTTCCCTCTGCCCCTTCCACTCATCCTTCCTCTCTCTCTCAAATAAATAAATCTTTTTTTTTTTTTTTTTTTTTTTTTTTAATTTGGCAGAGAGATCACAAGTAGGCAGAGAGGCAGGCAGAGAGAGAGAGCAGGAAGCAGGCTCCCTACAGAGCAGAGAGCCCAATGCGGGGCTCGATCCCAGGACCCTGGGATCATGACCTGAGCTGAAGGCAGAGGCTTTAACCCACTGAGCCACCCAGGTGCCCCTCAAATAAATAAATCTTTAAAAAATAAAAATATTAGGATCGAGAGGAAACACAGTCCATCTGCAAACCCAGGACAGTCACTGGGTCAGGGCTCCCTCAAAGAAGGCCAAATGTGACAAAGCATAAACTCCTGGAAGATAAAACAGTGTGGAAAGATGACAACAGGGTAGTACCTGAACTGAGAGGAATTCAAATTCATTAGCAGTACTTGTTACTAGGTCTTCTTGACGCGATAAAGAGTACTGCTGTTTAGCAAGCCCCACTAGCTTCTAACATCTTTAAATTGGAGTTAGAGACTTTGTGTTTTGCTGTGTCCCTGATATGTGAAGAGGTAGGTGAAGAATCACTCAAGAGTGAAAGGAAAGTCACAAGTGAGCAAATGAAGCCAAGTGAAACTCATTTTATTTTCCTCGAGTCTTTGTTACTCTGACCATATACATTACATTGTAATCTCCTATGTCTTCAGTTTGGTGTTATTTTAATATCAAATTTCATGCAAGGATCTGGGTCACCAATTCAGAACTCTCTAATGGGATCAAAGGCCACTGAGTGACTCTGCTCAGCTGTTCACATTTCAGGTAGAAAGTCCAAAAATAAAGTATTTCTTGGCAAAGACTTACGACAATAACAACAACAAAAAATCCCTTAGGTCCGATTAGCCCTGAATGAGAATATTTAAAATCAGATTGAAGACTTGGGTTTGGGGTGATAAGAGTTCTGCCAGGCTGTCCTAGGTCAAATATCTTAGAACAAGCAAGAAGATTCTTTGAACATTTCACATTTTATAAGATTTCAGGTAATGGGGTAGAAGAAATCTGGCTGGCATCACAAACTATGATCTACCAAGCATACTCTTACATTTTCCTTTCACCTTTTCCCAGAGGCCCTGAAATATAAAAAAAAAAATTGCCTGAGAGGCTGTATTCATAAAGCTTAAAAGCAAGGACTCCAGAGTCCCAGTGCCTGGGTCTTAGGTTTCAAAGATTTTGGATTCCCGTGGACCTCAGTTTCGAGATCTGTAAACTGAATATAGTCATTGTACCTATCTCACAGGTTGATGAGAGCATACATGGCCTTTAGATTAATACCTGACACACTATAAACATCCCATAAATATTATAATTATTTCTTTCCCAGACACTATTTGTAATGACAACTTTCTCAAGCAAAAAGGCGATGTCATATTTTTCTTTCTCTTGATCTGTAAGGACACTTGACTTTCATGTACAAAGTGGTTGGCAGATACTGGTTGATTTGATTTTGCTGTCCCTGCCCATTGCCCTGGCCATTAGGTCCCTCCAGGTGACACCCAATTTAGAAGGGCCCAAGAGCTGTGTTCTAGCCCTCAGGCTTTATTTCCATCCACAGTCCTTTGCCACGTATGTACACAAAACTTACCTTTCTCTGTTTCATTTTCATGGGGGCCACTAGTGGTACTCGATGAATTAATCGAACATATACCAGGAAATGGAAATTTCCTCAAGCCAACATGAAAGACAAATACAAATCAAGAAAGAGGACTTACGGATCCATGGGAATTTCAGATGTTCTGAAAAGATGGTGGGGAGTTCCTTTCAGGTTGGTAAACCCCTGCCTAACCTCATGACACACCAGCAAAGTTGCTGCCCATTTGCTTTAATTCACAGTCCGAATCCTCCATCATCTAGGAAGTAACTTCAAAATTAAGTACTCTCTTCCCACCACAACTTCTTTAGTGTGCAAAGGTTGTTATAGAACTGCACTGCACTCTGAAGCACTCATTCATGTGGCTAATGCCTGAAACATGAATTCACGGCACATCTTCACAAATACACAACCGACTGGACACAACATCAAGTCCCCATCGAGTGCTGGGCCATGGTGTCTGTGCTGTGAGCATGGAAGCAGTGAAGGGATCACCTCATGTTAGTCCCACCTCAACTTTAAACATGTCTCCAGGGATGCCTTGGGTGGCTCTGTTTTTAAGCGGTTGCTTCAGCTCAGGTCATAATCCCAGGGTCCTGGGATCGAATCTTGCATCGGGCTCCCTGCTCAGCGGGAGCCTGCTTCTCCCTCTCCCCATGCCTGCCTCTCTGCCTAGTTTGCTCACGTGCTCCTCTCTGTTAAATAAATAAATAAAATCTTAAAAATAAAAAGCAAACATGTCTCCAAATTCCTACATTAACAGTGAAAAACAGTCCCGTCTTCAAAATGCTACTCTGGACCCCAAAAGAAATGACCTTAAACCAAAACATACCTGCTGGGACACACAGTTAGTACATGGCAATATTAGACTAATAAATGGAAACCCTCCAATTAGAAAATATCTGGATTACTGAAGCCCATCAAAATTCAGTAGGTTAAATATCCCTCTGAATTCTATTTCATTAAAAATTTGAAAACAGGGGCACCTGGGTGGCTCAGAGCCGCCGTGGGGTTCTCTGCACAGCAGGGAGCCTGCTTGCTTCCCCATCTCTCTCTGCCTGCCTCTCTGCCTACTTGTGATCTCTGTCTGTCAAATAAATAAATAAAATCTTTTTTTAAAAATTTTTTTTTTTATTTATTTGTTTGACAGATAGAGATCACAGGTAGGCAGAGAGAGAGAGAGAGAGGAGGAAGCAGGTTCCCTGCTGAGCAGAGAGCCCGATGTGGGACTCGATCCCAGGACCCTGGGACCATGACCTGAGCCGAAGGCAGAGGCTTTAACCCACTGAGCCACCCAGGTGCCCTAATAAAATCTTTTTTTTTTAAAAATTGAAAACAGTGAAGCAGATCCTTGATCCTTGTACAAGAACTGCTAAGTAAGAAAGATGATACCTCGGTATTAAGGAAAGCAATGTGTCCCCTTACAAGAGAAAAGAATAACTATGAAATGATGCATGTTTGAAATCAGGTGTTTTCTATGTTATTGGAGATTGGCAGATTAAAATTACTTATGCAGGGGCACCTGGGTGGCTCAGTGTGTTAAAGCCTCTGCCTTCAGCTCAGGTCATGGTCTGAGGGTCCTGGGACTGAGCCCCACATTGGGCTCTGCTTAGCAGTGAGCTTGCTTCCTCCTCCCTCTCTGCCTGCCTCTCTGCCTACTTGTGATCTTTGTCTGTCAAATAAATAAATAAAATCTTTGAAAAAAAATAAAATTACTTTTGCAAAGGGCAGGAGAGTCCCTTCAACTGCTTGGGTGGAATTGGAAATGGGAAGATTTAGGTTTCTTTCCCCATTAATATGAGCCTATGTTAAGTTCCAGCGATGGTAAAACTTCTAATACATTATAATAAAACTCTGAGATTCTGATCCAAAGGGAAGGAAAATGGTTAGAGCTTCAATTCAGTTGTCATTTACTGTCTCCAGTTTGTAACTGAGGGTTGAATACCAAGCTTATTTCTAATTATTATTTATTGTCACTTTGATGTTTCGGACACCTCAGACATTAAGTTTAAAATGAACAGTCCCAAGGTATTTACCTTTTCACATCATAAAAATGAATTAAATACCATGAAGAACTCTGGAAAAAACCACCACCATTATAGTTTGGTGATTTTCCCTCAAGCTTTTCATCTAAACATGGGTCTGCACTGTAATCGTTCTATCATAATGAAGTATCTTTTTCTACTCTGCTTTTTTCCCCAGTAACAATACATTTCTCCATGTACTTAGATAATTTTCAGAACCATCATTATTGGATTCATATTAACTATTCAGTGAATGTATATTAACCATTCTTCTATTATGGTTACTGTTTTTTCCATTACTATTTTCCATTAATCATTCAATTATTTATTTACTTATTCATTCACTTTTACCAATCTGCCTTAAGCACTCTTAACTATTATCATAAATACTGGCCTGAGGGCATATCTTGCATTTTATGTTGTATCCCTAAGATCAATTCCCAGACATGAGATTAGCAGGCTGGAAGTACTGACATTTCTAAGACCCCTGATACATATCAGAAGATCATTTTCTAAAAGGGTTCTAATGAATTTGTATTGCTTCCAGAACAACAGTGTCACTCAGGTCAGAATCTGGGGTTCATCCAAGATTCACTTCTCCCTAAAGGAGGAGTCACCAATCCTATCTATTCTGGCTGATTCATTCTTCTGCATGCCATTAGAATTAAAAAAAAAAAAAACACTAATTGCGTCCTTTCTCTGAGTAAGCCCTCCAAAGGCTTGCTCTAATTTTTCAGGATAGAGTTCAAAATTCTTAAATCACCCGTAACCTTCCCTGCCTACCTAGCCTACTTCACCTTCCACAAATCTCAAACGATATTCTTCAGGCTGGTCATAAAATGTCACCTCACCTGTCCTGATTTCACATCTCTGTATTTTCCCCAGGCTGGCCCCCTCTGCCAGGTCTCTCCTTTCTTTTCTTCCCTGCTACAGTCCTGTCTGCTACTCCGAAAACCTTCTTGTAATTTCACCTTGCCTCCCGAAGAAAGAAACGACATCTTCCCCTTTCTGTGATTTTTTAAAAAAGATTTTATTTATTTATTTTAGAGAGAGAAAAAGAAGGAGAGAGAGAAAGGAAGAGCATGAGAAAAAATAAGCAGGGGGAAGGGACAGAAGGAGAGGGAGAAGGCGAGCAAGGAGCCCAATGAGGGCTTGATTTCAGGGCCTTGCGATCATGACCTGAGCGGAAGGCAGACACTTAATGACTGAGTCACCCAGGCACCCCGCCCCCTTCTCTGTGATATTATAATATGTTCATTTTTCACAACCCCTAGGCTGCATAATTTAGTAGTTAAGAGTTTATACTCTAAAATCGAACTGCCTATTTTCAAACCTGTTATAATCTGTGCCTAACTTAAATAATTTTGTGAGACCTCAATATTTTTCAAGGGCAAAATAGAGACACCAGTAAGTCAGAGTTTTGTTGGGATGGTCCTTATTGCTATTTAACACAAAATGTGGCATACGGTGAATGTTAAGCTGATGCTACCCACTAATATTACACTTACCACATTTCTTTCTCTCCTCACAAACAAAGAGCGTTTCATTGAGAGCAGGCACTATGGCCCAGGGCCTGCCTGGGTAGTTGGCATACTATGGATTCTAGATACCCATTTCTTGAATGATTGGCCCAGACCTCAGTAAATAAAGCATGGCTTCTGCCTTCTACAGTTTAAAATCTCATGGAAAAAGCCAGACATGCCAAAACAGCTTTTTATACAGAGCACTGTAATAAGCACTATGCTGTGTGGGCCCTGGCCAGGATCTCTAATCCTGGAAGCCTACAGGCTTGCTCTCTGAAACTCCCAGAAATAAGAGAAAGAAAGGCAGAAGAAAGAGCATAATTAATAAAACCATACTGAACAATCAATCAATGATCTACATGGTTGGATTTAATGACCAACTCAGAGGGTTTCTGGCTTCTCACAGAGGAAATTTTGAAGTAAATCCATTGTGATGACCAGAATCCCGACCTTATGCTGAGTCAGAGAGAGAATAAGAGGGGAAGAAGAAAACCAGATTAAATATTTAATGAGAAGATTTTAAATGATTTTGGTGTCTCACGCTCAGTGAGTTTTGGATGTAAATTTTGGTTAAAAGGGTCAGTCCATCCTTCCACAGTATGTGTGCTTTTAAGTTTCATGTGTCTTTGTAATAAAAGATTCTTCTAAATCATGCAAATTCAGAAAACAGAAGTAGCAGCGTCCTCCAAAGTGCCTAATGGGGAAAGTTAGGATAGTCTTAATGGTCTGAACCAAGCTTCTGGATAACATTTAATAGGGTCTCTGTACTCTTCCCTTCTCTCCGTCAAGTGACATGGTTTTGTGTTTATTACAATGCACAACTAAGTACAAATGCATGGAATTAGCCTCACAATCTACTTCATTTCTGAGGAGAAAACCAAACAATATTCTCTTAGACAAATTCCATGCCATTAGAAAATGTAGGAAAATCAGAATCATAGATCATGGGAAACAGAACATTGTTCTGAAACAAGATAAAACTTAATTTTCAAGGATGTATCTGGAACATCTAGAATATTTACTAATAAATTGCTAGGCAAATGTGGCATTTGGCATCTATGTGAAAAAGGTCTGCTCTTGCCTGTGTTTAGCCTGAAAGCCAACAATCTGAAAGACGCAAAATTATGTATACTGTCACTCGTAACCTCCCAGGTATAAAAGCACCAGAACAGAAAGATTGAGTAACTCAAGATTCACATTTAAAATCTCACAAGAATAAAGGAGAGGGGACAACTATTTTAATCTTCAGCTTGTATATCCTCAACTCTTCAAGAAACAATTTTTTCATGCTAGGGTTATTTCTCTACTCAAAGATAAATTAGAAATATCTTTTTGGTGTCAATAAATGAATAATCACTTACCCATATATTCTCAGTAGCTGATATAAGCAAACCCACCCAATTAAAAACAGAATGTGTGATGAAATTCTGTTTCAGGCTGTAATATAATTAACTGAAAATATACAAAATGTGTATTTCCACAGCATTTTCCAATATGCTGAACTTTACAAAGATTTATCAACTCAAACTTTACAAACATTTCTTTTTACTAGCATAATAAGAAAATGTTTATTAACATGGAGAGGACATAATAATATATTTTCTACACAAACCTGAGTCTACAAATTTCTCACCAAAGCCAAGTGTCTTTCTTGCCTGTGGTAGATGTCGTGTGCGGGGATCCTAAGCCACACTGCTTCTCAATGGCACAGTTGGCTGGGGTTATGAGTGTAGTCTGTGGTGAAGCCAGATAGACCACATCATGTAGGGAACCACATTGTATGGTTCAGTCTTAATAGCACTGCAGTAAGAAAAATCCAGGGACTGGGCACCTGGGTGGCTCAGTGGGTTAAGCCGCTGCCTTCGGCTCGGGTCATGATCTCAGGGTCCTGGCATCGAGTCCCGCATCGGGCTCTCTGCTCGGCAGAGAGCCTGCTTCCTCCTCTCTCTCTCTCTCTCTGCCTACTTGTAATCTCTCTGTCAAATAAATAAATAAAATCTTAAAAAAAAAAAAAAAGAAAGAAAAATCTTAGTATCTCAAAGAGATTCTTTGAGATACTAATAAAAGTTCATTCATTCATGTGCTCACTCATGGATTCACTCATTCATTCTACCAGTTTTTAGGAGTATCTTCTGTGTGTCAAGGTTAAAAAAAGTGGCCTTACAGTCTAGTGACTGAGATAAACACAACCATTTCAATCTAGTCTGATTCATGCTTATTCAAATAATCTGAACCAAGTAAAATCTCTACATACAAATCTTGAGCCAAACTCAAAATTTAATAAACTAATCAATTTTCAAGAATACAACCTAGGGGCCCCTGAGTGGCTCAATCGGTTAGGTGTCTGCCTTTCAGGTCATGGTCTTGGGATCCTGGGATGGAGCCTTACGTTGGGCTCCCTGTTCAGCAGGGAGTCTGCTTCTCCTTCTCTTTCTGTCCCTCCCCCCTCTCTGCTCGTGCTCTCTCTCTCTCTCTCTCTCAGATAAATAAAATTTTAAAAATAAAAAAAAAGAATTTAAATCAGAATCTTCCTTTACTGCTCTATATTTAGCCTAATACTAATAGTACCATCTCAGAACTACAAGTGGTTATTTGGTTTATAGAATTAGCCACCTATTTAAGTAAAGGATGGAAAAAGAAAAATATTCCCGCAGGTAAGTGGGAATTTCACCAAGGACTTGGCTCCTTGAATACAACCAGAGAAATTTAACAAACACTTGTGGCTAGTGGGCAAATGTACATGGGATGACAGCCTATCTGAAAGGGGGAAGAAAAACCCATAATCTTCAACATGGTCTAGGGTCAGACTATTTAAATATCTTTTACTTCTCTGAGCTGTTTCCTCATCTGTAAAATAGAGAATATTACAATATCCAGTTGACCCCAGAACAATGCAAGTTTGAACTACATGGACCTACTTATATGTCAAGCTTTTTCGAAAAACAGCTATACAAAAACAGCACAGTACTCTAAGTGCATTTTCTCTCCCTTATGACTTTCTTAATAACATTTTCGTTTCTCAAGCTCACTTTATTGTAAGAGTATAGTAAATTATACATATAAAATGTGTGTTAATTGGCTGTTTATGTTCTTGGTAAGGCTTCCAGTCAACATCTGGTTACTGGTAGTTAAGTTTTAGGAGATTCAAAAGTTAAATGCAGATTTTCAACGGTGTAGAGGGTTGGCTCCCCTAACCCTCACATTGTTCAAGAGTCAACTGTATACTCGCTAGGGTTCTTATAAGGATTAAAGGAGATAGTCATTGTTTGTGCCCAGCAGAGTATCTGGCACATTTGAAGAACTCTATAAATGAAGGTTCTGTCATAATGTTGCTATGTCACATTATGCAGTGTCACATCCTTGTTTCATCTCATGAAGTCACCCTCCATTTTTCTACCTGCTGGCACAAGTGTATTCATAGTGACTTTCAACTTAGTAGTCTGAGATGGTCACTTCAACATAATGCAAGACTTTCTTTCTAGAATGCTTAACTTTTGTTTGAGGTACCATAGCAAGGAAGATGAAGTCCATTCCAAAGCTACAACAGAGCAAAACGCCACGGAGCTCCCTTGTTGGTATCAGACAGCGGTAACTGTTGGAATGTCTTCCCTAGGCTAAGGAACTTGTCTCCCCTCATGTTTTATCAATTGGTCTTAACTCCTGTAGACTTACAGAGCTAGTTAATGTAAGCTATCTTCTATAGGACAGGTCTTCAAATACGCAAAGACGGCTACTCTGTCCTAGCTAAGGCTTAAGTACTTTCCTTGTACTAAACATTCCCAGTGTATTTATTCCTTACGTGACACAGTTTAAGGAAATCAGCATTCTCCCTGCATGCCAGGGAGAATGTATATTTCATATACAAAGAAAAAATACAAATAATGTGCAAAAATCATTTTCACAGGTGGCAATTTATAAAATGAAAATGATAGAAAAATCCTTCATTCTTATTTTTCCCCAATTTCTTATATATTAACACAGTTCTATTTCCTAGTGTGTGGTGCCACCCCCCACCCCCGGTTATTACTGTCTTGCACCTAGTGGTATCAAAGACACTTTCTTTATACTTCAAGGGGTGGAAGCTAAAATCTTGAAAGGATTCCCCCCACCCCTGTTTTGTGGAAGCAGTCCAAACCCATCTGCATGGTTACTAAAAGCCCAGGAATCTTGGAATCACTGCTAGGTTCTTTTTCTTTTCCAATAGGGTAAAGAGCAATCAGATAAAAGAGGAGAAGCCTTAAGGAAATCTGATTAGGACAGACCTTTTATAAAACAACAGCAACAATAATGAAGCATTTAAATAATTCTCAATCTATGCAGATGCACACTTTCTGAAGATCGTATCATTACACATACGGAACTACTCTCTGGTCGTAATTCATGACACAGCAGAAACGACCAGCCAGATTACTAATGCAACAGCTTTCCCAAGACCAGTTTTTCATTCCAATTTACTCTTTACAAAGCTTTCAACAAACATAAGCTGATTATGTCATTTCCCTGAGTAAAAGTCTCTCTTGGTTTCCTTGGTTGCTTAGATGACAAACCAATTCCTCAAACTAAGAAAATTCTTGCACTTCCACCCTTGCACCCTCACCAGATATGCTTTTCTAAATCTCTGATAGCTGTTGACCCACTGTGTATGCTTCACCATCCTACAGGCTACGTTCCTAACCCTAGCCAGCTGTGTAGCTGTTGTGACCTTTAGATTGGGACAAAAACAAGGTGGCCTAATATATCTTTACAACTCACTACTGCTAAGATTAGGCAGATGGAGATTTGGGGTCTTTTCTAGTTCCATACAAATTTTAGGACTGTTTGTTCCAGCACTTTGAAAAATGCCGATGGTATTTTGATCAGGATGGTGTTCAAAGTACAGCTTGCTCTGGGCAGCATTTACATTTTTAACAACGTTTATTCTTCCGATCCATGAGCTTGGAATGTTTTTCCATCTTTTTGTGTCTTCTTCAATTTCTTTCATGAATGTTCTGTAGTTCCTTGAATATAGATAATTTACCACTTTGGTTAGATTTATTACAAGGTATCTTATGGTTTTTGGTGCTATTGTAAATAGAATTGATTCTCTAATTTCTCTTTCTACAATTTCATTGTTAGTGTAGAAGAGAGCAACTGATTTCTGTGCATTGATTTTGTATCCTGCCACATTACTGAATGGCTATATGAGCTCTAGTAATTTGGGGGTGGAGTCATTTGGATTTCCCACATAAAGAATCATGTCATCTGCAAAGACAGAGAGTTTGACTTCTTCGTTGCCATTATGAATACCTTTTATTTCTCTTTGTTGTCTGATTGCTGTAGGTAGGACTTCTAGTACTATGTTGAACAAGAGTGGCAAGAATGGGCATCCTTGTTGAGTTCCTGATCTTAACGGAAAGGCTCTTAGCTTTTCCCCACTGAGAATGATATTTGCTATGGGTTTTTATGGTGAGTAACATAATATAAAAAAAGAAATTAACATCTAAAAAATAAAAAGAGTTAGGTAGATGGGGCCACCAAGAGTCCCACCTACCATCATCTTCCCCTACCACCATTTCCTAGATCAGAACCTCAGGACCTTGTTCTTTGCTGTTCTCTCTGTATAAAAGAATGCACTTGTCCTAATTCCTCTGTAAAACCTCATTAAGTTTAAGATGATGATCAAATGCCACTCTCTTTGTGAAATCTTTCTCCATTTTCCTAGGCAGTATGCCTTACAATCCCCTCTGTGCTCTTGTGGTCTTAGGTCCTTTTTCTGTAAGAGCAGTTACTGATTTATAACGTAATTTTTATCTCTATGCTTCCTTTCCTTATTAGATTATGAGCTCCTCTGGTGTACTGAGGATTTGAGTCTTACTCACATTTGTAACCTCAGAACCTACCATTGTGCCTGTCACACAAGGATAATACACATCTGTTGAATGAATAATAAAATAAAGTATCTGTTTTGTTTTGAAAAGGAAAGTAAAGTTTCAAAAAAAAAAGGGAGAAAGAAAACTAGAAGTTACAATGGATTTGTCAGAACTGTTCAGTGGAATTATAAGACCTTGCCAAATAATAAAATATTATTTTAGTAGACCCCTGCTATCTCCATCTTAAGAGCCAAGGAGGTGTAATTTTTATGGGCATGTTTATTCAAGCCAGTGCACTAAGCCAATTATGATTCTCTGGTCACTTAAAACTATCAAAGTTTAGAAAGCAAAATAGGGCATATATTTACTAGCTATCAATTATTAAACATTACTATTTTTTCCCAATCTAAATAGTTCACATATTCAGCTTCAACATTTTTTGTTTTCATAACTTCCTAGGTTCATCTGACAATGTATTTAGTTGGCAAAATTTCTGCTTGATTCTATTTAATTGTTTCTCTAATAATGAGTAATTTTTTTCCATTGACATCAATCTGACAGCCATAGTTCTGTTTTCAAATGCATATTTTTGGGTTGCTATAATTCAAGGTATCACCAGTGTTTCTTAATTCAAATATTTACTCTATGTGCAATATCCCCCAATATGGCATTTCTTACAGCTGCTAGAAATCTTCCAGAAACCTACCATGTGAAATTAAACATAGTCTTCAAATGTAAGAAGCTTTGGCTAGCGACCAGAATACTGTTTTCAGGTTGCTTTAGACTTTGTTGATCTCAACTGCAGACACCTCGACATATGGTAGCAAAGTTCTCTCCTCATCAGTTCTTTACTTAAGCCTGCAATTTCCTTCTGGGATGAGAAGAATGGTAAGGATTCAGAACCATAGGGCTCCTGATCGTTATAAGTGACTGACTAGTATTTTTTTACCCCTCTTTATGGGAGGTGAAACGTTGGGTACCTTTTGACGTACTCCATGTTTGTTCATTTAATCTATAGTTGTAAACCTGTAATTGAAAAATCAAACTGGGACATTTCTTTAAAAAAAAATTGTGCTTGGGAGAATGGAGAACTCAATAAGAATCAATTGTTCTCAACCTGAGCTAGTTCCTCATGCCCAGGGACATTTGGTAATATCTGAAAACACTTTTTTTTTTTTTTTTTTTAGAAAAAAACCATTTATTTCCTTCTGTCGTTTACACCATAAGTAATAACTAGGTAAGTGGCAACTATTAATTTTAAGTTGGAACCCGTAAGTCTTAGGCCCCAGCAGAATCCTACAGTTTTAAAATTGTTTTCCCCTGCATGTTTGTTCGGGTGGGATTATGGACATTGAAAACACTTTTGGTTGTCACAAATGGTAAGGTACTACTGGCATGTAGTGTGTAGGGAAATCTAGTCATTCAATTCTTGTTCTCCCATAAATAGGTCTCATTTTTTCCTCTGGCTACTTTTAATATTTTTTTTTCCTTGGTTTTCAGTTTCATTATGATGTATCTGCGTACTGACTTTTAAAGATTCATCCTTTTGATAAAACCTTAACAGTTCTCTTGCAATTATTATTTCAAATGCGTTTTCTGCATAAACTCTTTTTCCTCTCCTTCAGGGACTCTGCTGTCTGCTGATACAAATGTCAGACAGTTGGTATTGTCCCAAAGGTCCATGAGCACTGATCTTCCCCCTGCCCCAATTTTTTACTTGTTGTTCAGACTGGACAACTTCTATGAATCTGTCTTCCAGATTAACAGAAATTAATATGACTCTTCCCTCTGTTACCTCCATTCTGCTACTGAATCGATTCAGTGATTTTTAAAAAATTTTTGTTACTTTCTATCTTTCCCTTCACTTCAAGAATGTTTGCTCTTACTTCTTGAAACATTTTTATCATGATTTGTTTAAAAGTCTTTGGTAGATAATTCCAACATCTGCATCAATTCAGAATCATCTGTTGATTATCTTTTCTCATGAAGTTCTCCTGGTTCTTTACAGGCTGAGTAATTTTGGACTGTATTCTGGATATTCTGAATATTATGTTATGAGATCTGGAGTCTTATTGAAACCATATGGAAAATGTTAATATTTTTATTTTATCAAGAAATCAACCTTGCTGGGATTCAGAATGCAAATTCTGACCAGCCTTCTATAGGTTGTGGTTTCAATGTCAGTTCTGTTACAAAGATGTTGAAAACATCTGTCCTGTACATGTACCATCCAGTGTTCAGTCTGGAAGCCAGGCTCTGGAAGCCAGCTCTGGAAGCCTTGGCTCAGTTCACAAAATCTTTGGTAGGTATACTGCTTAAAATCAGACCTAAGTGTATCCAGCGCAGGGGTAAGCTGAGGAGTTCATAAAGAACTTCATGGGGGATACCTGGCTGGCTCAGTTGGTGGAATGTGTGACTCTTGATCTCGGGGTTGTAAGTTAAAAGCCCCACACTGCATGTAGAAAGTACTAAAAAATAAGATCTTTTAAAAAAGGAGGACTTCATGCTACTGTTTTTTTAATCTTCACTGCCTCTGTCATCTCCCTGGCGCTTTTTGATTCCTTGGGTCACCCCTTCTCCTACTCTGCCACAAACTTCCCATGTGATTTTCCTCTGATTTCTTGCTCTTGGGAAGTAGACCGCATACACGTGTCGCTTAAATCCAGCTGTTGATACTGGATCTCGTTGAAATGCCTTGACATTTCTGTTATGTAGGTGACACTCATCTCTGGTTTCTAATATAAATGTAAATATTCATTATTTATTCATTTGATAAATCCTAACTGAGCACCTGCTATGTGCTAGTTAGTGTTTCATGAATGATACAAGGACACTTGCCTCAGGAACTTACATTTAAATCAAGGGGAAATGAAGTGAATACATATTAAGTAAATATACAGTATGTCAGAAAGAGATAAGTGCTTCAGAGAAAAATATATTGAGAGGAGGGAGGTGGGGATGCAGACTGTCATTCAGAGTCAGATGGGAGCCAATAGAGTGAGGAAAGGAATAATGAGATCTGCTTGAAGGTAAAAGGATTGTTTCATTTTTCCTAGTCATGTATCGGATCAGTCATTTCTAAGATAATTTGGGAGGTAAGACAGTTAGTTGGGGGTCCATGTACAACCTGCCACCTTGCTCAGAAGTTCCCTGATATTATGTCTCTTCATTTTATTTTTTAATTTCTTTAGAAGATTTTATTTATGTATTTGATAGAGAGACAGCGAGAGAGGGAATACAAACAGGGGGAGTGGGAGTGGGAGAAGCAGGCTTCCTGGCAAGCAGGGAGCCCGATGTGGGACTCGATCCCAGGACTCTGGGATCATGACCCGAGCTGAAGGCAGATGCTTGACGACTGAGCCACCAGGCACCCATGTCTCTTCATTTTAATCATTTGAATTCCATATGTTCAATGCACAACTTTCAAGTGTGCCTGAAGAGCAGGCCAACTCTTCATTATCAAACAGCCTTTGGAGTGGAATTACTTACTGTTTATATGTCCCCACTTTTTTTCTTTTCTTTTTTTTTAAACAGTAAACACTGACTCATGTACTCTGGGCCAAGTTTCTTTAAGGTTTTAGTTTACAATAATTCTTTTCTTGTGTGTTTTATAAAATAGGTTCACTGTACAAAAATCAGAAATCACAGATAAGCAAAGAGAAGGAAAAAAGGTAATTTAGAAATATTCATTTAAAATAATTTTGGCCTGTACACTCCCAGTTGTTTGTTTGTTTTTTAAACCACAAATAAGTTTCAAGGGCTTTTCAACAACTGTTCTCAATGTAAGTATGGATTCAGCCATACTTACTCTCTTAACTCGAGAGTGCCAAGACCACCGCACCCTGCTGCACGACAGAATGTCCAAGGTTGCTCACGTCATGTTTTGAATTCTGTCACTTTCCAAGGAGACGTACATGTATCACCTATTTAGTGTCCTCTTTAAAAATCTTTAATAAAGCTTCTGAATTGATGGTGAATGCTCTTATCTAGTAAGATAAATTGGCTAAATGTATAGCCAGGCCAATCACACATGTCCTTTTGTCACTAATACAGGCAACGAGGTCAATGCACTACAGCAATGACAACTGCTAATTTTAAGTACTCTGTGCTAGCCACACCAATAAGCAACTTATTAGTGGCTTATAATTAAAATTAAAAACATCTTCTACAGTATTTCAGAAAATTCTATCACTGTAAAACATCAGAGTTTAATTTTGACTTATTTCCAGAAAAATGAGCTAGCTATAGTTAATAAAACTCAAGAGAGCCAGACTGTAGTGTTTGCTTGAACTATGCACATTTATTTGTCCTGGTCCCATCAATAATTAAACTGCCCCCTGATGCCATGAGCATACCATTTAATTCTTCTGTTACACCGCACTGAAATGCTCTGAAAAAAGTTCCTCTTGTTATATTATTTACTACCACTGCATCAGCATCCTAAATTACATGTGGTAGCTCTCTGTTAATAAAACAGGAAATTTATTTTTCAGGAAATGGATTACTCATTGGTAAAACACAGCTACGACCATCTTTACTCCAAAAAGGCGAAAGATAAAAATTTTATCCAAAGCATGACATTTTAATATCAGTCTTTGACCTAATACTTCTACTCCAAGGAATACAGCATAAGAAAAAACACCATAGATGTGTAGAAGTTTGAAGTGTCCAACAACAGGAAAAGAACATGGCCATGCAGATAGTGAAACACTATGTAGGCACGAAGTATCCTGTTTTAAAAGATTATTTCCAGACATGGGAAATGCTAACAAACTTCACATGAAAAAGACAAGGTCCCAAGCTATATGCAACAAAATCTCAAATTTTGTAAAAATACACATGTATGTATGTTTGTATACTACACAAATATGTTTCTATATACAAATACTAGGAAGATATAGCCCAAGATATCAATCACAGGTAGTGTTAATATGGAGAATTTTTTCTATTTTTTAATGTTTTCTAAATTTCTACAATGAATATATATTTTTATATTAAGAAAGAGACTCATACACAGATTGGTGGTTTTCAGATTTTTAAAAAATCTTATGGAACTTTTCTTTAAAAAAGGTTAGAGTGTTAGAGATGTGTTGTAGACTGGTATCTTTTATTGACATAGTAATGTCTCTGTTTGAATATTTTCAATGGTCTAAATGAAAATGCAACATTTTTTCCCTAGGAAATGTTTTTGTTTTCTTTCTTTTCATACTGGGTTATTTAAGGAGAATAGGATTTGGCCTTGATCAAAATATAAAATGACTACAAATTTTCAAATTTTACTAGTAATCTCTCCTTCCTTCAGGTTGGGCCACACAACCAACGATACCCAAAAGTAGGTTAATTTAATTCCTGTGAGTCTGAATCAGATAACCTACAGCATTTATGCCAAAATGGAGTAATTCTCAGTGGCCTGGGACCAGTCTCTGCTGCTTTGAAACCCTGCCTATAACTGGATGATGGACAGGTTTTGCTACCTCCCCCAAAACTGTCATTCTTCAGGATTTTCATAAGAAATGAATACACTGGGCCAAGACTTGAGTGTCTCAATTCTATGAAATATCTTACCTATATACTGAATAACATCTCCAGTTACCACAGTACCAACAGAGCCACAGTAACTATGAGCTAAGACATGGGGGCAAAGACAAAATACCTACCCACCAGTCTGGCTCTACAATTTATATCTTTGAGTATTTTATTTCCTCCTCTGTGAAATGTGAATTATAATACCTGTTTCACAGGCAGCACATGTGAGTGAATGTCTGAAAAATGCAAAGTACAGTGCTTGGTGCACAGTTAAAATTAAGTGGTAGTAATATACAGAGGTCATTATAGAAATAAACTGATACTTGATGCATATTTATGCAAACCAAAGAAGGACAAAAACATGAATACTTTGGAAACAATCCATGGGGAAATGATAGAGTTGAAGATCATTTAAAACACACCAAGATAGGTGCCTGGGTGGCTCAGTGGGTTAAAGCCTCTGCCTTCGGCTCAGGTCATGAGCCCCACATTGGGCTCTCTGCTCAGCAGGGAGGCTGCTTATCTGTCTCTCTCTGCCTGCCTCTCTGCCTACTTGTGATCTCCCTCTGTCAAATAAATAAATAAAATCTTTAAAAAACAAAACAAAACACAAAAAACGAAAACACCAAGATAATTTAGCATATTCAATGGCTACCATTTTACTGGGCTCCCTTTAAATGATAAACTTCTTTTAACATTCTTAAAATTGGGAAATAAGATCATGTGATAAGGTGCTTAAATAAAGTGATTACTGCAAGCTGGCTGTGTCCTTTCCTGCAGTTCTGCCTGCTGGCATTAATTACACTGTTTTGTGCGGCACATGAGCGGCACATTTTCTGGCTACAGTATCCAAGCAGATGCAGGACCCTCTCTTTCAGCCTGAGTAATGGAAAGAGCAAAATCTCATCACTTTGGGAGGCACGGCTGGAGAACAGAGAAAGAAACACCTTGCTACCTCCTGTTCTTCGGGAAAGAAACAAGGGCTGATAATGACACAAACCCACGTGTACAAGGAGGCTCCAATTCCCAACCTTCTCCTAAAAAGGCCTCAGTGAAGCCCCAAAGTTAAGACTCTCCATGGGAAACACCTGGGGGGTGGGCACTTCAGGGGTCTGGAGTGGGGGTGAGGGGGTGCTGACCAACACAGTATGCATTGGGTTATTCCCTGATTTCCCATTCACTGAGGAAATGTGAGAACCAAAATTTTAATCTGGCGACAATCAAGGACACTGGGAAGACACTCCCCAGAGTGTGCTTACAAATATGGTTTGGAAGATCCTAGTAAGTGATAAACCAACAATATGCAATGATCTGGATGGGGTCATCACATATATTCTCCTTAGAATGAGGACACACTGAGTATAACCGCTTGAAGAAACATTTAGTATAATGGTACAGAGTAAGGGTTTAGAATACAGACAATAGTAAAGATAACAGTTAAAAGATAATAGTTAAAAATTACCTAGGACTTCTTAAGTCCAGACACCGGGCTACGTGGCTTCTCATGGATGACTCATGAATCCTCCATATAATTACCCAGAATAGGTCACTATATCTACTTTACAGATGCAGAGACGAAGGCCTAAAATGTTTACAAATATTCCCAAGCCCACACAGATCGTGCTAGTGACAAAGCCAAGATTCATGACCGAAAGTATCTGATTTCAGAGCCTAAAAGATGAACCACTACATGTAATTCTGACCAACAGGGTTCATTTACAGTTGGAAAGGCCTAAATCTGAAATAATCAACATATGAGTAATTGAATATTGTTGTTTTTTAACACAGTTTCACCATTTCTGCTTGCTGAAAATCACAACTATTTCTGATGTGATTAAAATTTAAGTTTTAAAGCTATTCCTTATACCTATGCATGGAATTAGATAGATATTTTTCTAAGTATCTTCCTGATTGTTATGTCCATTTGGGCACAAAAACATTCCTAGAATTACCTGCTCCAGACTCTTTATTTGACAGAACAGTTTGGGTAAAAGGATTTTCTACTGCTGGCTAGATGGAATACAATACAGCTGTGTAAGAGGCTGAACCTGTCACGTACCCAGCACTTATCTCGCTCCATCTCCATACAGACATGGGGATACTTTTAAAAAATGAGGAAGTCTCAAAATCCTCTCCCCAAAAAAGACAAGCATTGTGCTAAGGACTCCATAAGAGTTCTAAAGGTCACTTCAGACTAGTTCTGATGATTTCTTTCCATTCTGATAGAAAATACGCTTCTGGAACCATAATAATGGAAGAAGAGCTGGACTGAAGAGAAAGGTTTAGTAATCAAAAAAAGAAAAAGAAAAACGGCAGAAGAGACTAGTCTTGCTTTTTAATCTAAAGGGACCTAAAGTTCTCCGGGCTTGATAGGTATGGATTTAGCTTCCTGTTCTTCCTGACAAATGTGTCCTAGCGGGCTGGTTTGGCTTCTCAATAAGCTCCGATCTTTCCCTTTTGCCTTCTTCCTCTTACACTTTCTTTTTCCAGCAACAATATGTGGAAAAGTGTGGGATGTAGTGTGCTGGGTTTGCTTGAGAAAGGTAGAATTCGACACCTGTAACTGTAATGACTGTTAACTCTCCACCTGGTCAGCAATGGTTAGAAGATGGTTTGCCCCACTAAATGGCAAAGCAACCAGTAGTCCCCTATAAACAGCATTCCAAGAATTAGACTTCTTTTGAGTCCCAGGAAATCTGGAAGGAAGAAAACTTCTAGGTAGCAAACAGGCTGTGTGTGTGTGTGTGTGTGGACACACACGCACTTGTGTGTTTACTGTATATTCCCCAGACTCTTTCTTCAAGAGCCGAGAACTTATTTCCCCAACAACTGGGAATATCGGCTGGTGAAACTCACAGCTGATCCCGCTCTGAGAATTGCCCTTGGGAACAACCCTCCACCAAAAGGAGCTGCTTCACCCTAACACTACTTAGACCCTCCCCAAGGGTAGCTCAAATCCAATGACTGCAAAACAAAAGCGAGGCCTCCTCATCTGGACAGGACACAACTCCAAAGGACCATTCTAGCTCCAGCACAGCCTGAGGTTCAGCTTCTCTCCCTCTGCCCCATCCTGCCTTACCCACCCCCTGCAAGAGTGGAGCACACTCTTGAATCTCTTGAATCATCTCCCAAGATCACAAAGCAAGGAAGCCAAAAGAGCTGGCGTTCAACCCCAAATCTCTTTGACTCTCTGCCCCAGGTTTCTACCAACTGTATCAAGCCCTGGACTTTGATTTACAAAATTCAAATCCTCACATCTTAGTAAGACATACAAAGCACCTTTCTATAACAACCATCCTTCCTAGCCTCATATCCCAGCACTCAACTCCCACGTGACCCTGGCCCAGGGACATCAAACCCTTTCCTGAACACACCATATTACCGCTTTCCCTGGAACAGTTGTCTTTGCTGCTTGATGACCACCTGCTTCTCCTACAGGTCTCACTCCAATCCTCGCTCTTCTGTGAAGAATTTCCTGACCCTTCCAAAAAGTTTAAGATCTTCAGCTCTGAGCTCCCACAGCAGGTTATGTGTCCCTTTAGCTTGGTAAATGCTAATTACTATAATGAGTTCCGTGCAAGCAGGGACGTGTCTTTTAACTCTGCTTCCTCAGGCATTTTAAAGATGTTCTGTTGAATAGATACATAAATGAATTCGACTGAGGTGCTGGCTGAGACGCTGTGGCTGAATGGAGGCCAGCCTTCCCACGCCTAGAAGCATCACATAGCACCATCCAAATTTGGATAGAATGTGACCTTCTTGAGCATGAGGACTGGTTTTTCATCCTCTACGTAGCCCTCCCAAGACCTAACACCATCTCCTGCTCATAGATGTTCAAAAACCCCAATGAACTAAATGAGGCATTGGCCGAAAGAGCTGACATCTGAGAAAATCATTTTCATGGCTCTATAAACTATTTTTCACATTTCTAGTTTTTAAGATCCATTGGGCATTTCTCTACCTGTTCTTGTCTTAATAGGCTCTTTCAAATTGTTTTAAGTTCCTCCTTTGTTTGAATCATTTGTATTTTTTTCCTATTTCACACAGCAAAAGAGGACCTGGAGTTTGCTAAATTCTGTTTCTGGGTCAGAAAGAGAACCTAACGTGGACACATCAAACACAGCTGAGAGGTTTTCCAGCTGGCCGGCCTAACACTACATCTTTGTTTCCAAGGGCCCCTTTGAAACATAAATATGTCATTAATCTACAAGGTGCCCCCCCCTTTCTGAAACTAATGTTTACTTCCTGACCAGAGTACAGTTATGGATATAAGTACCACATGCTACTAGCACAAAGCTGAGGATAGGTGGGGAGAACCCTTGACCTATAAACATAAAAACGGAAAGCCAGTCTTACTGGGCATGTAGCTGCATTCCCCACACAGGATATGGTCCAATTCTGTGACTGTTCTCAACAAAAATAAAATTACTGAGAGCTGGCTGAGAGTAGTAACAATGATAAGAAGGCTTAAAAGCCCAGCTCCTATTTTGTAAATGGATTTGGGAAGGCGGAAGCACTCTGGCATGTAAGAGCCTGAATTTTCTGTGCCCTCTGGGATTGTCTTCATGTCATCCTCTCACCACCTCCGCTGCTAGTCTGCTGAGAGCAAAGAAAAAAACCATGATAACATTTTCCCGAGAGAGCAGCGCATCTGGTTATCCTGTCCTTCCCAAGTGTCTGATCATGTGTGAGCACCAAACACAGACTCTAAGGCTTTTCCCCTCTGGTTTCATTTTTCACAGCTGTAGGCAATGCGTTCCTAAGGACAGACGGGCAATCTGCAGGTACATCTCATTTCGCAATTTTGCTCACGTTGTTCAGGTCACAGATTCAGCGATTTACAACTCTGTACATACGCCTGCTCCAGCTAAACTTTTTTATTCTGTGTCTTTAAAATATTCCTTCTTTTAGCTTAAAAACTCATGGAGTACAATTAAGGAATGAAGGCACCAGACCCTTCTCAGTCATGCTTAGGGGCACAGATTATGGGAAAGTACACTGCGGCAGGACTGAGATGGAAAGTACCTTTTTAAACATCCTGGTCGAGTCCTCACTTATCTGCATGAACCGCATAATCACATTGTTCAGGTAGATGTCACTCAAGGTTGCATGGTCTTTGCTCTCTCTTCTCACTTGGTTCAGAAGCAGATACCAGCAGTTCACTGGAGACAACAAGTTCTGGTCTTTCCTGAGAAGTGAAAAAAAAAATGGAATTACCATCAATTTCGAAGCTGTCCAAGCAGCTGAGGGAAGTCACCAAGGCACACGAGGAGCCACAACAGATGGGTATTGTCGCTCTTCTTCCTACTCTGGGTGTTGCTCAGAGAGGGCTACTCAGCAAACAGCAGAAGAGCCTTCCATGCTGTGATGGCGGAAAGCCAGCAATTCCCTAGACTCGGAAGGAAAACACTGGACCAAGAACACCAATCAAAACCCACACTCCTGACATGGGCCATTGGATCCTAATATACACAATCACAGGCAGGCTTTCAGCTTTAAACACCCCATTGTGAAGAAAGTAGTTATATTTACATAAAAATCTATTGACTATTGTCTCACAGACAGACTGTGGTTTGCCACTACGCACAAAGTCTGCTTTGAATGTCCAGTCTGCTGCTGGAAAAGAGATCTGGCTAGGTATGCTTTCCGTGGAACATACATTTGAGGATTATTTATTAGTCCCCTGATACATAAACATTAGCTTCCCAAAACGTGTTCCTGTGGAATCAGAACTTGACAACATTTTTGGGAGGCTCGTGAACAGAACCAAGAAGTTTACTGGCTTATAACTTGTCACTAAACTATTCCACATTTGTAAACATACTTTGTTTTATTCCAATATTTTTATTTTTATTTTTATTTTTTTTAATATTTTATTTATTTATTTGACAGGCAGAGATCACAAGTAGGTTTAGAGGCAGGCAGAGAGAGAGGAGGAAGCAGGCTCCCCGATGAGCAGAGAGCCGGATGCGGGGCTCGATCCCAGGACTCTGGGATCATGACCTGAGCCGAAGGCAGAGGCTTTAACCCACTGAGCCACCCAGGTGCCCCCCAATATTTTTATTTTAATTCACCTTTTTAAGTAGGCTCCACACCCAGTGTGGGGCTCGAACTCCCAAACCCAGGATCAAGAGCAGCAATGCTCTATCTATGGAGCCAGCCAGGTGCTCCTACCTCATTTTATTCTAGATAATAAACCTAAAAGTGAATATAAACCACAAAAGATGACTTGTAAAAAATCTTAAAGAAAACTTCCAAGCAAAACAAGTAACTAACTGGTATATTACTACTTCAAAAAAAAAAAAAAGGAAAAAGTATAATGCTTTTTGTTTTTTGAAGTCTAACTGAAAAATGAAGAAAAGGCACCAGAGGCTTAAGCTAACTCAGGGACACTAGAGCCATCTGTATCAGACATGTTATTCTACGACTCATGATCACTTATGACTCTAAGTATTAATTGAGGAAAGAAATCATTAAGTCAGCACTTTCTGCCTATATGTTCCTCAGATTCAGGATTTGATAATGAATCAAGTCCAAACGCTCTACAGAAGGAAGAGAAAGTAGAGGACGGAAGTAGAAGCAGGAACAGGGGCAGGGGGAAAGTCCTCTTCTGGGGTCCTAGCCCTGGCTCACACTAGAAAAGCCTCCTGGCACAGCAGAACTACAGCCCCAACCTAGAAAATGTCCTTTTATTCTCAAAGCCATCAAGCAAGGGGCACTGGTTCTATGACAGACAACAGCCCTTCTATTGACATTCTCTATCCTGTGAGCCTGAGAGATAAAGATCACCTTGTTATACTGACTTTTACATGTGTCCTTTATGCTGAAGTAACCCATACATTCTTTGAGAACATTTCTTACTTTGACAACATTTCCTATGTCTTTGTATCCTAAGTGCCTTCCCCATGGTAAGCATTTAATAAATGTTATTTCATTCACTGAATAAACACATAATATTGCCTTAATAAATGATAACAATACTAAAATACCAATACCAATAACAGCAGTACCTGTCGGGCATGCATCAGTTACTCTAAGGAATGTGGATCTGTACTGTTCGAGTTCAATTCCCACAGCTACACTTATAGCTACGTGATCTTGGCCAAATTATTTAAGCTTTTCTTTGTGCCTGTAACTTCATTTGGAGAATGGGTAAAATAACAGTATTTATAAGATTCTTATGAGGATTATTTCAGTTAATATATGTATATTTTAATGCTTACTTAGATCCATAATAAGTGCTCTACAAAGTTTGCTATTTTTATCTAGGGGATGTTCTAAAGACTTTACACACAGTAACTCTACATAATCCTTACCACTACAATTCAAGGCAGAAATTCTTTGTATCCCCTCTATCCGTGAGAGAAGTGAGGCTTAGTGAGGCACGCTGATTTGCTGTTAAGACCAAAGCTGGTTTCAGAGTCTTTGAGTAGGATGAAGGCTGATCTAAGCCTTGGTCTTCTGTCAGAGGTAACTCTAAGCTAAGGACATAATGAACTACATGATGAACATCCCCAAGCTGAGTGCTGTGCCCAAGACTTACCAAGTATCTGGTGGAGAGGAGAGGAAACACTGAGTACATAATCCATGCCGGCTATCAGTCACATCAAGCACTTCATCATGTTTCCCATTTAATGGTCACAAAATCTCATTGTACAAATTAGGAAACCAAGGCTCAGAAAGGGTAAGCAATGACCAAAACCACACAGCAAAGCCAGTATTCGAACCAGATCTAGCTCTTTCATCAAGTCTGTCCTTGATTTTCTTCCTACCCTTGATTTGTCCTTTCTGTAGACTCATTATCCATCTTACCTTCATTCCCATATTCAATAAACTTACCCAAGTCAAAGAAAATTCCAAATGGTTTACCTTTTGACAAAAACACATCCACAAACTGGGAGGAAGAAAAAGGGGCAGCTGAAGCCCTAAGGGATCAGACTAAGGTGCATGGGCTCATACCCAGTTCGCAACCAATTACCAAGTGCACAGAAGACATTAAAAAATATTTACTGAATGGGTGAATGGGCAGTTTTCTTACTTTAAAAAGGGACAATTACTATAATAGAGTACTGGCTTCAGTCTCCTTTCCAGCTCTAGTCTCTGTCAAGTACATTGGACATCTGTCCACCCTGGAAACCATGACTAAGATCTATTTCTATGTTGGGCCAACACGAGAGGCTGCCATTTAAAAAAAAAAAAAAAATTCCCTATCTAGAATTATTCTGCATTTGCTTCTGCAAAAGTACCCTGGGGATACTGCCACCCTACTTTTTATGTAGGATCTAAGGCCACAGAAGGGTATAAAAGAAAACAGCAAAGCCAGCGATGAAGACAAAGACAGGCCTCTCTGACACCCCTCCAGTCTGCAGCTCAGGCTGAGCAGACAGGCCTTGTTGTTGCAGGGGGTTGGTGGTTTTCTGTTTTACCGACGCACTGAGACAGTCGTTGTGCTGGTCCCAATTTTATGCTGGAGTGCAGCGCAAAAGGGTTGCCGGTAGAAAACCTCTAGTCCCACCGCCCTACCTTGCACAGGCCTCACCTTTAGTCCCCATAAGGGACTAAAGCGTGGATATAAATGTCCACTTGAGTCTTCGGTTTCCTCTTCCCTTTTTGGCCCCTGGAAATTTCCCTTACTTTCCTATGAGTTCAGTTACACATTCAAAATGATGTCTATCATATTTTAATCAGCATTTCTGGGGGTTTTATAAAAGAAATACTTTTCAGATTACCTAAGTCTACTATATTTCCGGAAGATTGTGTTGCCTTTTAATTATCTCCCAGAGAAGTCTATTTCTTTGTCCCTTTAGTGTTGCTAGTGCACGCCATTACTGTGAGCCCCCTGCATGGTCTCCCTTCCTCCACTATGGCTTCTTCGTCCATAGTCCTATCTGTGGTCTTCGTCATCATTCTAAAATGCAGGTCTAAGGGGTGCCTGGCTGGCTCAGTTGGTTAAGTGTCTGCCTTCGGCTTAGGTCATGATCCCAGGGTCCTGGGATGGAGTCCCAAATTGGGCTCCTTGCTCAGCAGGGAGCCTGCTTCTCCCTCTCCCTCTGCCTGCCACTCCCCCTGCTTGTGCTGTCTTGCTCCCTCTGTCAAATTAAATAAATAAAATCTTTAAAAATAAAATAAAAATAAAGTTCAGGTCTGAGCTGGCCAGTCTTCTAATTAAAACTCTCCAAAGGCTTCTCATGCTCTCAGGACAAAGTCCAAACTGCCAAGTGTGATCTACAAGCCTCCTGGACCTGGCACAATTTCATCTGGAGCCACATTGCTGACCACCTCACTACTCGCTCCCACCCAACTGCTTCTGTTCTACAAAATTGCCTTATACCCCTTCCCTTCTAATCCCTGATGCAGGATGTTCCCCTTGCCTGGAACCTCCTGCTCTGGGCCCCTCAACTTGCCAACTAGTCATTCATGTTTCACTTACGTATCACTTCCTCCAAGACCTTTCTCTGACCTTCCCTTCCCCACCTCCACTACTAAATGGATTTCCATCGGGTCTGTCTGCACTTACCCTGTCACAGTACTTGGATTCTCCATTAAAGTTGTCTGCCTACTTGTCTGTCTCTAGGATCTAAATTACAAAGCAAATTTCATATCAGAAAATCTGTATATATTTTTTAAACAAAGGAAGTACATTTAATTCAAAGTTGTTGTTTTTTTAATTAATTCAAGGTTTAACTGCATTTGGTCATATTATTTTCCTAAAGATCCTTGTTTTAAGTCAGTCTCAACTGCAGTAACCACAAATATGACTGGGCGGGGAGGGACCTAAACATAAGCAACCCCTACTGCTTATTTTCATACAAAATCACTACAGAAATCCTGAGGTCTTTGCTTGAAGAAGCAGCCATCTTAAATGTGCCCACTGAAACATCTACCTGGTAGAGAGTGACTCCCACTTCTCTGTAATCAGAAATTTTATAAACACACACCTTTTCTTTATTTATAAAGTTATCCACAAATATACATTTACTGGCAAGAAAAAATATCAAGAGATCACTTTTAAAATGTGATACATTGATGCTCATAAATTATAAATGCAAAGAGTTGCCTTTTACATATGGGGATATGCTAATCAACAGCTTCTCAAAGATGGAAAATTCTAAAACCAAGGAGGTGTTAAGAAGGTAGGCTATCACCTTGGAAAGACAAATTTGAGTCAAGTCTCTCTTACTTGTACTGTTGATGATCCTTAGTGCTTCTTGTCTTTGCCATGAACCTTTCTGCTAACTTCTCTAGGTTCCGAGAATATTCCGTCTCAATTTCAGCTTTTTTCCGGAAGAAATCCTGCAGGTCCTGGAGAAGCTGAACTCTCATCTCTGTTTGCTGTTCCAGGCATTTTTGCTGTTCTACCAGCTGAGCTCGAATTTCTAAGGAAAGAAGAGAATCCATTGGATGGTTTTGTGAAAATCAGTGAGGTGTGCTGGTACGTGCAAGATAAAGGTAAAGAATCCTACGACACATTTAGCTCTGTATTGGACCTTTACGAGATTGCTGGGTCTAGATTCATTCTTTACATAATCTGCTGACCCTTTAAAAGAATGAGGCAAGTCCCAGGAAAGAATGTCAGAAATTAGAACAGAAACATGGGTTACATTTGCAATGCCACAAACATGCATGGAGTCATGAGGCAAAAAAATTAAAGCCTTGGAGATAACAATTCATGACACGTGACATCTTTGAGGTGCTGCGTACATTGTAATTTTTTCAACAGCATTTTCCCTCAACTATCCCTTATGAGTTTGAATGGCAAAGATGCGAGCATCATTTCTTCCAGACTTCTGAACCACCGCATATTTGCCAGTTGGCACATACAGAAACTGACATCTGGTAATTTGTATTTAGTGCATAAATTTCTAGTTTGTAAAACATGTAGCTTCTGGGTTTATAGGAATGCCGTGCCTAAAAATAATTTCTTTCTATATCCAAATAATCCATTCATAAATGGAGTCCTGAGACTGCACTTCATTATTCTGGTCACAACATCAAAGGCTCTTCGCTTGGTCTTCACTTTTTACACACCGTTCAAACTAACAGCTCTATTGACACATGTAATCCTGAAGAGAATTCTTTGATGATTTTAATACATTCGGAAGGTGAAGGTTAGTCTTTGAATGATTTAGGGAAAACACAAAAGCAAAGGCGTATCATGCAAAACTATCTGTAAATGACTATTACAATGAAAACGGTGTGTTCTGGAAAATGAGATACAGCCGTAACGACGGACTTATTCTTGTCTGAGATCCAGGGTTCACCTCCACACAAGCAGATTCATACTGGAAAACTTTATTTCATCCTTCCCGGAGTAGTGAGTATTCCCTAAAAGTGAGAGCTGAATCTCATTGAGTACAGTTGATAGAAATCAATGTCCAGGGGCGCCTGGCTGGCTCAGTCCATGGAGCATGTAACTCTCCACCCCCGAGTTGAACTCGGGGTTATGAGTTTGAGCCCCACATCTGGGTGCATCTGGGTGTATAGATTCCTTAAAAATAAAATCTTTAAAAAGGAGAGAGAAAAATCAATGTCCAAATAACATCTCAATTCCTTCCTATTATTCTTCAACAGGGAAAGACTGAGTTCACAATATGTATGTATACACTTGGCCATGTTTAATCAAACTCATTAACAGCAGGGTAGTCAAGTTCTCAACGGGGAGTCAGGAAACGTGCTCAATGTAATAATGGCTAACAATAATCAAACACTATTCTATACCCTACTGAAGTAGGTAGGAGTATTATCCTCATTTTACAAAAAAGGAACTGAGATTTAAGGAGATTAAATACTTTATCCTGGCAAAAAAGGCCCAAATAACTATGAAATGAGGCCCTCAGTAAGGTCATGATCCAGGCAATACTGCTCTGGGGAGCGTAGGAAGCATTTCTCAAGTGTCCTCTCCTTGGTTTCTCTACCTCTAGGTTGGGGGAGCCATTATTAATCGCATAGAAGTGTGGTGATCACTAGAGTGAAAACATTATTACAGGCTTTTAACTACCAGGAACAGCATCTGGTTTTTAGTCAATCAAAGTAAGTGTTTTTCAATACAGTATTATAATCACCATGTCTGCCAAACTCTTTTCCCCACAAATACAGAACTATTTTTGTTTCATGAAGAAAAAAGAAATCAAGGGTGGGGATATTTCTCATTCAGGAATCTCAGTAAGTCTTTTAAGATTTAGTAATTTTAGCACATCTTGCTGCGCTAAGAGAAAATAAATCAATCGTCTTAGGCTGTCAACTAGGCTTTTTTTTTTTTCCTCTTTTAAGCAGTGTTAGTGCCAAATAAGAAATAAAAGTGG
Source organism: Mustela nigripes (assembly GCF_022355385.1). Classification (NCBI taxonomy): domain Eukaryota; kingdom Metazoa; phylum Chordata; class Mammalia; order Carnivora; family Mustelidae; genus Mustela; species Mustela nigripes. Next base: position 98,569,699 of record NC_081562.1, read on the forward strand.
CCAAGAATACAGATCTCAATAGAACTACACAAAAATTCTGTGGGCTTCCTTCTTCAGTCTCATTCTTAGATTATTCTCTTGCTTGCTTCCTTCAGCGTTTAAAATCAAGAACTGGGGCACCTGGGTGGCTCAGCGGGTTAAGCCTCCGCCTTCGGGTCAGTCATGATCCCAGGGTCCTGGGATCGAGCCCCGCATCGCCTCTCTGCTCAGCAGGGAGCCTGCTTCTCCCTCTGGATCTGCCTGCCTCTTTGCCTACTTCTGCCTACTTGTGATTTCTCTCTCTGTCAAATAAATAAATAAGACTTATTTTATTTATTTATTAATTAAATTAAAAATCTTAAAAAAAATCTTTTAAAAAATCAAGAGCTAGGGGATTTTGAGAAGGAGGACTATATTTAAACGGTTAAAAAAACTCATCTTCTTTTTGCAGGCAGTAATTGTTACTTCATATTATCTGTAATTTCCCCATGAATACAGGACAGTAACAGCATTTTCAGGAAGGAAAATGTGAAGGGACAGAATCTAGGGTATTGTTGTAAGAAAATAAAACATGCTCCAAAAACTGAAGGAGAATTCATTTGATCACCTCTTTAATTTAGACAAGTTGGGGACAAATGAGGAAAAGATCATCAAAAAAGAAAATAAGGAAAAAAAAATATCAGTATAAAGGTACTACCATAAGACATGCCTTATTAGGAAGAGAAAACCTTTGGGTTCCTCATACCAAACCAGAGCCGAAGGCAGCACAATGTCAGAGGAGCTCACTTCACTGCATGTATGGTAAAGCTTTATTAACATGACCTCACTAGACGTGATCTAACCTTATATGGCACTGATGAACTGAAAAGATATTTTAATAAATGAGTAAAATAAACAGTCATATAAATTCTGGCTCACGGCTCAGAACAGATCAAAGAAGGCAATGATGTACTGCAACCCACACCTTATCAATCCTTCATGGGACCACAGGGGGCTACAGGACATAGCACCACTGTCATCATGAGGGCTGGAACTGGTGAAAGCATCACATTAAAGAGTGATTTCTCGAAAATGTGTGAGTCTTACTTCTGTAGAAGGGATTGCAACCTCCCACCCACCTTCTTTAAAGACACTCTTGCAGGACTCTATTAGCTTTCGTGTATCTAGTATTGACCTGGACCATTTTTTTGAGACTCAAGCTTCATTTTAATTTAGTTAACCAAGCCATTATTGAGCCCCTATTTTGTGTTAGGCAGGAGTTACAAAGATTTATGATGCACAACTCCTTCTGGTAGGATAAATCCTAAGTTGATAGTATCAGTACATCAGTGTTGTAATGAAGAAATGTACCAGGAAGCTATGGAAAGGGGAATGGACAGTGGTAGACTGTGGAAGAGCCTGTAAGACACAATGTCCTGTAAAGATATACAGCTATAACCACCAAAAAAGTGGAGAGATGATTCATAGATTAGGAGAAATATTTGCAAATTATGTATCTAATAAGGAACTTCTATCTAGATAAAGAACTCTTACAACTCAACAACAAAAACACAAGTAATCCAATTTTTAAAATGGGCAAAGAATCTAAACAGATATTTTCTCCGCAAAAGATCTACAGATGGCCAATAGCAAATGAAACGTGGCTCAACATCATTAGCCATCAGGAAGAGGCAAATCAAAAGCAAATGAGATACCCCTTCACACCTGTGTGGATGGTTATAATAAAAAAGACAGGTAATAACAAGAGTTGGTAATGACGTGGAGGAACTGGAACCCTCATTTGTTGCTGGTAGGAATGCAAAATGGCACAGCTATTCTGGAAAACAATCTGTAATTTCTTCAAAAGGTTAAACACAGAGTTAACACAGACTTAGCAAGTCTACTTCTACCTAGGTACATACCCAAGAAAAATGAAAACACAAAAATTTATATACAAATATTTAGAGCAACATTATTTATAATAGCTGGAAAATAGAACACCACACTTGTCCATAAATTGAACAGATAAACGAAATGTGGTCTAGCCATAGAATGTTACTCAGGCTTCATAAAAAGGAATGAAGTACTGATTTGTGCTACAACATAGATAAAACCTGGAAACATAATCTTAGTGAATGAAATCAGTCATGAACGGAAACTGATTACATTATGAGATGTCTAGAAGAGACTACCTTTACCTTCCTACCAGAAGGAGTTGTGCATCATAGAAAACTGTTTTCCATAGAAAACAGTTGAGTTGTTACTAGTGCTGGAAGAGTTGGGGAGAAATGGGAGGGACTGCTAAGGGGTATAGGGTTTCTTTATGGGATGATGAAAATGTTCTAGAAGTGATGGTGGTGATGGTTACAAACCTATGAACACACTAAAAACACTGAATTATACACTTTCAGTGGGTGAGTTAAATGATATGTGACTTACAGCTATTATACAAAAGACATACTGCTGTATCACAATTCCATGAAATTTTGGTTGTGGATACATTCCTAAGAATGACGATATCAGTACTAACAAAATAACTCCTCATATTCCCATGCTTAGCACTTTTTAGTAGTCAATCAAATTTGACAACATAAAGGTAAGTACTTTAAAATGATGTCTTCATGGTGGTTCTTGCTTCAGGATTTTTACTTCATCCTGAATTTGTTTGTAAGCCAGAGTAGTAAATTTACTAACTATGAGCATCATTGGTGTGTTAATTGTCACAATTTCTAATGGTATAGAAAAGATTTGCCTAATAGAACATTAGGAGGGGCTTATTACCATGACTCCCAAATAGCACAACCTCTTTTAGGCAGAAAAATACCATCTCTGAGGAGGTTCTAAGCGGTCATTATTTAAATCTAGGTCAGGACCTACTAAATAATAATAATGGCCATTTTAACAGGGCTAAAATTTGCTGCTTTTTGAAAAAAGACTTATTATTTCATTTCTGATCTAAGAGTGCCACCACAGAAAGTATCACCATTAACAATCCAAAAATAGTACACAAAAAGTACGCTTTCAAACTACTCAATCTGTTAAGCAAAATTGAAACAGTTCCTCTAAGCTATAAAAATCTGCTGACAATACTAAATAAAACAAAATTGTCTTGGGAAGGAGGAAACAGAGACATTTCTTCCTATAGTTGATAAAGAAAGGGAAGTCCTAATCCTTGGAAATAAATTTGTGTGAGACCACAGAATGATGCATAGTTCATGGAAAGATTGAGTCCATGAGATGGGGCTGCTTCTTTAATATGTTACTAAATGACTAGCACTAGCACATAAAATCGATAGATTGGGTGTGACTTCACGATCGCTCAGCAGACAGAAATGCAACATTTCTAAGTTGTCACAAACCATCTCAATTATTTCATAGTCTTATTTGGTCAGATTTTCCTTATGATAATTTAAAAAGTATACATTCTGTTAAAATTTATCAGTACCTTTACCTAATGAATAAAAGGTATTTTCCCAAATGATAGGTAAGAGCCAATGGAATGTCTCAGAGAAGAACCCAGTGATGCTCTAACTGGTTCTGTCAATTATTCACATGCTTACTACTTACATGAATATTTTTACACTCTTTCAGTTGCCAATTAGCTAACTACCAGGTGCAAATACATTTTTTATGCTAGACATTTGGAGGAAAAAAAAATCCACAGTGGCACCTGGGTGGCTCAGTGGGTTAAATCTCTGCCTTCAGCTCAGGTCATGATCTGGGGTCCTGAGATCGAGCCCCGCATCGGGCTCCTTGCTCAGCGGGGAGCCTGCTTTTCCCCACCCCCCGCTGCCCTCTGTGCTTGCCTTTCTGCCCACTTGTGATCTCTGTCTGTCAAATAAATAAATAAAATTTTTAAAAATCCAAAGACATAAACAAATACCATTTCTCTATTTCAGTAGAAATCTAAGATTTATGCTTCTCTTATACTTCACACAGAAATTAGGTGACATCAATATGGACACAGACAGGAGTTCTAGTGGTAGTATTAAAAATCACAGCAGGGGTGCCTGGATGGCTCAGGGTTAAGTGTCCCACTCTTGATTTTGGCTTGGGTCATGATCTCAGGGGCTTGGGATCAAGCCCCAGCTGGGGCTCTGTGCTCAGTGGGGAGTCTGCTTGAGATTCTCTCTCTCCCTCTTTCCCTTCCCCACTTGCACATGTTCCTTCATCTCTCAAATAAATAAATAAATAAATAAATCTTTAAAAAAAAATCATGGGACATGGGACGAGTGGCTTAACCTCTCAATTTTCACCTTGTGAAACAACAGTCCCACCTCACAAGACTGGGGAAGATTAAATGAGTAGAAACGAAAAGCACGCTGCCATCTGCAAACCACCTGGGAAAATGTAAAGATGCTATTATTACTAGCATCTGCAGGCTTTTGTTACAAAGATATTCACTGACCATTTTTCTGTGCCAGGCTCCTTACTAGGCACTATAGAGAACAGGCGGAAAGTTCAGAGCCCCATCCTCAGCGAGAAGACAGTGCAGACAGTGAGAGCCAGTGACCTTCAGGGTCTTAAAGTATGTGTGTCAAAGAGCAATGGAGGTATTTGGCGAAGTTTCCATGCTTGGGCAGAGGGGCAAGTGTTGAGAAGGTTACCTTGAGATTGACCTGGCAGTTTGCTGATACACATAGGGGTAAGGGTACTCTGGGCTGAAGGAAGAGCAAACTCACCTGCAGGAGGAGGGAGAGAACAAGGAGACTTATACCAAGGGTGTCTCTGCTGTGGAAACTCAATCCTGGACTGCTAGGGGGTCTGGTCATAAGCCTAGGGCAGCCCCTTGCAGAGAACTAAGGAGTAAGATTTTCTATCTTGGGTCAGTTTCCCAGACTGGCTTGATGATAAAAACCACCCGGGGTGCTTATTAAAAATACCTGTGTCCAATCCCCTTGGCTGGCTATTTTTATCTTGTTGGTCTGGCAGGACCTGGAATGGGGGATTTTCATTAAATACCCAGGTGAATCTTTTCACTGGGTTACTTCAGGAAACACAAGCAAAGGACTGAACAATTCTGCTTAAGGAGGATACATAATCAGACTTGCATTCCAGAAAATCACACAAATAACTAATTAAATAAATGAAATGCTAAGCATCTTACACCTCAAGAAATCAGAATTTCTTTTGTACACTGTATGGTTCCCTGTTTGAATTATGAATTATTAGGCAAAACAAACCAACAATAAAACTCTCACAAGAATGAATGGTATTCATGTTCTCCCCTGCCTAAGCCTATTATTTTAATTAGTCATGAATCACTCATTTCTGTCATCTGGTGTGGAACTAATGAGTATTTCCATTTAATTTGCTATCAGAAAGCAGAAGCTGATTTTCAACTACATTGTGGAGAAACCTGTAGAGCTGTACTGAGAGCTTCCAATGTGGCTAGTCCAAACTGAGATGTGCTGGCAGGGTAAAAATACAGGTGAGATTTCAACATCTTATTAGGAAGAAGGAAGGATGTAAAAATGTCTCACTGAAAATTTTAATGCTGACATTTAAAAATGTGGACACTGGGAAAAAACTCTAGACATTGGCTTATAGAAAAGACATGACTGACATTAACTTTACCTGTTAATCTGTTTCCTTTCACTTCTTAAAAATAACTATTAAAAAATCTAAAATTAGAAATGTGGCCCATCTCTAGGACAGAGCTCCTCTAGGATCTGAGGACATTAGCAACCAAGTTTCTCATAGGTGGAATCTGAAATGTGGAGTTCTCATCAGAAGAGGTTTTTGAAGAATTAGCAGGTTTGATGAGAAGACAGAACTTAAGCACAATGCACGTACGAGACAGAATACAGAGGAGGCAAGACACTAGTTGCAGTTAGGAGTGTGACCTTGGAGAAGGAATGACTTCTTTGGACTCCTCAACTGCAGAATGACTGCTAATTATAGATGTCTATTCACCCTTCCAAAGAAAATGAAAGGTTTTAACAAGAAATGAAAAGACGTCCTCATCTTGTAATGAACTGTATTGGCCAATTATCATAAAATATGTAATGAAAAAAGAAGAAAGATGTTCTACATTTGATAATATTGACTACATAGCCTAAAGGACTTTCAGAAAAGAAATGATCATGGGCCAATTGGGATTATCATCAGTGACAGCTTCAGAGGGCATTGACCCTGTACTGCTTTCAAAGGATATGCAGGATTTTGAAGGCTGTGCAAATTTGGGGAATGGAAATGTAGTTCCTTAAAGTAAAAATGATATTTTTGATATTCTGGCCCAGAAGAGTTATATTCTAGGGAAGAAAGCTTTGAATGGCTGGACCAAATGTAACCTTCCAGGTTACTGCCTGTCTCTAGTCTTTCTACTTTTAAATTAGGGGATCACCAACAATTGAAGCAAAATAAATAGCATAGACTTATATGAAATCAAGTTGCTTCCATTCTAAGCTAAAAACCATGTTCTCATCTTAGAACTCTAGAGATGGCTAGCACGTTTGTGGAGGGAGTAGAATTATGATAAAACCTTTTGGAATAAAACAAGGTTAACTGTCCTCTCGGTACAGTTAATCTTCATTGTTTGGGATATAAAAGGAAAGTCAATTTTACAACATTTCTGACACTTAAAGAGAGGCTGCACACATTTCCTTGAGTTGTCATTACAACATCTTCATTTGAAAGGACATTAACCTCAGTATTATTTTAGGATAAAAGCTTAGTATAAATGCTTCAGTTTTCATAGCTTTTGAAAGCCAAATATTACATTTTGGCCTAGATAACATTTTCAGGTGAAGTATGGAAAACAAATTTGCACCCCTCCCCCCATGAAAGCCAGTTAGCCAGGATAAAAGGCAGTAACTTAAGGGGATCAATTGGAGTGTAATACATTGCAGGAAAGGCCAGTTTAAGGAAGTACAGAGCTGAATGATTCATCGTCATGCCTGTATTTGGAATGCACAAGAGGTAAGATTTCGTTAACTTCCCCATAATTAAGCAAGGACATTTCAGGCTGTATTAGTAGATTGATTTTTACTACCAGAAAAAGACCATGTGTGAAAACCACTGATCTAAGATTTACATTTTGAAATGGCTTGTGTTGCTGACCTTTCAAAGGTTCAAGGCATTCTCAAAACGTTGACATTCTTTCCTGATATAATTCAACATTAAGTCTCATGGAATAAGTAGAAAAGCTTGCATATTTTTTTGGAGTAAGTTTTAAGAATGGAAAACTTCTTTAAAATAAAAAGTTTTTATCTATTTATTTGACAGAAAGATCATAAGCAGGCAGAGAGGCAGGCAGAGAGAAAGAGGGGGAAGCAGGCTCCCTGCTCAGCAGAGAGCCTGATGCGATGTGGTAGCGCAATCCCAGGGCCCTGGGATCACGACCTGAGTCAAAGGCAGAGGCTTAACAAAGATTTTTAAGTAATAATTTCTACACCCAACGCTGGGCTCAAACTCACAATTGTGAGATTCAAGAGTTACATCTTTACTAATGGAACCAGTTAGGCCCCCCAAACTGAGCCTTTTTCAAATTAAGGCTCTTCTCCTCATTGCAGTAATTATAATTTAAAAGTGTACAATGTAGCCTCCCAAGCAATTTACCATTTACATGGTAAATACCAAGAGAATACTTATTGAGTTCTTACTATGTTCCAGATTCCGTGACAGGTACTTGATACAGCTTAGCTCATTTAATTTTTACAGCAATCATATTATGTAGTGCTTCCATTAAATAGAAGAGGATACCAAAGTAGAGAGAGGATATTTTGTCCAAAGTCATACAATTATTAAGTACTAAATCTTAGATTTCCATTCAGGTTTGTCTGACTCCAAAGTTTATGATACAAAATTATAATGTTCAACAATTACCCATAAATGTATAATTACACAAAGCAAGCCCAAGTGATCCAGGTTGGCCTTCTAAGTAATTTGTTTGAATGTATACAGACACTGTATATAACTTAATGTATCAAATAAAATTTAACTGCCAAGAATCTCGCTAGCATCATTTAGAAAAGCAATGATTACATTCCTAGTATTTACTTAGTTAAGAAAGCCAAAAGAACCTCTTCCTTCCCTGAAAAACTCAAATATTTTATAAAAACTAGTTAAGTGACTAATACTAATTCCCTAGTATTTCCTGAATGTTGTAACTTTATGGGAAACTGTGAATTTAGGTTTACTACTGCTGTTCTTAAATTGTGCTTATTTAAGTTGCTCTTTTAAACTGTAAACTGTTATAAATTGTTAGTATGTTAAAATTACTGTAAAGCTTTGAACTACACAGATTATAAATCCCTGAATACAAATATCATGTCTTTAAATTTCCATAGAGCACATAATAGATGTTCAGTAACTATCTCTGGTGAATGTTTTAGTAAAGATTGCAGGTTGTCAGAAGGCTTAGTTATGTACATTATGGACTCAGGACCCAAATTCTGCTAATTCATAAAATGGTTTTTCCATTTCCCTCTCCCCAAGGTCACTGTCACATTACTACCTCCTTTTTTCTTTGCTCCATCAGGTCCTTCTGGCATCCAGCCCCACAAGGTTTCCCCCATTAACCATGCCCTATTTGGTCAACAGTGGAAGAGACTCTAGTTAAAACCACTGACTATCATATTTTACACATCTCCCAGTTAAAGGAATTTTATATTCTACTTCTACCACAGAGGATACCTTCATCTAGGAAAATGCCAAAGGAAACACTAATCATTTCACTTAATTTTCTTTAAGTCTCTACCACAGACTTTCATTCAATTGCTATTGGCAACTTTATATCTTACACTGACTTAACTATAGTTCAGTAAGTGAGAGCTCCAATGACTTCTGGCTCCCAGGAGCTGGAACTCTGGCCCAGGAGGTGATGATACAAGGCAAGCAGAAAGTGGTCAAGTGCTTGTGCTCCTCAACATAAAGTTTACATTTACTGACTTTCACAGTTCTCGATCATAGAATAAATGCCTTTCAAGCTTCAGGCTAAAAAAGCCTTAAAAGAGATACCATTAAAACACACACACACACACACACACACACACACACACACACACACACACGTATATTAATATGTGCATCTTTCAAGATTTTTCAGGCTTAAGAAAATACTGAACAGCAATCAGCTCATTAAAACTGGCTTGTAGAAAACAGAGGGCTCCTGGGTGGCTTAGTCGGTTGAGTGTCCGACTCTTGATTTCAGCTCAGGTGGTGATAGCTGGACTGTGAGATCAACCCCCGAGACGGACTTCGTACTCGGTGGGGAGTCTGCTTGAGATTCTCTCTCCTCCCTCTGCCCCTCTCCACTGTGTGCGCTTGCTCTCTCTTTCTCAAATAAAAAAATAAATAAATCTTTTCAAATGTCAGAAACATTAATTCTCTTCATTACAGTATCCCTTTAAAGTACCAAATAAAATATCTAATTTGATAGAATACCTTCATATCAAAAATTACATTATTTTATTTTATCCTCAGATATGAGCCAAACTCTGTATTAAAATGGTATTTCTGATCCCGAAGACACATGCAACTTATACCCACACAATCTGCAAAAAATGGAATTCAACAGGTTCACTCAACAATGTCCATTTAACAAGTAAGCAAGTGAGAAAAGAAAGGCTTCCGCTAGTCATCCGACAAACATTTACTGAGCACCCTCCAGGTGCTGAGCTCTGGGAAAACAAAACAACTGCGTCGTGCCCCGGGGCCTCTCAGGTGAGCTCCTAGTCTACAGACATGAAAACAAATAACTGTTGTTGTTATAATGATCATCATTTACAGTGCAATGCAGTAAATCCTGTAATGGAAGCATGTGCTGGGAGAACACACAGGAACAAACAGCAAACTGCCCACGTAAACTGGAGTTGGCAGACAAGTAGGAAAGTGCCAAGTTGGGGGTGGGTACAGTAAGGGTATTATGGGCAAAAGGAGCAGCCTGAGCAAAGCCCCAGGCACAGGACTATCTGGAAAGTTCAGGGTATTACACGGATGGCAATTTGTTCCATATTGCACCGTGATAAGCAGAGGCTCATCAATTACTAGGAGGATTTAAAAGTAAATACTCTAGGAACTCCAGGGTGACTCAGTCAGCTAACTATCCAACTCTTGAGTTCGTCTCAGGTCATGGTCTTGGGGTTGTGGGATTGAGCCGCATGTCGGGCTCCATACTCAGTGGAGAGTGCTGGAGTCTCTCTCCCTCTCCATTTGTCCCTTCCCCCTATGCTTATGTGTTCTCTCTCTCTCAAACAAGTAAATCTTAAAAAAAAAAAAAAAATCCTCTAAAAGGGTAAGGGATACTATTTTTATTCTGTTCCACCTTCACTTACTATTGTGAATGTTTCAATTTATATATTTAGTAAGTTAAAAACAAATGCATATTATTCACATTAGAAAAGATAGCTGTAGAACTATGTTCTAACTAATGAAATTACCAGAAAATGACATTTCCTGCCAAATCCTTAACAACAGATTTTTTAAAATTACGTTATGTTAATTTAGATAAGGGAAAAAAATGTCACCCACATTCAATACAATACTGAGGATATGGAATGGAAGGATTTATAAGTACCTACATGATCAGAGCTGACTTCTATTTTCCTTTAATTAGATTTAAGTTTTAAATTTAAAAAGTAGCTTAAAATGACACATTATTTAAAATACCTATCTTCTACCTTTCTTGTCTTGTTTGGGGTCCATTCGTCTTATAATTTACTTTAAAAAGTACACTTCTTAAAAGACATTGTATCATTTAATCTTCACAATAAAAAGCAGTTCAGAAATACTAAAGCAAAACTGCTAGGATTTCCTAATCTTATACCTCTTGATACGCTCTTTGTAAGATCTCAGATACTAAGTTTTATGGCCTCTGCCAGGTCCACTCATTCCCATAGCTGCTTTTATCTGGAAGAGATTCATTTTTAAATAGGATCGATGTGGGAATAGCCCAGTGTGTTGTTGTGAAACACTGCCCTTCCTCCAAATCCCCAGTACCAGGGAACTTCTCTCCACCTCTTTCCTAGCTACACATTCATGACCTAGACATGGCCTTTTACTTGAAACTTTCCTTCCCACGTCTCTGCCCAAACTGTGTACTACTTCTGTTCAGTTTCACTCTGTTAAACAGCACTCTGTGGTGGGAGCACGAACAACAGTGACTCCATCTTTGGCCCGCCATCTTGTCCATGTTTGCCGGATCACCTTCCATGGAAGTGTGTGTTCCAGGACCCTTGGACGTTACTTCACCTACTTTAGAAATGCCCACCAAGGCCAGGCTAGGGGAGGCACATTTTGGCCTCCCATGACTCTGTGAGAGGCAACAAAGTCTTTCCCTTACCTGCACAGGTAGGGCCACAAGATCTGATTACAGGTTAGCTGTCAGTTAGGTGCATGCAAACCCTTCGAGGAGCATGTGAAGGAACCGTGGATCTCACTACAATGCCCCACATGACCCCTTGCTTGCTCTACAAAATCCGTGGACTAAGGTCTGGACTTTGTGGAAAATAACCATGCAGCTGGATCACTGACCGCCCCAACCTCCACCAGCAAGTTACCCTGAATGAGACTCAGTCAACTGTGTGGACTGGCCTGCTTCGCTTTCTGATCGTTAAGTGCCTTCTCAGTTTGGGGGATACTCTACTGTCCTGCCTCCATTTTCTGACCCCTGTGTCTGATGTAGAGGCAGGAGTTACAAAAAGACAAAAATGAAAGACAATGAACTGACAGACTGGGGAAAAAGAGGGAAAGGTGAGAGCAAGAAGAGATAAAGAGAAACAGCTTAAGGAGAAAAGAATTGAGGAGAGGGAGAGAAGTAAGAGAGGAAAAATGAGGAGGGGGTGTGAGGAAAGGGAGCAAGTGAAGAAAACAAAATAAATGTAAAGTAAGTGATGAAGGTTTTCAGGAAGTCGCTGACTCAGTCCTGGGCACCGGAGGGACTGAGAGCACTTTAATCTACTCAGGCTTGTCCTCAGGCTCCAAGCCTTTTCAAAAGTACATTCTGCTTTTAACAAATTTCGGGTATCTGGCTTCAGTCTTAGGCCAGCATGAGGATAAAATTTCAAGGTCAAGCATAACTCCTTTTTCTTATTAGAACCAAAGCGCAGTTTGTTCAGAATCATAAGAGCGTCCCTTTTAAGCCTTTAGAAAGCTAGGTAAAAATCAGAATTGGTCATGAATGTATAACTTCACGTTTAATGGAACTTCAAGCTCAATGGATGAGCACGGGACTCATCCAGGATGATATTTCACAGGACTCTGATTCATGTGTAGCTCTGAGACCAAACAGTAGAAATTCTTTGTATTCTTTCTATTTTCATGATTAATTTTTGCAGCCCTGGAACATTTTTAATTATCTTGGCACCTTAGGGGTAGGGTGGAAAGGCTACTAAAAACAGGCAGAAGTGCTCGGAATTCTCATACCATCTTCCTTTTATGTAAAAGAGACTAATTCAGCAAGACCAAAAACTTTCCACTTTGACCCACAGCACAATGTCCCCCCCCCCTTTAAATTTAGAGGTCTCTGGTGAGAACCCACATTACTCACAAGCAAAGCTGATCTTCTCTTAGCTGCCGGCATTGAGAAAGCTGGCTGAATGGATGGCATCAAGCCTTCTGCCATGCCACTGGATGCTTCCCCAGTGCAGGTGCCAAGTAACCCTGAGTTTAGGCAAGCAACCATCTCCGGGGCACTTCAGTCCTGGTCTCCTGGACTAGGGCTCTCATGGATGCTGGCAGCACAGCACAGGATGGACACAATTTTTCTTCTTCACCCTGGTTACAGGATTGGCTGGCTGGGATCATCCCAAAGGCAGAACATTCTGCCCAAATCCAGTGAAATACTTTACATTGTTTAGCAGTTGCCTCTTGAGGTGGACATAAAGAATAGCTACTTAGAGTCTTAAGATCTGCATGCAAACATTATATACAGAGCCAGGGTCAAAAACTCCAATGCCCTCAGAAGCCAGGTAAGTCCCATAAATGAGGGAAGTGGACAGGATGTAAAACAACAAGAGAAGGAAATGACCATAGCTTGTTAGCCACCAAGCTCCAGGTAGCACTTGCTACATTGGAAGCTTGATGGAGGTTAAGCTAAATCTGATTTTGTTTTTTGAGAGAAGCCTGAAATTTGGATTTTGGGGCAAAATTTCCAAATTCTTAAATGTCAGCAATTAATTCTATTAAAATAAAACAGACTACAGGCCTAACAAAACCCAGCTCTGTGCCAGATTTTGCCTCTAGACTACCATTTGTACTCTCTGACAGAAATTCTAAGCTTTTTGGATAAACTTACACCTTCTTCAATTGTCACAGATGTAACAAGAGAAACAAAATTGAGATTAATGATAATTTGATGGGACCTCAGAAATGAGGCAGCAGTGTAAATGGTGTATGGAAAACCAATCAAAACTTGGTGACATTTAGTAAGTAATGTTACTTCTCAGCTTTTAAGTGAATTTATTTGTAAACTGGATGACAATGGCTTGACTTACTCTAAAACTCACACTAGTTTTCTTTTTTTAAAAAAATATTTTATTTATTTACTTGAGAGAGAAAGAATGAGAGAGAGCGAGTAAGCGAGCATGAGATGGGGGAGGGTCAGAGGGAGAAGGAAACTCCCTGCTGGGCAGGGAGGCTGATGCAGGACTCCATCCCGAGACCCCAGGATCGTGATCGGAGCCGAAGGAAGTCACTTAATCAACTGAGCCACCGAGGGGCCCTCACACTACTCTCTTGGAACTGTAAATACTAGAACAGTTTCTCCTTCTCACCATTCTCTCCCGGGGCTCAACCTAAATCTGGAAGATGATCTGAAGTCCAATCTTATTGGAACTCTTTTTCAAGAACTGTTCAGCTGACTCAAGAAATCTGAGAAAAACACTTCTCCCAGGGCTGGTACAAATTCCATTAACCATCTCTGATATCAAAGGCTTTACTGAATAATGTGTTCCAATTTACTTTCTGTATCTCTCTTCTTTGGACACATGTTAGAGAATAGAAGGATTACAGAATCTCAAGTTTACAATAAGCCTTAGAAATCATTTGGCCCTATCTGCTGTCTGGTGATCAAATTCTCCCAAGTCCATGCCTGCCTGGAATTTACTGTCTCCCAAGAGCAGCCTGTACTACCATCTGGCAACTCCAATACTTAGAGAAGTCTCCTTGAACTAAAACAAGAACTCATCTATTCGTCTGACAAAAATGTATCAAAATGCCAATGATAGGACTCATACTAGTTGCTTTTATATAAAGATGAATAAGCTGGGACATCCCTCTTCTTCTGTAAAGAACTCACAAAAATACTTTCAAAATTACATTTCAAAACTTCCAAAAGGGTTCTTTGCATGAGTAAGTACACCCAAGAGACAAAACAAAGCCAACCCATCAAAAAGTCCAAGATATAAGACAATTCATGAGCTGTGAATACAGCAATATGTGAAAGAAAGAAAAGGTTTAATAGTCAGCAGGGAAATAGGTACAAACACTCAGATTTGAGACTTCCTTCAAAATTAACCTAACATCTCTTCCTGATCACTCTGGGATCCAAAGGCTAAAAGGAAGACAGATACCAAGTTCATTTTCATTACCTACTATTGAAGGAGATTTACTCACCCAGAACCTCCCATACCTGAAGAGGTACAAAACCAGGGTTCAATATGACTACTTAATAAACCTCTTCCCTTACTGCTACCTGTATCCTTTTTCTGCTATGCTGTCCCTTAAGCCTAATTCAAGAAAAAGATATTCAGTCAATTCCACCCCCATCGCCCCTCCACCCACAAGTTGCCCAATTAAGAGAAATGTGAGAAAGAGAATTTACTATATGGTAGTTTAAGGTCTGCATGACAGCTAACAGCTGAGAGGACCCAGTCCAATGAGAACTCAGTCATAAATCTTGTGCAAAGCTTTGTTTCCCTGGCTGAGCAGAAGTGAAAATTTCCTCTGTTAGTATAATCAAGATTTTTTTTTTTCCTTTGAAATTCTGAGTCCTGACATTGGGTAATGTATAGAAACTTAAACTTCAACTGAAACCAAGAACCAATTGTTATGAGGCATAAATTAGATAATGCTTATAAAGAATTCAAATAGAGCCTTACATAGAAAATTCTCAACAAATGGTACTTATTGTTATTAATATCATTTTCAGGGTGCCTGGGTGGCTCATGTGGTTAAGCAACTGCCTTCGGCTCAGGTCATGATTCTGGAGTCCTAGGATCTAGTCCCACATTGGGCTCCCAGCTCCATGGGGAGTCTGCTTCTCCCTCTGACCTTCTCCCCTCTCGTGCCCTCTCTCACTCTCTTTCTCTCAAATAAATAAATAAAATATTTTAAAAATATATCATTTTTACATCTATTGGTCCTAAAATATCTTCATGTATTTCTCAAGAAATCCACATTTTTCTGAGTTCTAATCCACTGCTGATTCCATCTGAGGGTGGTGATTATGCCTATTAAGAATACACTTTTAATTTTTCTCTTATTCATGCAAACATATTCATTTTAGCAGATTAGAAAAGTAGAAGGAAGGTGGGAAATCAGCCATCTTGGGAACACACCTGTTAATATGGTACAATTATTTTTTGTGTTTAAAAAAAAACCATTCATTGCTACAAAAGCAGACACATATACTGTAAAATGTTAGAAGATATAACTTCAAAAAACCTACTTGATTTTCTATCATGAGGAAGTTAATTTTGATAACATTTTGCTATATATTCTAAATATTTTTTCTAATACAGAAAGCTCTAGGTTATTTCAATTTTGACTTTCCAACCTTTAATAGTTTATTCAATGCCATTTTTGGTACACAAACTAGGACTCCACCTGTGTACAGGTAGAAATTCCAGAGCCTCAGTAACCATCATCACTGGTCCTTTCCTCAGGCCACGTTCTTTATTAGGTTACCTCGAATCCTTACAACAGTCCTGCAAAATACATTCCAATATCCCTGTTTTGCAGATAAGAAAACTAAGACTCATAAAGATCAGGTGACTAGTCCAACCCCTCAAAGCACTAAGTGACAGAGCTAGGTTTCAATCTGTCTTTGTCCTCCCCAAGCAGCAGGCTAAAGGTAAGTGAGATACAGAGTCTCTATCTGAAAACACTTAAATGAACACAAACAATCCAGATCCTTATTTGGGCAGTAAAGTAGTATGACTCTCATTTTACCAAAGGACAAAAGTGACTCAAAGTTCCATAGCGAAGAGGGCTAGAGCTGGACTTTAAATATGAGTTAGATGAGGACACCATCATTTTAATACAATATAACTCTCTGCTATGTGATGTTGAAATTTAGAGTTTGCCAGGATTTTACACTAACAAAACACACTCTCAGGGTGCCTGGGTGTCTCAGTTGGTTGGGCGGCTGCCTTTGGCTTGAGTCATGGTCCTGGAGTCCAGGGGCCAGGTCCACCAGGAGTCTGCTTCTCCCTCTAACCCTCCCCCCTCTCATGCTCTCCCTCTCAAATGAATACATAAAACCTTAAAAAAAAAAAAAAGAAACAAAAAACACACTCTTTAGCCACCCACAAGCACTCACTGGTGAGCTGTTCCTGGGGTATAATTCAAAGAGGGAAAACCCAAAATGTAATTAGGGAGTTACATGGTCTTAATGTATACCACAGTGAAACTTACCTCGAGTTTTCATAGTCCTGCTTATGAGACTACTGGGAAGGAACAACAGGGAATTTAGAGAATTGGATGAGACTCCCAGCTCTGTCACTAAATAAACCTGTGTGACCTTGGGCAGGTTACTGACCCGCTTCTGGGCTCAAGTGAACCCATCATTCATAAGAAATACTCCCTTCCCTCTCTCTCCACCATGGACTCATACTGTTGTCAGAGGATGAAGGTTATAAATGACAAAGGGTTTAGAAAATTTAAATTTTCCATGCATATGTAAGGTATCTAATAAAGGCAATGACAATTATAAAAATGCATTCCTATAGCTACAAGTGACGAGTGCAAATTATGTCAGGCATTGTTCTGTTTCATATGAATCAACTCATTTAATTTTTGTGTTATTATTATCTCAATTTTACAGACAAGTAAACTTGCCCATGGTCACTTGGCCAGTAGGTGAAGTTAGGTTCTGAATCCAGATAGTCTGACTCCAGTCAATGATGTTAACTACATGAAAAGAAGGTTCCTAAAAACCTTTACTTCTCCCATCTCCAACAGCTTCTGTTCCACCCCCACCAGGGACAAATTCTAAAATATAATATACTGTTTCAACAACTTTTGCTATTTCTAATTACATGATTTTCTTTATAAAATCAATTTATTTTTTCTTTTAAAGCTTTTATTTATTTATATGACAGAGAGAGACATAGCAAAATAAGGAACACAAGCAGGAGGAGTGGGAGAGGGAGAAGCAGGCTTCCTGCTGAACAGGGAGCCTGATGTGGGGCTCAGTCCCAGGTCTGTGGGATCATGACCTGAGCTGAAGGCAGACACTTAACTACTGAGCCACCCAAGCGCCCCTATAAAACCATTTTTTTTTAAAAGATTTCATTTATGGGAGGGAGACAAACCATAAGTGACTCTTAATCCCACAAAACAAACTGAGGGTTGCTGGGGGGAGGGGGTTTGGGGGGAGGGGGGGGGGATTATGGACATTGGGGAGGGTATGTGCTTTGGTGAGTGCTGTGAAGTGTGTAAACCTGGTGATTCACAGACCTGTACCCCTGGGGATAAAAATATATGTTTATAAAAAAAATTTAAAAAAAAAAGTAAAAATAAATCGACACTTGATCATTAAAAAAAAAAAAAAGATTTCATTTATTTCTTTGACAGAGACAGATCACAAGTAGGCAGAGAGGCAGGAAGAGAGAGGGGGGGGAAGCAGGCTCCCCGCTGAACAGAGAGCCCAACGCGGGGCTCGATCCCAGGACCCTGAGATCATGACCTCAGCTGAAGGCAGAGGCTTTAACCCACTGAGCCACCAAGGTGCCCCCCTATAAAACCAATTTAAAGAGAAAATTATGTTTAAGTTTTTCTGACAAACCTGTTGGTTAAAAAAAAAAAACACAATTATTTTGTCTATTTCAGTATTTTTTTAGGCATATCAGGTGATTTCATCTGAAAAATTTTTAAGGGTTCACAATTCTTTCAAAGATGTTCTCCACAGGCAGTAACCTCTATGGCCTTGGCCACAGCAACCTTTTGCTGGGCATGTCTCCAAAGGCAAAGGAAACAAAGGCAAACATGAGCTTTTGGGACTTCATCAAGATAAAAACCTCTTGCACAACAAAGGAAATAGGTGACAAAACCAAAAGACAACCTATAGAATGGCAGAAGATATCTGCAAATGTCTTATTAGATAAAGGGCTAGTATCTAAAATTTATAAAGGACTTATCAAACTCAATACCCAAAGAACAAATAATCCAATCAAGAAATGGGCAGAGGACATGAACAGACATTTTTACAAAGAAGTCATCCAAATGGCCAACAGTTACATGTAAAAATGCTCAAAATCACTCGGCATCAGGGAGATACAAATCAAAACCACAATGAGATACCATCTCACATCAGTTAAAATGGCTAAAATTAACAGACCAGGAAACAACAGATGTTGGTGAAGATGAGGAGAAAGGCGAACCCTTTTACACTGTTAGTGGTAATGCAAGCTGGTGCAGCCACTCTGGGAAACAGTATGGAGGTTCTTCAAAAAGTTGAAAATAGAGCTACATTATGACCCAGCAATTGCACTGGTTTTACACCAAAGATATAATATAGTGATCCAAATGGGCACAGGCATCCCAATGTTTATAACAGAAATGTTCACAATGGCCAAACTATGGAAAGAACCCAGATGTCCATTGACAGACGAATAGATAAAGATGTGGTAAATACATACCATGAAGTATGACTCAGCCATCAAAAAAATATGAAATCTTGCCATTTGTGATGACATGGATGGAAATGAGAGTAATATTTTAAGTGAAATAAGCCAATCAGAGAAAGACAATTATATGATCTCACTTATATGTGGAATTTAAGAAACAAAATAGAGGATCATAGGGGAAGGGAGGGAGAAATAAAACAAGACAAAACTGGAGAGGGAGATGTACCATAATAGACCCTTAATCACAGGAAACAAGCGGGGTTGCTGGAGGGGAGGAGTGTGGGGAGGAAGAAGTAACTGGGTGATAGACATTAAGGAGGGCACTGGGTATTATATAAGACTGATGAATCACTCATCTCTACCTCCAAAACTATTAATACAGCATATGTTAATTAACTGAATTTAAATTCAAAAAATAAAAAATAAAAAGCAGAACTACTGTGAAAAAATTTTTAAAAGATGGTTCTCATTAAAATTTTCCCCCGATGATTCTGAAAAATTATGCCTTATTCTGGAAGGGATGACACTCACTATCTCAAATGTTCAGTTCTGAGAAAAAAACCTAAGAAGAAGAAAACTATGCAATGGGGATCATATTCTAAAGTCTCCAATAGTCATATTTCAAAAAAACCTTTAGTAATCTACTGAACAGTAGACTATCAATTCTTCCCTCTTCAACAGTTCTTATACAGTTAAATATTATGCAGGATAGACATGAGTCTGTGGCTGTTGGTGAATATGCTCCTTCCCCTGTATTTTTATACACTCAAGTGATACACCCAAAGTGTAGACAAGAAACCTCATGAAGTTAGCAGGTAGAAACAGAACATGAACCATAAAAGTAGGCCCTGTATGTAATTTTAAATTTTCTAGTAGCTAAAGAAAAAGAAACAGATTTAATTAATTTAAAATATATTTTATTTAGGCCAACATATAAAAATATTTTAAGTTCAATATGTAATCAACACAAAACTGTTAATGAGATATTTTGCAATTTCCTGTATTAAGTCTTGAAAATCTGGTGTGTATTTACCCTTACAACACATTGCAACTTGGACTATCCACTTTTCAAATGCTGAATGGCCACATATGACTAGTGGCTGCCATCCTGGGCAGTGTGGTTCTCTAGAGTGGTTTTAAAAGCACAATGGGGATTAGAGAATCTACCAGTTTCCTACCCCTAACTGCAAAGCTTAGGTCGAGGAGAAATTTACAGTATGTTGGTAATTCCGCACTGTTTGAGAGACACACACTGTTTTACCATAAAAGTTCTCTTCAACTAGAATGTAACGCCTCTCATTGTAAAATAGGGTATGTGTCTGCATGTACAGAGACATGCGATTTTTAATACCTAAATAATGATCAGTAAAATAACAGAATCATGGCTCATGTGGATACCCACTTCCCATTTCAGGATACTTAATCATGTGGGCAAAGTCCCTTTTTATCATGTGGGGTAACATTCACAGGTTCTGGAAATAAGGTTATCTTTGATGGACCATTACTCAGCCTACCACAGGTTACTGAGTGCTATGGAGATAAGGAGAGCAAAACAAGAGAGCCAGAGGAAGACTTCCATCAGGAAGGGGATATGAAAAGATCATTCTCATAGCAGAGTAATTGGAAGGAAGTCAGAGTGAGGCAGGGAAACCAAAGACCAAAGCCACTCAATGGAAGGCAAGGGCAGAGGTGGGGTGAGAAGATGCCTAAAACTAGTCAGTGGAAGTGGGAAAAGAGAAGAAAGTATGAGGCTGAAAAGTAGTAAAGATGTAGAACCCACAGGACCTCCAGAAAGGAACCTTGACCTGAAGGGATGCTGGTGGGAAGGAAATGGGAGAACTTTAATGTTTAGTGTTCCGTTAGTCCAGTTGGTGATTTAGAGTATTTGTGTCATTGTCCTATGATTGATGTGAACTTAAATTGATTCCACTCATGGACCAAAACACAAGAATATTTTTCACACTATGAGGTGTTACAAAAAGCTGATCCCTCGTGAAGGCACTATGTAGGACTTTCAACAGGTGCTCAAAGATGCAAATGCATGATGTTGTACAAAAAGGCAAGAGGTTTAATCTGGCCTCCAGATGTTTTTTGTTTTTTGGGTTGTTTTTGGTCAATTTCAGCTTAGTGCCAAGGCATGTCGATCAGGGCTCAGGAGTTTGTTTTTTTGCTCCTTTTTGTTTGCTCCTTTTAAAGGTATAGTGTAAGGAACTTGCAAGTTTCAAAACCAGTCTGGTGGATTCATCTGAATGTAGTATGGTGGTTAAAGCCTGTTCAGCAAAGCTTTGATATCTCAATGAGCTGGGTTCAAATACTGCCTCTGCCATCATACTAGCTCTGTGACCTTTGAAGAGCTTTAGTTGCACAGCATCTTTAAAGAGCTAATGATGCATATTATATGGTTCTACAAGGGTAGAACCATATTTAGATATCCGATTTCATGTCCAGTACAAAGTAGGTAATCAATAAAGGTAATCATTATTAACTGAAAGCCTTATTTAAAAGAATCATAACCAGAAAAACATAGTTTGTTATTAATAATTCTAATAAGGCTCTCCAAATGGATTTAAAAAAAAAAAACCTCACACAAGTAGGAATTTCAAATACAGAAAGAAATATATCAGCAAATTCTCAGAGAATAACTGTGGATAATCTAATGACATGGATTCAAATCTTCAGGATAAATGCCAGCTGAACTGAATTTCCTTAGTTTCTCTATCCCAGCTTTAAAGAACCCATCAGGCTCTACTACTGTTTTAAGGAACATTATAAAATACTCCAAGCTTAACCAGCTCCCCTGATACCAGTATTGAGTTAGAAAAAAATTAAATATACAGGTGTCCTCAATTTATGGACGAGCTATGTCCCTGAAGGACTATGTATGTTGCAAATTAGATTTTGGTAATCAGAACTTGTTTTCCCAGCAATAATTTCAGAAACTTGTTTTGCTAGAAAAATACAGTAACTTTTTTTTTTTTTTGGAACTGGCCATAGGATTAGGATAGATGGTATCTGGCATTCTGGCACAGATAAAATTAAACAGATTCTCCATGTCAAATTTTGGATCCTGCTAGGGTCATGTTTTGCCTGAAGTGGCAAATAAATCCCCATCGTCTGGTAATGAAAAATACATCTCATCCTGTAAATGACAAAGTGGAAGACGGACTATATAAGGTACAATACATTTGTTTGTATTACCTTCCTGGGGCAAGACATTTCACATACATTCAAGAGAGCAAATTACCCACCTTCAATAAATGTTTGAGATAAATGGGACAGCTTCATGAATAGATATGCCATTAATCTGAAGCATAGAGAAAAAAAAGTCTGAGAAGGGGATACTGGAGTTTACATATAAAGAAATGATAAAAAAATTATTATACTGTTGATAAGGTCTGTACTAAAGTGTGGTGTACAATTTTTAGGACAGGACTCAAATTCATAGTTGCAGTTTTTTTTAGAGAACACTGCAGAAAGAAGGTAAACAACTTAAAATACAGGCTGTCAAAGTAAGCCAAAGGGACACTATTTGTCCAACCGACGTCCTGTTTGCAAACCCCAATTACCAAAGGACAACAAATTAAATGCTAATCTTTGCTGTTCACAAACAGTATTTTAAAAATTATATCCTCTGGACTCTACTTTGCCTTATTAAACGCCCAGTGGAGTTGCTCATAAAAGTCAAGTTGTTCAACAAGGACAATCAATCGTAGTTAATGGTCACTATAAAAACCTGCCCATGATGTTAAAGAGACAATTTCGTAATTAGGAGTTAAGTGGTGGCCGTGAGCTTTCCTGTGAGAGAGCTCTAATTCCTAAGTCTTCTGGGGAGTGACGAGGATTAGGCCGAGGATTAGGCCAAGGCATGGCTCGAAATAATATGCGTGGAGGGGGGTAGCATGGATGACCAGGCCATAGCTCTCTGGGGGCTCTTCAACGTTTCAGGAAGGAGTCCAAGGGCCGTGAGAACACCACTGAGTGCCACACTATTTTACCTGTCGCTCACCAAGACTGCTCTCTTGATTCCTCTGGTGGCGGCATTCCCGTTGTCCATTTGGGGTTCCCCCTGGCCACAGCATTTATTAATTATCCCCAACTCGGTGCTCATTGAGTCAACATGGATGGAGATGCAATTCCAACCAAGGAACAATTTTGGGAGATATTTTACAGCATGGCTCACTCAAGATTAAATCATGTATAGGCAAAAAAAAAAAAAAAAAAGAAAGAAAGAAAAAAAAAGGTAAGCCTTCCAAGAAGAAAATTGATGAGGGGGGAACACATTAGGAAGCCAGCAGACAAAGACAAGCAGACGGGTACAGCAGCCCTGTCTCCATCCGCCCGTATGTTTTTCCTCACACCCATATGCTCACTCTCAGTTCCCATATGGTTTCTCTTTCTCATAATGAAATTGGAGGTGCGGAGGGGGCAGGAGTGGGCACACATCTACTTTGTACAAAAGTTACGCAGACACCAAGTATCCTAGAACATTGCAGATGGGAAAGCTGAGTTACACACGGGCCCCTGCCCAGGCCAGGCTGCAGTAGGCACTGACTCTGGTCCCTCCCTTCCATCGTCGTTCCAAGGTCAGGTACTTCTGGATGTTCTCTCATGGCACAGGTGCCGGCTCTCTGGTCTGGCTGTGGGCATTCATTCTTGTTTGTGGCAGTCCCCTTCTTCAGGATTGAACCTGAGCAGCAAACCGACAAACTGCGTTTGCCAAGGAGCAAGGTGCCTAAGGAGGTCACCAGAGCCAACTTGCTGATGACCTGCTCCTTGCCTGGACCAGTGAAGGTGATGGTGAGGCCCACCAAAGTAGGGCCCTCTTTGTCCATAATCCTGTTTGTCCATAATCCTTAGTGACGACATGACCTGGCAAAATATTGTGTCTTCAAATGTTCATAGCAACATTATTCATAATAACTCTAAAGGGAAAACCACCCCAATGTCCACCGACTGATGAATAGGTACGTAAAATGTTGTGTATCCAACCTAATGGAGTTTTTTTTATTTCCTATTTGGAAATAAAAAGGAATAAAGTATTGGTACATGGATGAACTGTGAAAACATGCTACATGAGAGAAGCCAGTCACAAAAGGACAAATATTAAAGCTGTTACCAAAGAAATGTTGTCCCTTAGTGACCCCTGAAAGACAAACTTATATTCTATCAGTTAAGGGAGCATGCCTATAACCTTGGGCCAGATAGCAGGAGCTCCCTTATATTTTGTTGTATCAGGAAATAATTTTTTAAAGACGCTAGTTTCTTAGAGCAGTTTTAGATTCACAGCAAAACTGAGCAGAAGGTACAGGAAATTTCCCATATCCTCCTACCCGCAAATGTGTATAGCTTCTCCCATTGCCAACATCACTCACAAGAATGACACATTTGTTATCATCAATGAACCTACTATGACATATCATAATCATCCAAACTCCATAGTTTATAATTGTGTTTATCTTAGTGCTGTACATTCTGTGGGTCTGGACAAATGAATAATGACAAGTAGCCACCATTATAGAATCATACACAGTGTTTTTATTGCCCTGAAATCCTGTGCTCAGCCTTCATCTCTCCCCCAACTCAAGCCCTGGCAACCACTGATCTTTCCGCTGTCTCCATAGTTTGCCTTTTCCAGAATGTCATATAGTTGGAATCATAGAGGATGTAAACTTTTCAGATTGGCTTCTTCACTTAGAAATATCCACTTAAGTTTCCTCCATGTGTTTTTATGGCTTGATAGAACTCATCTCTTTTTAGTACTGAATAATACTCCATTCTCTGGAGGTACCATACTTTACCCATTTGCTTACTGAAGGACATCTTTGCTTCCAACTTTTGGCAATTATGAATAGAGCTACTATAAACATCTGTGTTTTAATTATTTGTAATTTTCCTACTTCTCTTCCAGTATATGTTGTATATGTACATGCTTCTCTACTATCAAGCATCTGATGATCTTGAGCTATCCTTTTCTTATTTTTAAATGAGTTAATGATAGTGAGAATTGAATTTTCAAGCCTTGGTTTTGACTGACACTGATGACTCCTAGACCAATTTATGCATCTATATCTTTAAAAATCGGATGGAATCTTACATAATGGATCAAATTTTTAATGACAATTTATATAGTGAAAAATGTCTTAGTGTTTTTGGTCCATGAAACTCTACAAATGTCACACAATGGTATTTTTTAATTTGCCATCTGAGATCTTTCCAATTAGAGTACTGTCTCTGATACTCCCATTAACCTTCATTTGGATCTCTGTGAGGACCCACAGTAAAGCCACTGTGGGTTGAAATTAATATCCACATGTCTCTTCTGCATTCTGAGCTCCAGAGACAGCAATGACATCTCAATCACCTGGATATCTTCCATACAGAGCACAGTGCCTGACACAGTGAAAATTCAGCAAATGTTTATGGAATTCACGGTGTTACTGCTGTACACGAAGGATGTACATCCTGCTTAAAAAAATAACCTCAGTTTAAAAAAAAAGGTTAAAAAAAATAAGCTCTTTTAATCTGCAAATAAATCATGGAATCTTGACTGACTAAACCTAATAAACAAAGACCTTCAATTTCATTCTATTTTTTATTTCACTTTTAGAAATAGTAAATCTGAATTTGAAGAGCTGATAAAATACAGTTGTTTTTGTTTTTTTTAAAAAAACCTTCCAGGAATTTTTGCACTTAGTCAGACTCTACTCTTGTATCTTCTCCGATGCCACATCCATGATGATCTCCAGGGCTAATATAAAAACTTGAACAAACAAATTTTTAATGAAAACTGGGTTTCAGACTGATAATCACAAGGCACTGTGATTTTAAAAAAAGTCGCTTACCTATTCTGAAAGACACTTCACTAAAAAAACAAAAAAACAACATTGTTTACTATAATTGTATTGTTAAAGCGGGAAAGTAGCCCCTCTCCACACCTTGCTCTATAGAGTCCACTTTAAACACAAAGCTGGGGCCCCCGGGTGGCTCAGTTGGTTAAGCTTCTGCCTTCGGCTCAGGTAGTGATCCCAGGGTCCTGGGATTGAGCCCTATGTTGGGGCTCCCTGCTCAGTGGAGAGTCTGCTTCTCCCTCTGCCCCTCACCCTGCTTCTGCTCTCTCTTACTGCTCTCTCTCCAATAAGTAAATAAAATCTTAAAAAAAAAAACAAACCACAAAGCCAAAGTGATTATTTCAAACAGAAAATAAAACCATGTCCCCTCTCTACTCAAGATCTATCCCATATAGGTCAAAACCAACACCTGTCTCATCCACTGCCCTAACATACTATTTCATAAGGGGTTCCTTCTCTACAGCTCTCCATCTTGTGTCGCTACTCTAGCATGCCAGGCATGCTTGACCTCAGGGCCTTTGTTCTAGCTGTTCCTTCAACTGGAAGGCTCTTCCCACAGATGTCCCAAAGAGGTTGCCTCCTCCCCTCCTTGATATCTCAGCCCCAACTTGACCTTCTTAGTGAGTTCTTTACCGATTATCATAACTAAAAATGTACCAATCCTCCTGCTTAATTTTTCTCTGTAGCACTTACCACCATCTGACACACAATATAATTTACATACTTATGTATTTATTGTTTGCTTTCCTCCCTCTGGAGCCCCTATGAAAGCAGAACTAGGTCTTTAAAAAAAAATTTTTTTTTTAAATAATCTCTATACCTAACGTGGGGTTTTAACTTGTAACCCCAAGATCAAGAGTTCCATGCTCCTCCAACTGAGCCAGCCAGGTACCCCAGTTTTTTTCTTTCTTATTTTTTTTCCAGTTAAAATTTTACTTTTAAGTAATGTCTACACCCAGTGTGGGGCTCACACAAGCCTGGGGTCAGGGGTCACATGCTCTATGAACGGAGCCATCCAGGTGCCCGATTATCTGCCTATTTTGTTTACTACTCTCTCCTCAGCCAAGAACACTGCCTGCCACATAGTAGGCACTCAAATATTTGCTGATTAGTTGAATTCTACATTTTATAAAGAACTTCAACAACTGAAGTTTTCTGGTATTCAGGATAGATTTCTGGTTAATCTACTGGACTATAATTAAACACCATTACCAAATATTTCAAACCATATTATATGTTTGTGAAATATCATACCATTTTCAGTGGTTCCCATTCTCACAAACTTGGGTTGCCTAAGAGTATGAATCACTTCTATGTCATGCAAATGGAGCTAAGAGACCTCAATAACGTGTCCAAGTCACATTACACAATTGATGGCTCAGTCATAACAAACTCCCAAGCACAGGCTCACTGCTGGATGGTGTCTTTTTAAAGAGGGCCCCCATCTTAGCTCATCCTCTGTCTTCTTTAGACAGAAAACAAAAAGTGCTTTTAGGGCAATGACTTATAATCAGAACTGTACATCCTCAAATGATTTTAAATAAATGCATCTAAAAGAAATGCATCTGCCAGTATTCTAAGTTTTTTTTTTTCTTACCCCCAACTCAGATGTCCATAAGCAGTTCACTGTTTTACCTCAAAGACAACTCAGTTTCGGGTATCACTCCAAAAAAAAAAAAAACCCAACAAGCAGGACTGTCGCCTTTTCTATGAGCTGCTCTTATTTTATATCTTAATGCAGTTTTTCTAAATGTTACATTTTAACTGACTCAATTTACTAGGTGCTTATTTAGCCCTTTACACAGGGCTGGATTTGGGGTGTTAAGTCTAGCTAACTAAATTCAATACTTAGAAAGAAGGGAAAGAAAAAGGAGGAAAAAGTACCAACATTCATTGACACGATATACACTGCCTCACTTACTTAAAACAACCATGAGAGCAGTTACCATCATAATTTTATGGGTGCTCCAAGAAGGTATGAATTACTCAATGCCCCACAAACTGGGCAGCAGCAGAGCTGAGGTTCAAGCCTACATCCGTGGGGCTCAGAAATCTTTCCATTATACCAAATTGCCTCTACTAACACTGTGTATTGCTTTTTGTTTTTAATGAAAAATGGAGGGTGGGGGTGGAAAACTCAACTAAATAGAGCAAAGGATAAAAGAAAATGAGTCAAAAAACTGCTAGGCCAAGAAAAGCTTTACAGGAAAAGTAATTAAATAAAAAAAATGCTAAATGTTAAATACCCTGTGACGTTAATATAGTGACCTTTTAAGATATCTTCTTGGTATATAGACTACCTTCTTTTTTTTGAGGTGGGGAGCCCATTTAATGTGGTGCTACTCTGAAACCACAGCTTGTTGAAAAAAGACAGGAGAAACTATTTTTGCAAAAATTTATAGAACATCAGACCAACGCATATGGGGTCTGTGCTAGCAAGGGAATATGTGTGCAAAATATTAAAAAGAATTAGTAGCGGGCACCTGGCTGGCTTGGTCAGTAGAGCACATGACTCTTAATCTTGGGGTTATAAGTTCTAGCCTCACACTGGGTATAGAGATTATTTAAAATCTTAAAAGAAAAAAAAGAAGAATTAGTAAAATGTCTTGTAAGACAAAATAATTTTATTTTTTCACATATGAGTATATAAGAAGGATTGGTCAGTGATAGTTATCAGGCTCAGAAATAAGCCAAGGGAAGAGCCCCTAAATGCATTCACACTGTGAACTACAGTTCCATTGCTGGAAGTGTTGACATAAGCCAAGTTCATATTATTTTTAATAAATGCTGGGATAGCAGTTGTGAGGACAAAAGTCTGGGAGGAACAGTTCCCTTTAACTTTATAGCTTATCATCTCCCAGATGAATGGTATAAACTAACTCAAGAAACTTAAATGAAGACCCATGTAAGCATATGGCAAAGGCTTCACAAAGCAATAACATATCTTTGCCCTCTCTACAGAGATGGAGAAACTGAAGTTTAAAGAGAAAGTGTATGATGTCAAAGTCTCTGCGTATGGTTCCCCGTTGGTCTACCTCAGCTCTGTGGCAGACATCACTACTGACAGGAGCATCCCTCCTTTCCACTTCCACTTTCCACTTCCTGAGATGGTATGACCGCACTATAAACAGCCACTAACCATGAACCTTAGGCAGTCTGGGGTAACAAAAGGAATACTGGCCTTGCAGGCACAGAGACCAAGGTTTGTACCCCACCCCGGCCACTAACTAGTCATCCAACTTCTTCTTTTAGTGCCTGGGTTTTTCTTCTGTAAAATGGTAACAAAACCTGCCATCAAGGTTGTTATAAAGATTAAATGAGATGATATATACAAATTGTTTTAAAAATGATAGCACCTTTATTCTCTTCTTCCTGCTCTCCATCCTCCTCTCCAGATGAACACTTTAGCTTTACCCAATATTCTAATATCCCATGTAGGGGCTCTTTGTAAAGGCTCCACTGGTACATTTCTATCCCCCAAGTCAAGTAAAACAAATTGTGTTTGTGCTCCCCTGTGTTGATCACTCTAGGGCTAACTAACTTTCATAGTGTTCTAAATGCATTATGCTTCTTTTTCTCATCCAGAAATCAGAAGGCAGGCTCAGGAGTATAGTTATATTTCTCTATCTTGATTCACCAATTTTGGTTTACCAGGACAACAGGAAGCATACTAGTATGTGTGTGTGTGTGTGTGTGTGTATAACAGAGACAGGAGAAAGTGTGTTTAAAATCAAGAGGACACAAATGGTAAAGTTGTCACATGACCTAGGTGATAAAGATGCTACAACATCTAGGCCAACAAGTCATTTTCAGCACAAGTGATACGTGAGCAGCTGCCCCTCTCCTATATTCCCCTTTACCTATAGAGAAGTTGGCTAAACTATACTTAAGTCATTAAAAAAAAAATGCTGGATCCACTGAGTAAAGATATATTCTCTGAGACATAAAAAGTTAATAATCTATAAATGGTTACATAAGCTTATCAATTACCAAGTCCAATAAACAGATCCCCCTTCCCCCAACAGCAAGAACCTTTAAGTGAGGAAATTAGGAGGATGCCTCAGGAACCAAAGTGTCTGGAAGTTAAGAAAATTCATCTTCATACTATCCGCATAAACATTCTGAAAGTCAGACTAAAATATAAACCAAAATGCTGAAGAAATGAAGAGCAATGGTGAGAGAAGCTTTCAAGTTTAATCTGCTTTTATAAATCAGATGTACAACACTCTTAAAAATAGCAGCCAAAATTGAGGCTAGAATACTACACTGATTTGAAAAACAAAATTCTATTTTCCAAATCAGGTTCACCGCTGTGGCTGCTGAAACATACATAATTTTTAAAAATTTTTAAAAAGATTTATTTTTAAGTAATCTCTATACCCAGTGTCGGGCTTGAACTCACAATCCCGAGACCAAGAGTTGCATACTCTACTGACTGAGCCAGGCAGGCACCTGTGCATATGAAGTGGTCCATTCAGAAACATGAATTAAATATGTATCATGTGTCAGGTACTCAGATAACACACCTGAGATTTAGGGCACCCAGATGGCTCAGTGGGTTAAGCCTCTGCCTTCGGCTCAGGTCATGACCTCAGAGTCCTGGCATCGAGCCCCGCTTCGGGCTCTTTGCTCAGTAGGAAGCCTATTTCCCCTCTCTCTCTGCCTGTCTCCTTGTGATCTTTGTCAAATAAATAAATAAAATCTTAAAAAAAAAAAAAAAAGAAAAAAGACACCTCAGATTTAAAAAGAAGAATGTGAATGGGTTCCTCCCTGACCTCTAAGAGCTAACCTAATAAAAAATACATCAATCAGAGAGCTGTCATAAATAGGGTAAGTGTCATGACAGCAACAATCATGGAAGGGTAAGAAAACGCAGATGCAGGACCCCTAATGCAGAAATGGGGTGCATGGGATGCAGGAGAGGCAAGAAGATCATTCTAGAGGAGACAACGCTGTTTAAGAGACCATCCAAGAATGGCTCACTGTTTGAAATGATAAATCCCAGGCAAGGCATGCAACATATCCCAAATGTTTCTGCTACATTCATAGAATGTCAAAAAATTCTATAGAATGTGAAGGTTTATACATCTTTTATCACCACCTCACTTGAAAACTCAAAGATTTTGGTTAAGTTGCCTCTGGGGTGAAGGGACACATGGAGGGATTCAGAAAGGAGTTAAATCCCTTTCAAGACTAACAGGATAATGTCCCAAAGTAGCGCTGTGGGAGAAAGCCTCATGAGAGTCATGAGCTGATGACATGGGGCCACCTAAGGAAGCATACAGGGTACACAAAAGCCATTATCCCACCAGGAAACAGAGATGGAGCCTAATAAAAGTCAAAGAGAAAGACCTGAGCTCCACAGAGCACAAAGGCTTGCGGTATTTGCACAATTCCTTAATGAGGGAGAAGTCACAAAGCAAACCATACTCTTGATGCAGGGGATTTTACAAAGGACAAATCTCTAGGATGAGGATAACAAGGGAGCAGTAGCTGTCTAGTTCTTTCCTGAGCTTTTGAGAATTTAAAAACATCTCTAATACTTGAAGATGCTCTCAAAAAAGGTAAGTAGAGGCTGGGGCAGGCAGACAGAAAGGAGAAGGGTTAGTAGGTTGAGGGCTTTATTCCTCTCCTTCTTTGAGAAGATATGTCTCTCTTTCAATAGGAAGTTTATTCACATTCTAGCCAGCTGCAGAGCCGCACTGAGAGCCAAGTTCCTATTGCCAAAGTTCACTCTTCAAACCGGCAGCCTGAGGTCTGATAACCAGTTAAAATGCTCAACACAATCACTGCCTTTTGGTGGAAAACAGAGGCTCCATTGTTTAGAGATACATTTTCAAGTTTAACTCTTCTAGAATTATGAAATTCAAAACAAGAGCTATTAGGTTCAATCAGTATCAGGGTGAAGGGAGTGTGTGTGTGTGTGTGTGTGTGTGTTAGTTTGGATTCCTTTCTTCTTTTTTTCCCCAAAAGAATAATTGGATTACTCTGGTAATGGCCAGAAAAATAAATTGTAACTCTAAGTATTTTGCAAACTGAAAAACTGCTTCAAAGCCATAAAATTCCATGTATGTGATCCAACACATTTTAAAATACATTCTATCCTTTCAAATGAAAACATCTGATCCAAGACTCCATGTTCCCTAAAAACCAATGGGAAAAAAGCACTCACTCAGAAGCTGGCACAGTTAAAGTGTACTTATGGAAGTGGAAGGACTATTAAAGGGAGGCACTTACAGGTATACGAAAACACACACACAACATGCCTTGTATCCTCAGGAGCCTATCAGCTTAGGAGAAATATGAACTATAAACAGATATAGAAAAAAATAAAACATACAGTGTGATAAGTGTCCTAAATATAAGAACGCAGCCATGGGAAATGACATATACAGATTCGATCAAGAAGAAGGGCAGGAATGGGCTCTCTTTAGAGAGAGATGGATTGTGGGAGACACTCACCTCCCTACCAAGCAGATGAATCTTATCCTAAGGCTAATGAGGGGCTGGTGATGGTTTTTGTTATGAGAACACAGCTAACACCATAACCAGAAGTGTTCTTTAGGAAAAATTTTCTTAGACCAAGACAGAAAGGGAAAGGTATTGCTCTCAGTTAGGAACTAGTCTCCTCATGTAAATTAGAGGTAATTCAGGCCCAAATTAGGATGGTGACAATAGTAACTAAAGGAGAAAATGGAATCTAGGTTTTCTCCATTGTTAGTGATTCTTGGTTTTACGTTATGGAGACCTCCATTTCATTAAGTTTAGGGCAAAAGAAGGCAGGTGGTATTTTCAGCTGAAATGATTCCTCATATTGCTAAAGTGATGTCTGCAGAACAAAGTAGAAAAAACATATAATCAAACATATAGTCATCTTAATAGATGCAGAAATCATCTGACAGCATCAAAATCCATTCATGATAAAAACTCTCAGCAAACTAGGAACAGAAGGAAACTTCTTCATGCTGATGAAGAGCATCTACTAATAATTTTTATCTAATACTATACCTAACAGTAAAGGATTGTACGCTTATTCCCTAAATTAGAACCTTTTGCCATTCTCACTGCTCTGTTCAACACAGAACTAGAGGTTCCAGCTGGCGCCATAAGCTCATTCTAAAACTAGTGGGGAAACATAAAGAACCTAGGATAACCAAAACAATTTTGGAAAAATTAAGTTGAAGTTCTTATATGATGTGATTTTAAGACTTCTTATAAAGTTACTGTAATCTGAAGTGTGGTATCAGCATATAGATGTATAGATCAGAAGAAAAGAGAGAGTCTAAAAATAGAGCCATACATATATAGTCAGCTGTTTGCTGTGAAGGTTCAATAGGTAAAGGAAGATTTTTTTTTCCACAAAGAGTACTAGAACAACAGGAATCTACATATAAAAAAATTAAACCCTTACTGAACACCATATACCACATTAACACAAAATGGGCCACTGACTTAAACTTAAAATACACCTTTTGGGGCGCCTGGGTGGCTCAGTGGGTTAGGCCGCTGCCTTTGGCTCAGGTCATGATCTCGGGGTCCTGGGATCGAGTCCCGCATTGGGCTCTCTGCTCAGCAGGGAGCCTGATTCCCTCTCTCTCTCTCTCTCTGCCTGCCTCTCTATCTACTTGTGATCTATCTCTGTCAAATACATAAATAAAATCTTAAAAAAAAAATACACCTTTCAAAAGAAAAAAACAAGAGAAACATTTTAGTGACCTTCAGGTGAAAGAAATCCAAAATAAAACCACAATGAGATATCACAATGCACTATCAGACTGACAAACACTTAAAAGACCCACAATACCAAGTGTTGGTGGTGGTGTTACTCTCTAACTACAGTGAGACTGTAAAATGGTACTTATTATACCACTTTGGGAGATAGTATGGCAGTTTATCAAGTTGAACAGAGACCTACCATGGGATCCAGCTAAGTAGAGAATGAGTAGAGAATGAAAGTGGACGTTCACTTGAGTAGAGAATGAAAGTGGATGTTCACATCATGACTTAAAGACTTGTATGCATATGCTCATAGTACCTTTATCTGCAGTCAACAGTGGAAACAATTCGAATGTCCATCAGCTAGGTCAGTGGAGAACAACTTATGATGTATCCATCTACACAATGGACTTCTACTCAACAACAGAAGGAAGCCACAGACCCACAACACCACAATGGAAGAATCCCAAAACAACTGGGCCACGTGAAAGAAGCCGGATTCTCCCTCAAAAAAAACCAAAACAAAAAAAACCCTACATGATTCCATTTATATAAAACTCTGGAAAACACAAACTAGAGGGAGAAAGCATATCAGTGATTGCCTGGAGTAGTGGTGGGCTGGAAGGGACTCAAAGAAGAGTAACAAAGGAGCACAGCAAAATTTAGGAGAGATGGTGGTAGAAATGTTCGTTCTTTTAATAATTTCATAGGCATATGACTATCAGAACTCATCAAACTGTACATATTAAATATGTGCAGTTTACTGTATGCCAATCATATGGCAATAAAACTGTAAGTAGTTATTTTTTAAAAGATGGGAAGAAAAAATCCATTCCATCAATCCAAACAGAGGTAATTAAGGGCAAAGTTAGGATAGTGACAACGGTAGTGTAAAGGAGAGAATGGAGACCAGATATTCCCCATTATTATGTTGGCTTACTTTCGTTCATTACTTTTGTTCATTACAAAAGTTCATTACAAATTACTTACTTTTGTTCATTACAAAGATCTCCAGTTCATGATGCAGTTTAGGGCAAAAGAAGATGGGAAGTATTTTTAGCTGGAAAGGCTCTTTATGTTGCCAAGATGCTTTCTGCAGAAGCGACGTCAGAGCCTGAAGAGATCAGGGTGCAGTGGCTGGACAGAAAAGCTGTTGCAGGGGATGCTGGGATTCTGCCCAGCTCTCTGCACTGAAACTGAAGCGCTCACTCCTGCCAGGAGTGTTGGCTGGGATAGCCCACAGCTCAGCTCCTCCCCAGTCCCTGTCCTGGCTGATGGGAGCCACCTCTCCCAAGACTCTGCCGCCATCCCTCAGGGTCATCCCAACTCCAGAGCCTGCTGTGGGATCAGCACAATCTCCAGAAGAGGTGCTAATCCCAAAGCTCTACCCAATAAACAACCTGCACTCCAATCTCCATATGACTCCCTATGGCCAGACCCAAGACACCTCCCCAAAGCAGAAGCAAGAAAGCCGAGATATAGGCAAGGGCTCATGGAAGCGATCTAGACTGAAAGGAAGAATTTTTATAAGTTGGTCAGGGTAAGGGAAGAGCATTCCAGAAAGCGCCATTTTCAACAGAGAAAATAAATGATGATTATAACACACACACACAACGAAGCCCACAAGAGCAAGCGTGTGCATACTATACAGGGACAATGTCCTATAGCATTTAGATGTCCCTAAAGTAATAATGATGATGGTAACGCTTGGAAGGTGTGGGGTCTATAAGCCGACTCAGCTGAGATGTGGAGCAGCAGTACAAGAACTGGGGAGAAGATGGCTGTTACGAACTTAGCTGGACACCAGAAATGATCAGAAGGGGAAGAGGGAGAAAGAGGAACGGAGACAGAGAAGCACTTCTCTCCCAAGATGAATTACCCATTAATATTAAAGTCAATAAAGAGTTAAAAGTAAAAGTGCTGAATCCTAATTTCTGCTCTTGGTGGGGGAGGGGTGGGCAGAAAGAGGATGTCAAAAACAGGGGACTAGGAAGAGTTCTGTTTGTTTTGTTTCCTGGGGCTGGGGTGGGGGGGGGCTTCCTGAGGGCTCTGCCAGGAAGTCATCCGTTTCTGCCTGAGTAACTGAGGAGTGGATGAGTGACCTGTCCACATCACGGCACAGTCGGGGGGGGGGAAGGGGACGGTTAGGGGCAATTACCTAGGAAATGGTGCTTGCTGCCTGGGGAGGGGGGCAGCAGTTGGGGGACAGGTGAAGGAGCTGGAGGTACTCTGCTGCTTGCTCACCCAGCATGCATCTGGGTTCCTGCCCCGCTCCCAAATAAATCTTCCATCACTGTAGCTGTTCTAGGGTGCTTTTATGAGCAACAGAATGCTGGTAACACTCACTAGTCCCCAACAGCTTTTCAGATTGGGTTATTTCTTCCAGGCACTATCAAAGGCAACTACAAACCTTCAACTGTATGTCAGGCTGCATGATGGTGGGGAGAGCCAGATCCACTTCCCTCTTACCCCCACTGCTCTTCCTACACCCAGCCTTGTGCAGCAGGGGGCAGAAGCACTGGCAGTCACAAAGCTCTGGCTTAAAACTGTACCCCTCATTATTCTGCAAACCTTAGCACATTACTTAATTTCCTGGGCCTCAGTTTCCTCAACCATAAAATGGGGAGATAACAGCATCTTCCTGGACCGAGCTGTGAGACCTGATCTACCATATGCCCCAGCACACAGCTGGATACTACCAAAAGTTTACTACTGCTCATTCTTCCTTATTAGCTGAGTTCAATCGTAGCACCTAGCATGCATACACACTTCCAGTCATCTGAGAATTAAATACCTTTATCAACATGACATGAACTCCCTGTGGTGTTATCTTTACTGAACTAAAATTTACTATATGTTGGACCTTAATCCTGAGAGTAGATTTAAAAAATGTATTCATCTCCTATATTTCATAGACTTTCTCCCTATGACTTCACATACCAAGCATATGCTGCAGACACCTAAAATCCCCTAAATGTTGGCTCAGATCTCTGCCTAACTACAGACCTATACATCCCATAGCCTAATGGACATCTCTACTTGGAATACTTTCAGGCAACACATACTTAACATATTTGAAACCAATCACCTCTACCCACCTCCAGCCCCCATAAAGCTTGTTAAAAGTGAGGGCTTGAGAGCTAGTCAGCCTTACTTGGGTTCAAATCCTGACTCTTAACACTTACAGGCTACTAAAACGTTTTTTAAAAAGATTTTATTTATTTATTTGAAAAAAAGAGAGAGACAGAGAAAAAGAGAGTGCATAAGGGGCAGGGGATGGGGGAAGGGCAGAGGGAGAAGGAAAAGCAGACTCCCCCACTGAGCAGGGAGCCTGTGGAAAGGCTGGATTCCAGGACCCCGGGATCATGACCCAAACTGAAGGCAGATGCTCAACCAACTGAGCCCCCCCAGGACCTGCTAGGCTACTGAATTTTGGACAAGTTCTTTCACTTCACTTTGCCTCAGTTTCTCCAACTATAAAATGGAGAAACAGTACAATTGTTCTTAGAACTAACAGGCTAATACAGAATGCACTTAGACAGGGGCCTGAGACATAGCTAAAAACTCAACGAATGCTAATTATTACTATTAACTCAGTGGAAAAAAGACTTTTCTTTGATGGTAGAGACTACGTATTTCTTGTTCACTTTTGTAGGAAGCATTCCTGGCACAGTGCCTTCCACATATGAGATGCCCAATACATTTTTTTAATCTGAGAAAAAATTTTCTGCAGCTCATTGTAAAATTACCATGAGACTCAATTGTTTTGTTGAATGAACAACCATATATACAGAAAGGAGTGCTAAGAAAAAAAGTGTTTCTCCTAGTGCACTGGCATGCTTCCTTCCACCAGACAATGAGCGATGCACAATTTACTGTGCTTCCTTTTCTGAAACCTTCAAAACACACAGAGTTAAATTTGGGACTCATTTGTAGTAACTAGACTTTTAGCCTAGATTTTCTGGTATGTAAAATTCTCCCCATCCCCCACCACCCCCCCAGTTACTTTGAAGGGCTCCTTTTCTTGTTTCTAATTTTAATGCTTTTACTGGAAGCTAGCTAAAATAATTTTTTGATGTATCCATTCATTAAAAATATCTGTCTATCTAATGAGCACTTTTATATGTCAGGCATTGTGCTAAAAACAATGACCAATGATGAACAATGGAACGAGTGCATACTGGGAGACGGCACCGGGAGAAGAGACATATGGAAGGAGGTGTGGAGCAGTGCAGAGGGCAGGGGAGAGGAGAAGTGACAAGCAACAGCAGTGTGCACTGTAGTGCTCAGTGGCAGGTTTCGGTGATGGCAACAATGGTTCATTAAGATGTTTGCTGAAGCAGCTAGAGAGGAACTATGACATGCATTGCAAAGTGGGGAAAAGGCTTCTGAAGCCCCATTGGGCTAACCAGAAAAATCACGACAGCCCGACTGGAGCTGGAAAAGGGACAACAGCATCTGATCAGGAATGAGAAGGAATGAACAAGAAGAAAAAGACTGCTATCTTACCTAACAAACTATTACCAGATTTTCTACATACTTCAAGATGGCTTAGAACAAAAGGCAATAAAATTTTAATTTATATTTATATTATATGCTTTATTTAGATATGCCATTAACTTAAGTGGTTGAAAGGTCTATTTAAGTCATATTATATATGGTTATTCTCAGGTATGTTCTTTCTATTTAACTAAGGAACTATCAGAAGGTAGTTTCCTGAGAGGCCTGGGTGGCTCAGTTGATTAAACGCCCAACTCTTGATTTCAGCTCAGGTCATGATCTCAGGGCTGTAAGATCAAGCCTCACGTCAGGCTCTGCACTGCTTGTGATTCTCTCTCTTTCCCTCTGTCCCTCCATATCCTCCAAACCCTGCTCATACACACTTATATACGCATGTTCACTCTCTCTAATTAAAAAAAAAAAAAAAAAAAGGTGGGGGCACCTGGGTGGCTCAGTGGGTTAAAGCCTCTGCCTTTGGCTCGGGTCATGATCCCAGGGTTCTGGGATCGAGCCCCTCATCGGGCTCTCTGCTCAGTGGGGAGACTGCTTCCTCCTCTCTCTCTCTCTGCCTGCCTCTCCACCTACTTGTGATCTCTGTCTGTCAAATAAATAAATAATATCTTTAAAAAAAAAAAAGGTACCTTCCTTATAGTGTAAATGACAGTCTCAAGGACTGCTAGAATTATCGGGTCATCGGTTTGATGTCCATAGAGAACCTTTTCAATGAGACTACCTTTAATTTTCTCTTACTTGAGTGCAAGTGAAGGGAGCTGAGAGGGGGAAAGATTTGCAGAATTGATGGCATGGTTATAAACGTAGAGGATTTCAGGTTCTTCATTCAGAGGAGTTCCCCTCAGGTTACTATTAACATGCACTTACTCTTATTTTATAGGGAATTCTAATACACTCAGAGCTCTGATTTACAAACCCATAATGGAGGTAGTAGGTTAAATGTGGAAAGAGTAAAGAAGTGCCAACTAGGAAAGATAACACCCTAATATATTTCCTAAGAAAAGCAAACAGAAAAGCTCAGTGATCATAGCCAGGTGGGGTCATTCCATTCAGTGGAACCCAGGCTTGCTGGTATCACTATACTAGAGAATAGCATTAAATTATTTTCAGCAAAATTAAAGATATTAGGCAAGAAAAAGGCTAATATGCTAGAAAGGGCTTTCCACTCAACAGACTGAATTCTTTCACCTTTTGTTGGTGTACTGAGAAAAGGGCCTGTAAATCCTTCTCTCTGAAAACACCAGACAGCATTGAAGATTTAGCAAAGAATGTTCATACATTTTATCGTTAAAGGCCAGATATGATGAACTCTGGGTAAAATTCTAAAATAAAATCCCAATTATGATTTTAGAGAACACCATGAACTTCATCTTTTATGTATGTAGCTTATCGTATTAACTGCAGATAAGCACAGACATTCTCAAGATAAGTCGCTGGTTGAGCTGAAAGCCAAATCCAATGGACCCAGCTAGCATTTTTTTAAACCATGAAAGCCCTAACACCCAGGTCTCCAGTTTAAAAAAAGTAATTACTACACCTTTTGGCATGGTGACAGCCATTCTGTTTTTCATTCAAACAGAAGGACAAGGGATTCTAGTTAATCTCAGCGGCGGTACCAAACTGCAAAAGTGCAAAAAGTAGGAGAAAAGACAGTTGAGGGAAAGGAAGCCTTGTAATTCAAGATCTATTTATCAGGCACTAACTCTGCCTCAAATATCTTACTTACCACAATAAACTTATCTTTCCTAGACCAGCAACACTCAACCATAGGAAAGCATCACTGCCATTCAGAAGCCATTAGGCTCAACAGTCTCTAGGGAACACGAGGAAGAAAATAATCACAGCCCCCATCTCAAGGAACACTGCCTCTTCTCCAGTCTCTGGGAGGTCAGGCACAACTACGGCGATGACAGTGGGTCTTGCGCTCCCTTAGGGTAGCCTTCATTCTCCGTATGTCAACAGTGCGTAATTCACAGGGGCCGGGCCACCTGCAGACTAAAGCAGGTGCCCTTGTGAGCCTTCACGGTGACACTCCGTGGCATGCTGCCTCCAGCCATGAAAACACTGGAATGTTAGACACAAACGGAGGCACAAACAATTTCCCTAAACACTGTTTTTAAGCTGATGCTGTAGTTAGTGGTCGGCTGTACACAGAAGAATACAATTAGGAATAATTAGCCATTCAGTGGCACTCCCAGAGAAAGTGCTCCTAGTGGCCTCTATTATACACAAAAAGCCCAAGCCTCCACGCAGAATACTCAAACGGCCTGCAAGTGAAGGAAGTATGAAAACTGCTTCCTGTTTCCTGGCCGACCTCCACTCCAGACACTGCTTCCCCACCCCGGTGACACACTGCCCACCCCCTTCCTCCCCTGACGCTCAGCACTCCAGGGTCATAGCTCTTCTGCTCAGCACTTTTTTTTTTAAGTAGGAAAATAGATAAGCAGCCGTCTGAGAAAGACATTTGATAGGCTCTCCTGGTGGGCAACAGCAAAAGGGGGGGGGGGGGGGGAGAGGAGGGTGGAAGGACAGTGTCTAAATTCAGTAAGAAGAAATAGGAGACAGAAAGAAAAAAGAACGTTTCGCTTTCTGGAAGAAAAATGGATTTGGCCGGAAGAGAGCACATTACTGGATTCAAGAGTTGCAGGGACTTCCCAGGTCTTTGAGCTCCATCTCTTCATTTTATAGACAGGAAGTCAAAGTTTGGAGCCACGAAGCTACCTTCCCAGGGCCACAATGTCAGGCGGTTACCCTAATTACAGCTTCTCTAACTATGAACACCCTTGGGAGAAAATGGCTATCTTAACACAAGGAATAATTACACTTCTCCTGAGAAAAAACATGTTTTTCACTTCATGGTTGCTGTGAGGTGTTTCACAGAGCAGGCTTCCCTCTCCAGAGGAGGAACCAAACCTTCCTGGGAAGCCCAGGGCCAGCCAGTTAACGGAGCATCCCGGGCAGTGTGGGGGCACACTTCTTAACTCATCTCTACCTCCCTCTTCTGCCTTCTTTCTTTCTCCTTTCTTCCAGGTCTTGCATTTAATATATTTGTTCTCTTGTATTTTATGGATCCTTGAAAACTCCCTGAAACCTCTTCTGGAACAACAAAAATGATATGACAGAAACCTTCTATAACATCTGCCCTTCCCAGGAACGCTGTGCGCTCCCCTGAGCAGAGGTCAGGTGCTACCGCTCTCTTTGACATGGTCACAGCAAGAGCCCGATACCAGTCTGGAGACTGGCATTCATACTCCTTCCTGTAGAATAAACTTCCTCCTGAGCAAGCACTGTTGGTATACAAATTAAAAACTCAGTTCAGAACTTCATATATCAAAAATATGATCCTTTGCTCGGATTAAATTGAGAAGTGCGTTTGCAAGCCTTAAGCCTTTAAGGCACCTTTTCATTCAAACTAGACATTTCAGACAAAAAAAAAACAAACAAACAAACAAACAAACAAACACAACCCAAAATTAAAGACATTTCTACAGGAATTTCACAGTAGAGTGTGGTGAAAATTTTGTTTCCATTTCCATGCCTTTACAAATAACATCAAAACTTATAGCAACTTCCAGCTGTTCAACTGCCCAAGGCTTCGTTTTTATCTGGACAATAATACATAGGAAGGAATTAAAAAAAAAAAAAAAAAAGAGGAACAGAAAAAGCAATCAAGTATTCTTTTCTACTCTACTTCCCATAAGGATGGGGTAAGGTTTTTTTCTCAAGCTTCAGGACACAAGCAGGCAGACAGAAAGAACACATTCTGGCTCAGCAGTAACAGGTGACAGGTGAGCACATCAGATACCTTTTCAAGCTTGGAAGAACCCACCTAGAACTAGGTAGGGTAGCACCTGCTCTTCCCCTCTGCAAGGGCTCTTAAAGGTCCCTACATAATTTATGTGGCTCAGAGAGAAGTGAAATGTGAACTGACTAAAATGTAAGCATTTAAATTTAGAAACAGGGAAGGCACCAAGCCAGCTTAGGCATGCAGACACTTGTCAAACTACGGGTCTTCACGAGACCCTGTGACTCCCACCTCCCATCTCCCCTGCATCTCTCCGTTGTCCTGGTTCCTTTATGGAGGCGTTCTCAGGAAGGGTGCTTGCTCTCTGTCCTCCTGGGGCACTCGTCTCTGTGGAAAGTACTCAGCATCCCTTTCTGGAGACTATTACACATCACTTGGTCCACGTGTGTGGTGTGCTAATCTGCAAAACACCCAACTTATTTTTTGGCCAACCTGGTAATCTAGGGTCACCACAGCCGTGTGGGGAGATCACTGGAGACTCCAGGCTAACCGTACCAAGGGGTGCTTCTGGAATCAGTGTGCTGTTCCCACACAGTGTGTGTGTGGGGGGGGGGGGGACTTAACCCTAGGAAAAACAGAAGTGTCAGACATGGGTGAACAGAATAAAGAGAAACAGTGCACTCATTTTATTACTTATTAGGGAGGGAAAACAGTTTAAGGCAAGCTCCTGTTGTCAATATAACGCACTACACCTCTCATTAAGAAGCTACAAAAGGCTGTATATTGTTCTCATGCTAAAGATCCCTGTAAATGTAGAAATCAAAATGTCAGGATTTTCCTGTCTTAGTCCTAAGGGAGATCAGCCTCTGAAGAGAATATCAGACTATCCAAATTCAGCATCTCTGCTTTAATTAATCGACCATATGGGGCCCAGATGTCACAGACAAGTTTGATTTGAACTAAGTAATGCATAAAATAATAATAAATTTCTTTTGAGGTATGGATAATGCTAAATTATCCACATCTAAAGTGAAATGTTCTCGGTGGTTTTTGGATCTCCTTTATTTCAAGTTTTATGGTAGATTATACATACAATTGTATGTAACAATTTAGAAATTGTCATCAAAATAAAAGGGCTTTTAAAATTTTTCTTCTTTTTTTGTTCTATATGATTCTGGGACCCTGTCATCTACATCACAGCTTTTTCTGCTGTATAAAGAATGATCAGCTAGAATTTTATTCCAATCTAATTATCATGGTAATTAATAATTAACATAAACATTTCTTACAGTTGTTTAAAAAAAGCACATCACATGGATAAAGCTAAAATCCTTCTTGTCCATTGCATCCAATCACAGAACTGCTTTTCTCTAAAACAAAAAAGATTAATCAACTGTCATTTGATGTATATGCTTTTTACGCATTTTTCCATATAAATAAAGCAGAAATAGATTTTAGAAAAGAATGAACTCTTTGGTGTTGAATTCTTAGGTTCCCACAATCTAGTCCTAACCTAACTTCCTGATCTGGTAATCACCAACTACCAACAGGCAATCTCCACCCAAGTGCTCATACAAGACTCCATCAGCCAAATACTGAGCACATTCTCACTCTTTCCTGGTTGTCTTTTCCTCCCCTTCCTCCACTTTGGATCCTGGGCCTCCAGAACGCTGCCTGGCGTAGAGCAGGCATTCAATCCAGAACTGGTGGAGCATAACCACTGCGACTCTTCATTCACAGGAAGATTTAAAATTAGTAAACTTGGATTCAAACCTTTAGGCAAGTTGTATCTCTTCATTTCAGGTTCATCATCGATATGTGGGAGTAATCCTGGTCAGTTTTATGTGTCCGTTTGGCTGGGCCATGGTCAAATATTATTCTGGATGTTTTTGTGAAGGTGTTTTCTGGATAAGATTAGCAGTTTTATCAGCAGATTCTGAGTAAGACATAGTGTGGGTGGGCCTCATCCAATCACTTGAAGGCCCTAAAAGAACAAAGGCTGATACCTTGCACCCTCCCCAACCCCCAGCAAGAAGGAATTCTGCCATTACTGACCACCATTGGACACAACCTACAACTATTTCCTGCCCCAGCCAGCCCTTGCCATCAGATCTCTGACTCACTTGGCCTCTACAATCCCAGGAGCCAGTTCCTTAAAATCAATCAATCAATCAATCAATCT
This sequence comes from Mustela nigripes, assembly GCF_022355385.1. Lineage (NCBI taxonomy): Eukaryota > Metazoa > Chordata > Mammalia > Carnivora > Mustelidae > Mustela > Mustela nigripes. Next base: position 98,613,451 of record NC_081562.1, read on the forward strand.
CTCTATGTACATGCACGCATGTGCACATGTGCGCGCGCGCACACACACACACACACACACACACACACACCACCCATACACCCTATGAGTTTTGTTTCTCTTTGGAACTCTGACTAATACATTGTCTTATCCATCTCACTGAGCTGTTGTTCAGATTAAAGTCAATATTGGTTATGAACAGGTTAGCACATTGTAGAATTATTGTATCAGTGAGAATGCTTTCAGCCCAATCCAAACGGCTTTAAGTGATAAGGAAATTAGTTAAATTATAAGCCTATAAGTAGTGAAAAGGAAACCAGTTTGCCCAAGGCATAGTGGTTAAGTAATGGTGTCCATGACTCTGGTTCCTTTGCTGTCTATATTCTACTGTCCTTCATCTGGTTCTTCTTATGGCTACAGAAGAAGTTCCTCTTAGGGAGGAGCTCCAGGTGTCATATCAGACCAGATAAATTCCACAGATAATAAAGGATCATCTCTTTCGGTGTCCAAAGAAACATTCCCAAAAGCACCTGAGCACACTTCCCTTCACCCATCTCCTTGGGCAAAGACTGGGTCACATGTCCTCCTTAAACCAAACAATCCCTTAACAACTGGAAACACAACACAGAGTACTAACCACTATATGATCACAGCCTAACAACTGGAATCAAAACTGAGACTCTTTCAACAAAGAAATGGAGAATGTTTACTGAGGAGGCAATCAGTCTGATGCAGAAGTAACATATAAGTTCAAGATACCATGGATACTATGGTACTGCCCACTCTTTAAGGCCCAGCACAGGCCCCAGTTCTTCTGTGTATCCTCACAACACAAGCCCAGCTGAGTTCCTCTGGATTATTCTAGCCCTTTCTATTCCGACTTCTCATGCAGCGTACTTGCTGCATAGTGTTAAGCAGTTAAAGATAATTTTTTTAAATTATACTAGTAAATTGGGATGCCTGGATGGCTCAGTTGGTTAAGCAGCTGCCTTCGGCTCAGGTCATGATCCCAGGGTCCTGGGATCGAGTCCCACATCGGGCTCCTTGCTCGGCGGGGAGCCTGCTTCTCCCTTTGCCTCTGCCTGCCTCTTTGTCTGCCTGTGCTCGCTTGCTCTCTCTCCCTCTGTCTCTTACAAATAAATAAATAAAATCTTTTTAAAAAAAAAATAAATAAATAAAATGAATTATACTAGTAATAAACGTTCATGGAAGAAAATTCATATACCAATAATATATGTTCATGGAAGAAAATTCAGAAATGTACAAATAAAAATCACTCTTAGTCTCATCATGAGAGATAACCATTATTAATATTTCAGAATACTATCTTCTACTTTTTTCTTTTTTCCTATTATTCATCTTTGTTTGGTATAAATGTTCCTGGCTTTCCCAACAAAAATTCAAACTCACTGAGGGCTGGGATTCCCTGTGTGTCTTTCCATCCTCCATATAGCTAAAGGATCTTAAAAAAAAAACTGCACGCTGATTCAAACTCTGTAGTCACACAAAGAAAGTTTTAAACAAGCTGTTCTTTTTCTTTGGGGGATTAAGAAAGAAGATATAATAAAACAACATTCCAAAATATGTCCACTAATTTCTCAAACATTCTTTCTCACCAAGACTTTTCAGAAAGCTTATTAAACTTCCTGGCAATAAGATATACCGCTTTCTGTAAGTGTTGTTTTCAGACAAGAAAGTATTGTGTAATTTCTCTGATGTTTAGCAATTTCCTTTATACTTACAATTAAGCTAGTCTTCCATTAAAAATAGGTAGGATAAATATAAATTTAAAAAGCATGGTTCTCCGAGATTGAAGCAGTGATCAAAAACCTCCCAAAAAACAAGAGCCTGGGACCTGACGGATTCCCTGGAGATTCTACCAAACATTCAAAGAATAAATAATATCTATTCTCCTGAAGATGTTTCAAAAAATAGAAACAGAAGGAAAACTTCCAGACTCTTTTGATAGAGCCAGCATTATCCTGGTTCCCCAAACCAGGCAAAGAACCCATCAAAAAGGAGAATTTCAGACCAATATCCCTGATGAATATGGATGCCAAGATTCCTTTTTTTTCAAGTATTTTATTTATTTAATTGAGAGAGAGAGAGAGAGAGAAAGAACAAGAGAGAGGAGAAGGTCAGAAGGAGAAGCAGACTCCCCATGGAGCTGAGAGCCCGATGCAGGACTTGATCCCAGGACTCTGGGATCATGACCTGAGCTGAAGGCAGTTGCTTAACCAACTGAGCCACCCAGGTGCCCAGATACCAAGATTCTCAACAAGATCCTAGGTAATAGGATCCAACAGTACATTAAAAAGATTATCCACCGTGACCAGGTGGGATTTATCCCTGGGATGCAAGGGTGGTTCAACATTCACCAATCAGTGAATGTGATAGAACAAATCAATAAGAGAAGAGAGAAGAACCACATGGTCCTCTCAACTGATGCAGAAAAAGGATCTGACAAGATACAGCATCTGTTCCTGATTAAATTGCTTTAAAGTATAGGGACAGAGGGAACATTCCTCAACTTTATAAAATCTATCTATGAAAAACCCACAGCGAATATCATTCTCAATGGGGAAAAGCTGACAACCTTCCCTTTGAGATCAGGAACACAACAAAGATGTCCACTCTTGCCTTGTTGTTCAACTTAGTACTAGAAGTCCTAGCAACAGCAATCAGACAACAAAAAGAAATAAGTTATTGAAATGGCAAAGAAGAAGTCAAACTCTCTCTCTTCACAGATGACATGATACTTTATATGGAAACCCCAAAAGACTCTACCCCCAAACTACTAGAACTCATACAGCAATTCAGTAATGTGGCAGGATACAAAATCAATGTACAGAAATCAGTTCCTTTCTTATACACTAACAATGAAAATATAGAAAGGGAAATTAGAGAATCGATTCCATTTACCAAGAACCATAAGATACCTAGGAATAAACCTAACCAAAGAGGTAAAGAATCTGTACTCAAGGAACTACAGAACACTCACAAAAGAAATAGAAGAAGACACAAAAAGATGGAAAAGCAGTCCATGCTCATGGATGGAAGAATAAGCATTGTTAAAATGTCTACACTGCCTAGAGCAATCTATACTTTCAATGCCATCCCAATCAAAATTCTACCAGCATTTTTCAAAGAGCTGGAACAAACAATCCTAAAATTTGTACAGAACCAGAGGAGACCCTGCATTGCTAAGGAAATGTTGAAAATGAAAAACAAAACTGAAGGCATCATGTTGCCTGATTTCAAGCTTTACCACAGAGCTGTGATCACCAAGACAGCATGGTACTGGCACAAAAACAGACACATAGACCAGTGGAACAGAGAAGAAAGCCCAGATATGGACCTGCAACTCTATGGTCAAATAATCTTCGAGAAAGCAGGAAAAAATACACAATGGAAAAAAGATAGTCTCTTCAATGAATGGTGCTGGGAAAATTGGACAGCCACATGCAGAAAAACGAAACTCGACCATTCTCTCACACCATACACAAAGATAAGCTCGAAATGGATAAAAAACCTCAATGTGAGGCAGGAATCTATCAAAGTCCTAGAGGAAAACATCAGCAGTAACCTCTTTGATATTGGCCACAGTTACTTCTTTCAAGACACGTCTCCAAAGGCAAAGGAAACAAAAACGAAAATGAACTTTTGGGACTTTATCAAGATCAAAAGTTTCTGCACAGCAAAGGAAATAGCCAACAAAACAAAGAGGCAACCCATGGAACTGGAGATGACAGTACAGACAAAGGCCTGATATCCAAGATCTATAAAGAACTCCTCAAACTCAACACAGACAAAACAGATAATCATGTCAAAAAACAGGCAGAAGGCATGAACAGACACTTCTCCAAAGAAGACATACAAATGGCTAACAGACACATGAAAAAAATGTTCATTAGCCATCAGGGAAATTCTAATCAAAACAACATTGAGATATCACCTTACACCAGTTAGAATGGCCAAAATCAACAAGACAGTAAACAAGTGTTGGAAGGATGTAGAGAAAGGCAAACCCTCTTACAATGCTGGTGGGAATGCAAGTTGGTGCAGCCACTTTGGAAAACAGTGTGGAGATTCCTTAAAAAATTAAAAATAGAGCTACTCTGCAATTGCATCGCTGGGTATTCACCTCAAAGATACAGATGTAGTGAAAAGAAGGGCCGTCTGTACCCCAATGTTCATACCATCAATGGCCACAATCGCCAAACTGTGGAAAGAGCCAAGATGACCTTCAACAGATGAATGGATAAAGAAGATATGGTCCATATATACAATGGAATATTATGCCTCCATCAGGATAAATACCCAATGTTTGTACCAACATGGACAGGACTGAAGGAGATTACGCTGAGTGAAATAAGTGAAGCAGAGAGAGTCAATTATCATATGGTTTCACTTACTTGTGGAGCATAAGGAATAACATGGAGAACACTGGGAGTTAGAGAGGAGAAGGGAGTTGGGGGAAATCAGAGGGGGAGATGAAGCATGAGAGACTGTGGACTCCAAGAAACAAACTGAGGGTTTTGGAGGGGAGGGGAGTGGGGGGTTGAGTGAGCCTGGTGGTGGGTATTAAGGAGGGCATGTATTGCATGGAGCACTAGGTGTGGTGCATAAACAATGAATCTTGGAACAGTAAAAAAATAATAATAATAAAATTACAAAAAAAAAATGAAAGCATGGTTCTCAAATAATTCCCTTTATAAGAGGTAAGATCTCCAAAACTTTCGTGTAAAGCAAATTTCTATACACTTAAATCACATTTTCCAAGAACTGTAGAAGCTATTTGAAGCATCAATATTATAAAAAATAAACTAATAATTTCTCTGGTTTTTGGTCTCTGATTTTACCAAAAGGATTTTCTTAAATTAAGGCACAATTCTATGTGGCATGAAATCCAAATGATAAACCTTCCATTGCTCAAACCCTTCCAAGCTTGTTTTTATTTAACAAGTATTTATTTACTGAATATGTACCATGTGCCAGGCTGTGTGCAAACTGCTGGTGATTGACTGATATGTAAGAACAAAGGCATACTCAGTTTTCTTGGTGTTCAGAGGAGAAGCAAGGACCCAAAAACCCTGCTGAAGGGCTTCTAGGGACCTGAAGACTATCGAGTAACAGCCCCCAGTGACAAAGCATCTGCTCTCCCAATCTTTTTGCCTTTCTCTTCTCCGTCTTTGTGCATTAAATAAGAACAAACAAGTGTGTAAGAAACAAAAGGAATTCAGATTAAAACACTTAATGGGAAAAAGGGGGGGGGTGTGATGTGGTACGTTACCAGTGCTGGGGGATGTGGGAGGACCTCCACAAGACATGCATGAAAACACAGAGAACATCAAGAAAGTTCACGAGGAAAGGGACAAGCTGTGGCTTGTAGAACTCCCTTCTACCCTTGTGTGTTATTAACTTACTGCAGTCAGTATCTTCAAGGCATCCAAGCAATCTGTCAGCCTATATACTAAGCACATGGCGGGGCCTATGCTCAGATCTTGGAAGAATCACAGACTACAGAGCCCTAAAGGGCAACATACGCTTGAAATAATAGTGTATAGGAATAGACAAAAATGTAAGAATTTTTGCAAGGCGGGTAATGAACAAAGCAAAAAATGGAAGAGTAAAGAGTTCTATGAGTTTGGAGGTAGGAAGGATTCCAGTGGGCCAATGCACATTCCAAGGATTTAATGAAAGTGGTGGGGTAGCTTCAGGCCCTCTTAGGATGGTTGGAATGGAGGAGGGAAGAGAGACAGGGAAGCCACTTCTGGCAGGTGAAATGTCCCTGGGAGGCCAGCTCCATGGAATGGACTTGAAAGCAGCTGCCAATATGGAAGCAGAGCTCTGTCAAGCGGTCAGGCCTGTGTTTACTGACCCCCAGGTCATGGACAGGGGACCCCTGAAGCAGCACAACAGCTGAGCTCTCAAGAGTTCTATGCCGTGTCAAGTTCATGGCTTCCGTGTGGGCAATAATTAACTGATACAAGCAGAAAGAGTCTCTTCCTTGTTTCTCAGGTTAAAACTTCTACCCTTATGAGGGTTCTATCTTAGGGCAGAAAGACAATATTTCTAAGGGCTTTGGACACAACTTCTCCACCTTAAGCTTTGCTTTTGTGTAAAGGTTATTTCAAGGGGCCGTGAGGGTTTTCCCCCTGGGTGCGTTCCCACATATGCTGGAATTACTTACATCTACAGTAGATAGCTTGTCCTTTTGTTAACATTGCTATACCACCATTCATTTCCATTTTATCCTACATTACACTAAGAATGTCTATAAATTACCATTAGTTCACTTAAAGTTACAAGACTGCCTCATTAAACCTGGGGCTATTTATTCAAGTTTTATAAGCTCCATGAGTTTCTCCACATTAGAGTCCAGCTCTAACTATTCAAGCTTTTTGTTCTAAATAGTTTACTGTTCGTGTACTTGTGCATCCTTTTCAAGAAGGCATGAAAGAAAACTAGCTTTTTTTCAGAGAGCCTTTTCACCCCTAAGTGAGGCAGAATGTTGTCTTCTTTTCTACATCTTTTTTTTTTTTTTTTTTTTTTTAAGTCAGCTCTATACCCAATGTGGGGCCTGAACTCACGACCCCAAGATCATGAATTGCATGCTTCATCCACTGGGCCAGAGGCACCCCTTTTCTACATCTCTTAAATAGTACTGAGTAGATAGGATATTCTCAGCATGAGTTAACTAGGTTTTTGTTTTTGCATGTTCTAATCCTCGTTAGGGATCAAGTTCATATAGACATTGCTATATCCCAATTTACTGAATGGAAAATAGTTTCCTCTTCCCCATCCCTTTCCCTTCTCTAACATTTATAACCTAGGTCTGTACCTGCATTACCCCTCTACTTGTGCATTCTTTGGGTGTCACTGAATGAAACCTTCTTCCAAAACACAGTCTCCCAAGAAAAGCAAACTGCTGTCTGCAAGTAAGTATGCTTTCTGGCAGTTAACTCAGGCACATGGTTGGCTGTGAGGTGATTATCTACGTCAGCCAGGCTCAGATCAGAATAGAGGAGAAAATGCAAAAGAATGCAGGGACGTGAAGAGGAGCAAACAATGCAGCCCTCTCCCTTGTATACCCAAGAAGGCACAGTGCAAATGCGATCTTAAACACCAATGATAAAACCAAGTTACTTGGGTCTTCTGCTAACTAGGACACGATGAAAATTCATTAGTGTATTAGGTCCCTAGAAGTATATTTCAAGGGCTTTGGAACACAATCCAAAAGATTCACTGAAAGAATTTTATTTTTTATTGAAAGAAATCATGATAAATATTTCCTGGTATGACCACCAGTCACACCAGCAAAAGACTGAAATTTAATTGCCATATGTTTAAGGTCTGCTGGAAAATAGTCATCTGCATATGTTATCCTTTGCATGGGCTTTTTGCAAATCTAAAATAAGTACAGACATTCTAAAGGCAAATCTCAAAACTACATATGGTAAGAGTAAATCATATATCTGATTTGACATACAACTATTTTCAAACTCACAACACCTAAGAATTTTTCTTAAAATCTCTTTAGCCCCTGTCCCAGTGTCTTCAGTTAAATCTCCCAAGGACATGCAAACTCTCTGGACTGACAACATTCAAGGCCTTCTCTGATTTTCAGACCTAACCCTACATGGTTCTATGTATACTCTAAACCCTAACCTAGACCTCATGATCTGGGCCTGGCTTTCCAGCTCTCATTCATTTGCTTACGCTCTTTATTCCTCCTAGAATGTACTTTCCATTGAATATGTAAAAATCTTATCTATCTTATTTTAAGGTATCAATCAAATGTCTTCTACTTTGTAAAACATTCCTCAATCTTGAGCCTTCCTCAATAAAATATGATATCTAATTTCTGAACACTCATAGCATTTCTGCCTTATTCATCTTGGTAAGACCCGTAGTACCTGGCATCATGTCTTGGGTATGGTAGGAACAATAACATCCAAATGCATAAGTTATTCATTTTGATGATACTTAAACATCAACAATAAAGAGAAAAAAAAAGTGACTGGTTTCACCAATTGATCAATGGTATTTCGGCCATCACCTTCTTTTGTTCAAATTAAAACCACATTAGGGGCACCTGTCTGGTTTAGTAACTTAGGCATCTGCTTTCAGTTCAGGTCATGATCCTAGAGTCCTGGGACTGTACCCTGCAGTGAGCTCCCTGCTCACCACAGGGTCTGCTTCTCCCTCTGCCTCTGCCCCTCCCTTCTGCTTGTGCTCTCTCTCTCTTTCTCAAATAAACAAATAAGATCTTAAAAAAAAAAAAAGAAAAGAAAAGAAAACCATTTTTGATATGTAGAAACCAACACCCAGAGTAGTTATGAGATGAGAAAAGCAAGGAAGGGCCACTGGTCTCATTTCAAGTATATTATTCTACGTGGATTTTTTTAGTCAACCCAGACACAGTACAAATGTGAATCATTGGCCAAAATCTACAAAAATAAAACTACCAACATTACTTCATTATTCATGAAGAAACACACTGCAATAATTATAAAAGATTTCCTTTACATGACTCAGTTATTTCTCACTTAAAAACAAATGGTGGTAGGAGGGTGAAGACACACCAACTATACAAATACATTGGGATTAAGTTAGAAACATAAAGCGGTCATTAGCTGCTGATTAACAGTAAGAGGCACACAAATATAAACAAAGTTTTTATAAACTCTGAACTCAGAAAGCATTTATGCAAAAAGTTGTCTGGCCATATTCATCTTCAAATGTATAGTTAGCACTACATAATACTCAAAATGTCTATTATTCTAGTGCCATATGCGGCTTTTTCATTAATGACACTCTTGACACTTTGTGAATTTACAACGTCTTATCTCAATGAATATAGTCATCTTTCTCATTAATGCAATTGTAAACAATTCACACAGTCACTCTCCATAAAAGTGAGGTACTTTGACTTCCTCCTTCTGAGAGACTAAAAAGTTAATGTAACCTATTTCCTCATATTAATCAGGGACTCTTGTTCTTCCAGCACTGTCTGCATTCACCACTAAAGAGAGGACAGGGACACCTAACATTTAGAGGGCTATGAATAGAAAGGCCTCACAATTTGCACCTTGGGTGTTTTAAAGTTTCTATGCTTTATCATTTCAACTTAATGGACTGCTTCTCCCCCCCCCCCCCACTCCGGAGCATTTTAGATAGGCAATATTTCACCCTGGAAAAGAAAAAAAATGATCTGAATAAAAAGAAGAAGTCTTAGGGCTCCCTTGTGAATGTTAGGATTTTCTGTTATTTCTCCATGTAAATCCAATGAAGTAAGCAACAATAATTTTTATGGAAGTCCATTATTAAGCCAATCTATTTTGCTTTCTCTGGAAAGGCTTCTGGTACTACTGGAAATGAAGAAAATAAAGTCCAGTCTGCTTCACAGCACCAGAATTATTGGAAATTGGGAATATTTCAATACCATAAAGCATTACTGGTCAAAATATAGTAAAAAACAAAAAACAAAAAACCAACAACCAAGTAATTTTCAACTTTAGCTGCATATTAGAATCACCTGGGGAGCTTAAAAAAAAAAAAAAACCCAAACTGCAATCCCCAGACCCCACCCCAGACCAATTATCCGTATCCTTTGGAATGGAGCCCAGGTATTGTTATTTTTAGAACGTTCCCCAGGTGATTCTCACCTGCAGCCAGGGATAAAAACCTGGGGGTACTGTCATGAAGGTCAGAGTGTTTTATTTTAAAATTCTACTTAATAAGAACTTAAAAACCACTAAAAATCTAACTCATTTAATTCTCACAACAACCTTATAAGGCAGATACTGATTTCAGTCCCATTTGACTGGGGAAGAAACTAAAGCGAACAGTTACATAAGCAATTTATCGAAGGTCCCAGGGACAATGAGGGGTACAACCAGGATTTGTATCTAGGCACTCTAGCTCCAAGTCTCAGGCTCTTAACTGGTGTGCTGGCCTCCTTCTCCCAGAGATAATCATACACAATAAAATGCACAGACCTTAGGCACTCACTCCAATGACTTTTGACAACTGTAGACACCATATAAGGACCACCCAACCCAAGAGTTAAAACACTTTCACGGTTTCAATATTCATCCATGTTGTTATGTGTATGAGTAGTTCTCTCTCTCTCTGTGGACTATGGTAGTATGGACACACCAAAATTTATTTATTCAGTGATCTACTGAAGAACACCTTATATTCATTGTTTCTATTGGGGGTTGTTATGAATAAGGCTGCTGGGAATATTCTCATTCAAGTCTTTTTGAGGATGTAGGTGTTCTTGAGGTTAAAAGCAGAGGAATGAAAATGCTGAATCATATGGTAGGTATACGTTTCACTTCATAAGAAAAGGTCAAATTATTTTCTAAAGTGGATGTGCCATTTTACACTCCCATCAGCAAGGCATATCCCAGAATGCCTTTTAGGGAAGAGCATGTTGCTACCTTCATAGTGCAAAGCATCCAGAAGGAGAAGGAGTTTAGAATGTGACAAGGATTCACTATTTGACAAAATTTTAAAAAGGAAAGAAAAGGAAAATGCAACGTTAAGTAACCCCACCACAGGTACTTGTCCTATAGCAGCATATCAAGAATGGGCACTCAACAATACTGGTGTTGCTAGGCATACAAAGGAAAAAAAAAAACACAACCAACAAATATACCCCTCACTTGAAGATTCATGACGCATTTCAGCATATTAAATGCACCCAGGCTCTGAAAAGCCCAATAATAAGGCAACAGTAAGGAAAGTTAGTCATGTTTAAGCCAGTGGATCTCATGGGTGCCCATCCCCCGGTTCTCTGAGTAAAGAAATAAAAGGCAGATTATGATGTTCCCAATGTTACATTGTTTGGGAGACTGAGATGAGAGCAATTACCTCTGTCTGAGGAGACTGAGCATGAGTTCATGAAGGAGATAATACTTTAAATGGCTTTTGTTGGACAGTAGAGTCTTAGACTTATAGAAATGAATAGTGATAGCAGGAAGGCTCTCATTCTAGACTTAGAGTATAAAGTAAATAACAGAATGGGAAGTGTGAAGGGCATAAATAAACATTGTGCCAAAAGGACCAGGTCACCGTGAGGTAAGGAAGAGTGGAGTAAGACCCGGGGAATCTAGTTTCCCGTGAAATATGAGGATGTGATCTCTAATATGCTGCCTGCTGGTCAGCAACACTATAAGGGTAGCAATACAGGCAGTCAACCCATTTTTCCCAAGCCCATCATATGGGCCAGCCAGGGACCACACAGCTATTGGGGTACAATGATCCTGTTCCTGTGGGTCTTGCAGGGCTGCAGGGGTGGGCACAGACTGCTTCCCGAAAGCAAGTTCTGGAATTGGAATGCATAACCACCCAGAGTCCCTTGAGCCAAAAGAGCAGAATCTATTCAAGAATTCCAGAAGAAAGTAGTAACAGCGACATAAAAACGAAATATGTATGTGTATTTAGTCATTGACCCCCCCCATTACTATACAATACATTTGGGGGCAGGAATAGTGGAGTGTGTAGAGATGAAGACTATGAGGTATTAGGAAAATATCCAGGTGGAGATGCTTGGCAAACACAATGAAACTTTCAAAGAGAGGTCTGGGCTCATTAATAAACAATATAACAAATAAAATAATTTTAATATTATTGGCAAGTCTTATATTTAAATTCTATGAAAACCAGGATAACATTAGATTTGCAAACAAAAAGAGATGCAAGTTCTACCCAGGAAGAAGGCAGAGCTCAGATTCAGGAGGGTGACAAAGCTGGTTTGAATTCCAGCTGGACCACTTACTACCTGGGTGACCTTGGCCAAGGAATTTAACCTCTCTGAGCCTCATTTTCCTCATGTGTGAAACTGGAATGATAACTACATTCACGTCCTCCCCATAGGTGTTGCGCAGATTGAAGGATATCAAACAGCTTAGTACCTAACACACGGTTCTGGCTTAGTAACTCATAGTTATTATTATTATTTATATTTAGAAAAATCCACTTACTTATTGGTTGAGATATTAAATTAGAAAATTAATTTTGGACCACCCAAAAGGGCTATATAATTGGTGTGAAGGAGAGAAAACCGTGTACCCTGATACAATATCAAAGTACTGTAAATATGACTTACCAATAATTTTTAGCATGTGAAATAATATTAAATTTGGAGGAAAGAATTGTAACAGAACTCCTTTGAAACTTCAGCCAAACTGTGGTCCCACTTATTTCAAACCGATTTGCCACTTGCCACACAGGAACATCCTATTAATGCATCCAGTATTTCACACCAAAAACAAATCTTTTCTTCCCTCTCTTTACTTCCCTGCATTCCCTTTTCTTCCTTGCTCGATTTTCTACCCCCCCCCCTTTTTTTTTCAAGATTTACTTAGTTACTTATTTGAGAGAAAGACAGACAGACAGAAAGAAATAGAGCAAGGGGAGGGAGAATCTCCAAGCAGACTCTCTGCTAAGCACAGAGCCTGACACAGGGCTCAATCCCAGGACCCTGAGATCACCACTTGGCTGAAATCACAGGAGTTGGCCACTTAAGGAACTGTGCCACCCAGGTGCCCTTGGATTTTCTATTTCTGATGCTAACATGTTGGTGACTGTAAAAATTAGGTAACATAATGTAAATGTTAGCACTTCCCTCAATTTTTCTTTGCTATAACACTTTCCCAGAAAGTTTGAATTCTAGGTTACTGAACATGATATGATGAGATCACTTACAAATTTTAATTTCCACACTGCAGGTTTATCTTAGTTGGCATAATTTTAACAATGACACTTTTTAAGGTGTGCAAATATTAGCAATTTTTTCTTCCATTATAACTTAAGACTTAATAAAAATTAAGATGCTGTACCTCCATTTATTTTTTCAAATGACCATGCAATAAAAATGTGAAGGCCTAGCTTCAACTGCCTTGAGGAGAGACTAAGTTGTTGATATGGGAAGCAAGGAGTCCATAATGAAGAGAGAGAGTGATGTCAGCAACAGATGCACACTGAATGTATGAATGCTGGTCTGATACGTGTCTAAAGCAGCTTATCTTTGTTTGATTCTAGGCTGGAGAAGGCAGGCCACTTAATCCAAAGGAGCTTCTGCTGCTAAATCAAGATCCAGGCAACAAATCACACCTACTTTAAATCATCTGTTCTTTCAAGCATTACGGACACACAGGATAACATCAAGTATGGTGACAGTCACCCCTCTGGTACGATGGCACAATGATACCACTTAAGAGCTATAAATAACCTTCAACCAGATGGGATGGCTTGGCTCAAGCTGTGATCTCATTTTTTTAAACAAAAGTTTAAAAATAATTAATTCCTCACTTCAGTCATTCATTTGGCAAATACTTATTGCCTTAGTACTACGTGCCAGGCACTAGAAAGGCAGTGCCTGAAGGTTGGAAGTCTCTTAGAGGCATTCACACATTTTACAAGTTTCACGTCCTCAAAAAAGTGGTTCTCAAGAATGGAGCTGCAAAGCAATCAAATAACGCCCAAGGGGATGATCCCTCTGTGAGTTCCTCAAACTGCTCCCTACTCGGGGCTCAGCAACAGGTGGCCTGGGCCCAGAATATACAGTCAAGGAAGCCGTGACTCATCTAAGCGGCAAAGTTCATTAAGATATGATTTTGCTCAGTCCTATACTCTTTAGCTATGATAACAATTACAAAAATTTGGGGGGGGGGGGCAGTCCTAAAATAAATCAGCTATTGGCATTTAAAAAAATCCTGATTCTTCTTCGGAACACTATTTGTGTGGTGCCTAAATTAGAAGGTGTACTAAAATATTAAATCAGGGAACACATGAAAAATTAACACAGAATTCATTTGTGATCTACTTAACTGATCACATGTAGCACTAGGCTGGGGCGGGGAGTGTCTTATAGGAACCCAACACAACTATAGAAACCCAACTTAAAGATGATACCTACTTTCTCTGAGGCTTAATCAGAAGACTATAATAAACTGAGGCACCTTGAAGTAAGATTAGCATGGTAACGAAAACGGGAAGACAAAGGAGCTCACAGTTTTGGGTCACATACCAAATTGTGTAAGTGTCTTATGTGGGTAGAGTGTTCAAGTTACCCATTAGTTTGTTCCTTCAGAGCCAAAGGTACAAACTATAGTCTTTTCTTGTGACTTTCCCTAAAATTAACTTCTAACAGTTATCTTGTATACTTCTTATATAAAACTAAGAAACTCAAAGGAGACTGTTACCAAAGTATCTTACTTAGTCTAATAAGGGAGGAAATTATCTTGATTATATTATGCAATGAATTTAAAAATGGGCATTTCGAGGTAATTTTGATTAGAGAGACAGAATGAGGCTAGCTATTAAATATCATCATAATTATGTACCCGAGAAGCCTCACCTTCAGCATGTGTCCTGAATCTAACTTCTCACCACCTTCTCCACCAACATTCTGGTTGAAGCCAGATTCATCTCTTACTTTACCTTCTGCATGTCTCCAACTCCCACCTATGGTTTCGTTCTCATCATCTCTCAGAGTTTATTCACATGTAAGTTAAAAGAATCTTTTTTATTTTTTAAAGATTTTATTTCTTTGAGAGAGAGCACAAGAGCATGAGTAGAGGAAGGGGCAGAAGGAAGGGAGAGAATCTCAGCGGACTCTTCACTGAGAATGGAGCCCACCACGGGACTCAATCTCACAACCCTTAGATCACAACCTGAGCTGAACTCAGGAGTTGGATGCTTAACTGACTGAGCCACCCAAGTACCCCAAGAGGATCTTTTTAAAGCATCAATCAAACCACGTTCCTCGTCCTCCAACAGCCCTCCCATTTCTTCCCGAAACTCTTACAATAAAGCTTAAAACAGTGTTGACCATGGGTTCCCCAGACCTTGGGAAACCTAGTGCCTGCTTGCCTTCCCTACCTCATCTTCTCTGGCTCACTTCTCTCTCTTCATAACTATCTCTTGCTGCTCCTTGATAGTCTCTACTTCTGAAATGCTGCCGTGGAATGTTCTACTTCCATGGTCTTACATGGCTTGCTCGTTCATTTCAGTCTGGTTTTTCCTCAAAAATCATTTTCTCAGAGACTCAATCTCATTAGTTATTGGGGAAATGCCAATGAAGACCACATGTAACATTATCTCACTATCTCATTATCCCACTAGACTGGCAAAAATGAAGATGTCTCCTCATCCCCAGTGGGTCAACTGGAACTCTTAATTACTTCTAGGTGGAAATATAAACCAGTACCATCCCTTTAGAAAACAATTTGGTATTATCATGTGAGGTTGAACAATGACCTAGCAATTCCACTCTCAGGAATGTCATGGAGAAACTTCTGTATATGTGCATGAAGAGGCACACAAAAGAATGTTTTTAGCAGCACTATTCAAAGAGTAAAAGGCTGGAAATAAGCAACAAGGCAGTGAATCGATAGGTTTTGCACATTCACCCAACGACCATAACTCAGCTGTTAAAATGAATGAACTACAGCCAAATGCAGCAATGTGGAATGATGATACAGTTTTTTTTTTAAGTTTTTATTTATTTATTTGAGAGAGAATGTGTGTGTGTGTGTGTGTGTGTGTGAGAGAGAGAGAGAGAGAGAGAGAGAGAGAATGTGAGCATAACAGCAGAAGAGGAGGGGCAAAGGGAGAAGGAGAAACAGACCCCCCGCTGAGCAGGGAGCCCCATGCGATGCGGGACTCAATCCCAAGACCCTGGGATCATGACCTGAGCTGAACGCAGACGACTAATTGACTGAGCCACCCAGGAGCCCAATACTATTTATATAAGGCAGAATAAATAAGCAAAATGAAACAATATAGCTCTATGGATATAACTGTAAGTGATTAATACTATTTTTATAAAAGGCAAGAGAAGAATTTAACAAAAAATTTTAAGAAGTGGTTTCTTCAAAGGATAGGTAAATGGGGTAAGAATGAGTACAGGGTGATGAAACAGAATCAATAATGCTTTAGCTCTGAGATTAGGCGGTAGGTTTGCAGGTATACTGTTATGCTTCCTAACTTACAAACATGGTAGCATGTATATATTAAATTTAGGTGATATAAATTAAAATACAAAGTAACAGCTAAAATAAGATGGAGAAAGTTACTATTTTAGGTAACTTTTTAGTTACTTTTTCTCTAACTATTAAAGTAACTACTGTCCTTCTCTAGACTTCATTTTTCTTCACAGAACACATTAATGCTAAAGGTACGTTTGTGTATGTACATAAGTAACACACACATTCATTTTCTGGCTTAAGTTCCTCCCACTAGAATGCAAACTCCCTAACTCCCATTCTTGTCCACTGCAGTATCTCCCAAGGCCTAGAAGAATACCTGACATACACAATATTTATGGAATGAATGAATAAATGCATGAACGAATGGCCGAGATGCAGTAGGGCACTAAAGATTTTGTGCAGGGACTCTGGGGTCACACACCTCTGGGTTCAGTCCAAACTCTAGTCAGTCCTAAACTGAATTACTTAATGTCATTGTGTTTGAGTATCCTCATCTATAAATAGGGCTATGGGGTGGTTAAGATTAGTAAAGAAAGGATTTACTTAACTATAGAGAACAAACTAAGGGTTACTGGATGGGAGGTGGGTGGGGGAGGGGCTAGATGCATGACGGGCCCTAAAGAGGGCACTTGTGATGATAAGCACTGGTGTTCCATGTAAGTGAAGAATCACTACATTCTACCTTGAAACCAGTATTACACAATATGATAACTACCTAGAATTCCTAGAATTTAAATAAAAACTTGAAACAGAAAGAAAAGAAAAGAAAAGAGAGAGAGTGAAAGAAAGAAATGAAATGAAAGAAATGAAAGAAAGGGAGGGAGGAAGGGAGGGAAGGAAAGAGGGAAGGAAAGGAGGAAAGGAAGGAAGGGAGGGAGGGAGGGCAGGAGGGAGGGAGGGAGGGAAGGAAAGAAAAGGAAGAAAAGGAATTTAGCACTCTGCCTGGCACAAAATTATTATTATACAATAATGACATAATCCCCCCCGCCAAAAGATGTCCATCTCAGTGGGTGTAAGCAACTGGAATTATTAAGGCAGTTTTTCTATGACCAATTTCCTCCACACCCAATTTTAAATCATGGACCAATTTGGAATCCTATAGTTATTTCTGTAGTTTGGTCAAACTAAAGATGTGCTAGGAAAACTTGTAACCACCAAACTTCCAGTGAGGACAGAACAATTTACTCCTGCATGGGCCCTAGCCACCAACTTCGGAGATCAGCCAGAGGAGAAGAGGAAAAACAGAACCTGGCATCTTTGGAGGGCTTTCTCTAAGCTAAACAACTTAGGCACATCATCTTGACAATTCTTCACAACTAGCTTGGGAAGTCGATGTGTACAAGAACTCCAGAGGCAGGCTTAATGTAAACTGTTTTTAAACTCTGGGCCTAAGCAGGTTCTGCTAAGGAGATGATACTCGAAAGGAAAGTAGCAATTCTTGAGAGTAGTTTTGCACTACCAGCTGTAATACCTCCATTTAAAATAACCAAAAAA
The DNA here is from genome assembly GCF_022355385.1 of Mustela nigripes. Taxonomy (NCBI): domain Eukaryota; kingdom Metazoa; phylum Chordata; class Mammalia; order Carnivora; family Mustelidae; genus Mustela; species Mustela nigripes. The sequence goes on from NC_081562.1 coordinate 98,630,931, forward strand.
CAAAAGCAAGTAGGGCCTGGGTGGCTCAGTTGGTTAAGTGTCTGATTCTTCATTTCGGCTCAGCGCATGATCTTAGGGTTGTGAGATCAAGCCCGATGTGGGTTCTATGTTCAGTGTGGAGTCCTCTTGTCCCTCTCCCTCTGCCCCCTGTTCTAAAAATAATAATAATTTTTAAAAAACACACACATAAAGAGCAAAATCCATCTTTCACACACTAAATGATGTCTTATTATATAGTGAAAAACCCATGTGGTGAAACCCATGTGGTCCCTTCTAAAAAGTGCTATAGCAACCCCTCTGCCTCAAAAAGCTCAAATCCCGCAGTGCTGCTGGCTCATGGAGTTCCCGGAACACTCACAATAAAGAAGAAACTTTCACTGAATTAACCCATGTTTTCTTCCTGAACTATAGCCAAGGACCCAGGGCATCCCTCCCTGCAGAGGAACCATACCCTTGTGGCAAGCCCTCAGTCCCGAGACCTGCTCCAGCTCTGTTCAGGCTAGGGACAGAGAGGACAATCCAGGTGCTCCAGTGACTTGAAAGAATCCCAGATTAATAACAGTACTGACTCACAAAAGTGGGCCTTTTATACAGTTCTTACTATTTATTAGGCCGTATTTATTCTGAGTGCTTTGCATACATTCACTCATTTAGTCTGCATAACCACTCCATGGGGTCTAGATAGAAGGCTAGCAATTTGACTAAATCCTGTGAGACTCAGGAAAACGAGTACACGATATCTACATGCAGTGTCCCTGCAGAACAAGGTTAAGACCAGGGCAGAAATCCCCAAAGGTCCCCACTAGTAAGAAAGTCAGCAGCTCCCAGTGGCCTGGCCTCTTGAGTTTGATTAAGTAGGATACCCCATTTTCCAACCCAAAGTGCTATTTCTCTAGAATTAATGAATGAAGAGGAGGAGTGCAGAGGAGTACTTTCTCTCTGTCCCATTCCACACCCTGACTACTGCTCACAGTTTACTGGCCTGCCTGCAAATCCCAGACCTACCTTATATCCCATCACTTAACATCCCCCAGGGCATCCTATCCCCACTTCTGGCCTTTCCGCACAGCCAAAACTTCCTCTAGGAATGTTGTCCTGGTTCCAGTGTGTCTCTATCATCTCCCTCTAGTCTCTCTAGGTTTAAAACATTCTGTGCATGTTTCCTATCCCATGCAATTACTGGATTCATTTTTTTTTTTTTTTTGGGTCCCTCTCCTCTTTAACCTTTTAGCATCTCGAGACCACAGGCGACATTTGCTTTCCCAGTGTCTGATAAAGAGGGGGCGGGGCTGCTGCAGACAAGCAATAAGGTTAACTCACTGAAGGAACCGAGGAAACCACCGCTCCGCATGAACAACACATCATTTCTCACCATCCTCCTAAACAATGCCCTTGCAGAACCAGTGGATGGAAGGATTAGAAAGGGAGGGGTCCCTGGAGCAGCGGGAGCTGCTTGGTTAGTAATGAAGAACTTACATGAGAACCCTTTCTGGGAGCTTTGCTTCCAGCCCCAGAATTTAAACTTGCATCCTTTTCTGTGAAACAATAACCATCACTACCACCTATGACCAAGGCTTTCCATTTAGTCCTTGGGACTTCTCACTTCATTAATATCCAAGTTTCTGAATAGCTTTTGAAGTTCAGTGAAAGGCTGCTCACAATGTTTTGAGCAGAGTTTCTGTTCTGAGAATTACTTTTTCTCTTCTGGGTAAATCACATTTGGTTTTCCTTTATCCTTCTAATAAATGCTGTTTAAAAGGCTGAAGGCATTGAAGGTGAAGCAAGAGAGATACATCCAGAAGTTGTTAATCAATACGGAATTTCTCTGGGCGCCCGTGTGACCTCAGCGTTTTTCACATTTCCACAGGTCTCCTTGGAGACGGTTGCTATGATCACTCAGTGTCCCTGGCTAAAAATCTTCAAAATGTGGACTGCTGCTTTTATTCTCTCTCATCTCCTCTTTATTAGCGGTTTTGTCTTCACCCAGAATTTATTTCTCTATGAATGCAATCTGCTCATAATTTTTTAAACCTGTAATATTCCAAACAGAATATCCCTGGTTCTTTTGGTTCCCTGGAAATGCTTTTATTTGGATTATAACACTTGGCAGTCCATTAGAAATATCATTTATACTTTTATGTTTCCTGATTCCCTGAAAGTAAATTATTCATAGGATAGTCCTCTCTGCCTATCCCCTCTTTTTCAAAGATACTGATTTGCCCTGCAAAAAACCAAGCATCAACAATGAAAACACTAGACCTGCTGATTCTTATTATGTTGCTTATTTAACAAGCTTGGCTTGGAATATTTTTTTTTTTAAGATTTTATTTATTCATTTGAGAGACAGAGATCACAAGTAGGCAGAGAGGCAGGCAGAGAGAGAGAGAGAGAGAGAGAGGAGGAAGCAGGCTCCCTGGTGAGCCGAGAGCCTGATGCGGGGCTTGATCCCAGGACCCTTGGATCATGACCCAAGCCGAAGGCAGAGCCACCCAGGCACCCCAAACTAGGCTTGGAATATTACAAGATTAATTTTAAAACATATATATCTTTTCTATGTCCCCTTTTGACTAAAGTTAATGTAAGTATACCTTTATTTGGTTCTGCATGCATTATTCACACTTCAAATACCTCAATTATTTCCTGAGGGCTATTCCTTACAAATATGTGAGACTAAAAAGAACTCAAAATGCTTAATAAACTATAACAAAATCTAAGTACTGACTGTTCAATAAATGGGGAAAGCTAAAATGCAGTATCTGAAAACAGTCTTTGCACTCTCCAAGCAAGGTGAGCTACTTTACTGAAATCTAGAATCTCAATGTAAATTACAAGGTGAATCATTCAGAGGGTTTCCAAAATCCTAATTAGGTCAACCTGTAGGATAAGGAACACATCTAGAAATAAAATATATGGTAAATGATTCACAGAGAGATCCTTGCAGGGTTTTCCTGTAGCTACTATATTTTTGAAAAGAGGAACAGCTCAGGGACAACGATCCAAGTTCAAATCTTGGAAGGAGGGAAATACTTATGCCACAGGGTTATGATCATGAGAAGAGTGGCAACAGGATACGAAGGAATTTTGTTAATACAGGTAATAAATAAAAGAATGCAAACACTTTGTTAGTATGAAAAAAAACAGAGCTACCTAAATTTAGGCTAGTAATTTTTACAGTTAACAATATTAAGCTGTAGATTTTTATAGATAGGTAGACAATAGAAATTAGTTTTTCTGGACCTGTTTTAAACATTCCTTTAACATATAGGGTTAAATCATAAGGAATCTATGGAGCCTGTGAGTTAGTGAGGTCACTACCAATAAGAAATAAATAGTTGGAATTCATCCACTCAAACAACAACAATTACCAAGCATTCATTTTGTACCAAGCATTATGGTTGGCATTTGGGATGCCAACCGAGTCTTAATTACCCTTAAGAATCCAGTTGAAGGGGCACCGAGGTGGCTCAGTGGGTTAAGTCTCTGCCTTCGGCTCAGGTCATGATCCCAGGGTCCTGGGATCGAGTCCCGCATCGGGCTCTCTGCTTGGCAGGGAGTCTGCTTCCTCCTCTCTCTCTGCCTGCCTCTCTACCTACTTGTGATCTCTCTCTCTGTGTGTCAAATAAATGAATAAAATCTTAAAAAAAAAAAAAGAATCCAGTGGAAAAGACAAAACCATCAAGTATAATAACTGAGGCACAAAACAAGAGTATATAATTCAGTCTCTAAAAAGGGACAAGTATCTGATGTGAAACACCGTCTTATGAGAGCTGCAGTTTCTCTGTTCGGAATATGAAATTCATCACTGTTGACACAAAAATACTGTCCATACAAAGCTCAAGCTTGTTCTCAAGGTGCTTATAGTAGAGCAGAGAGGACAGATAAGAAAAAAATGACAACTTGTACTTCTCAAATCATCATGGTGAAGGGCCAGTTTCTTTGGATCCTTCACAGACTGATACTTAAAAAGAAACCTAGAAAAATGAAATAAAAATTCTAAACACTTCCATTTTTGTACTTACTTCAGGAAGAAGAGTAACATATCTCAGTCCATGGACAACCACTGTAGCAAAGTATCATAGTATCATATAGAAGTATCATATTTTAGCAAAGCTAAAATAAAAGCATATAAGCTGGTGTCACACAGAAGGAAGTGATCGGTTTACGAACAGAGGCAGAGTTAATATAAGGAAAACCTTTATGGAAGATGTGATCTTTGAACCGTGTCTTTAAAAAAAAAATGGAGGATTCCCCAGAAAAATACCGTGAGGAGCATTCCAGGCAGAGGAAGTAACACAGAGGCGGGAAAAGTAAGAGTTTTCTATAAAGTTAAGTAATGAGAGAAAGGGAAGACCAGTCAAGGAGGGGGTTAAAAGCCACATATGAGCATTATGAGCTGAACAGCCCCTCATCTGGTGAAATTTCATTAAGAGTGAAAAAAGAAAGCAGCTGATTCCTTTACTGGGTGTTTAAAATATTGTTACAAAAACAGCTCTGGGGATAGTCACAAGTGAATCTAAGCCCCTGGGTGGGGTTCATTAAATATGTAGTACCTTATAATTATGTGACTTCCTCTTTCTTTAAAGTTAATACTGCAGATAATGAACCTTTGTCATAGCTTTAAAATGATGGAGAAAAGCTCCCGTCATGCCAGACCTAGGGTGTTCAGATGTGGAGGGACAAGGTTTTCTGTTCCTCATCCCGGTTTGTTTGTTTCATTTTTACTTTGCCATCTTTCCTTGCAGATGGTCAAAGTAGAAAAGAAGGTGGGCTCTGTCTAGTGCGAACTTTCACCTGCTCCATGACTGTGGACAATTCACTTACCCTTCCAGTTTCCTCAACTACAAAAGAGGGACGGTGACAGTCCACCCCACAGGGTTATCACAGTATGAGGATTAAATTAATACACTCCTAAGTAAAAGCACTCCTGAGAGCGACTGACAAATTGTAGCTGATCAGAGTCAATAGTTAATATCACTAAAAATAAAAGGAAATACATGAATGTGTAATATCCCTTTTCTCCCCCACCCCCAAACCCCACAATGTCATTCACATAAGTATCCAAAACTAGGATCAAGTGGGCTCCCTAAATTCTAACCCTGTACATTATCCACTATTTCTTCAACCTAAACATGTATTACAGGTGGAGAAAATAGAGCTAATTACAGGCTTTATAATAAAATGACTAAGGCAAATCAATAGAGAAGAGCTTATTTTCCATCCTGATCCTACCTTAGTGATCCCTAAAATTAGAAGCTAGTAGTTTGGGGTTATGGAAAGACACTTCCTCCGAGAGAGGAAACCGGAATGAGACAAGACTGTTTGGGCAGGCTTTATTTAAAACATTGAGCACCTCTTAGAAATGTAAAGTAATTAAGGCAATGCTTAAATATTTCAAAGTCTGAGGTGGTCGGGAGAGTTCACCATGAGTATCACAACTGGGGACCCCCGGAGTAAGCAACGCCTGCTACTTCACACAGAGGCTTTAGCAGAGGGACCGTATAATTTTGGGTCAGGAATGTAAGAGTTTATCTTAATTTAGCAGCTGCAGAGCTGGCAGCAGCCAAATTGAGAGAAGCTTTTTCAGGGAGATCAGCATAGGGCACAGCCGTCTAGACAAAACACCACCACCACACGGACAGGCACTGTGTCTCCCAGGATCAGCACAAATTCCAGAGGTAGAGCCAAGTCTACTTCAGATGTTGCTGGCACATATGTAGAAACCTGAAGACTCTGGAGGCCAGGGAATTCTGTGGGCCACCTTAGAGATGCTAAAGGCACTTTGCAAATGCTTTTAGGAGGCTTTCAGTATCCTGGATAATATGAAGCTTTTTTCTTCTCCTTACACTGCAAATTTATTGTCAAGTTATTGTTTCTGAGGCCTATTCCTTTTCCTGTGTTCTCCAGACAACTTTCCACATCTTTATTCATCCTGTAGTTGTTGGGACAAAGGGAAGAGCTCTTTAATCCCAAGTGTGGCTGTTTAAGACCAGGCTAGGCCAGACCCTGTTCTCACCTGCCAAAGAGCAGACCTATAGGAAGTTAAGTACAAGCATTGTCCCTTAAATGCAAAAAATTATATTGGTTTTACCATCACCTGCGGAGAGAACATAAAAGTACAAGAGAAAAGTTTATTATGGCATCTAGAACTATGATCAACCATTTCTCTATTGCATATTTGCTTTCATTATATTTTTAACCTCTTAATTCTGCTTCGTTACCATGTCTCATAGATATTAATAAAACATTACTGTAAGGCTCCATGTATTTTTTTTCTTTGACAATGTGCCACGACTTCCATGAGCTTAAAAATACCGAGTATAACCTTTACCTGAGAGAGGATGCAAACAGTGGCATCTCAATGCTTACAAGTTCAAAACGGGACCAGACAGGGTAGGGAAGGGCCTGGGCTACCCTGTGTTAGTCTGCAATGATACATTTAATAATCAAGTAGAGTTAGAAGGATAGGCAACAGGGATGCCTGGGTGACTCTGTTGGTTATGTGTGCGACTCTTGATTTCAGCTCAGGTCATAATCTCAGTGTTCTGGGATAGGGCCCCTGGTTTAGGGAGAGCCTTGTCTCTCTCCCTCTTCCTCTTTTCCCCCTGCATGCACACATGTTGCATGCTCTCTCTCAAATAAATCTAAAAAAATTAAAAAAAAAAAAGATAGTCAACTTAAGAAAATAAAACAGTAGTTTACATGCCAGTAACCTTGAGGGAGGAATAAACCCAGAACAGAAGTCATTGATATATTTTGTTAAAATGATTAGGCTGCCAGAGATTGAGGAAAACAATTTCCTGTTAATATCTAACAATATAAAACACCTGCTAAGTAGCATTAATCTTCCCAAAATTACAACTCTCATGCCTCCAAGTTAGATTTTGAATTTGACCCTGTTCATTCAATCATCCAAAGAAGCATTTCTAAAACAACTATTAATTATGTAATACTACATTTGACTTCCTGGAGTAAATAAAAGTTAAACAGAGATTCAAACCCCTTCCTGCAGAAATTTGTACTCTGATGGTTAGTTCTGTGTCAACTTGGATAGGACATAATACTCAGTAATCAAACACTAATCTAGATGTTGCTGTGAAGGTATTCTGTAGGTGTTTAAAACTCCTATACACTGCTGACATTAAGTAAAGGAGATTAGCTTCCATAATGTGTGTGGGCCTCAATCACCTGAAAACCCATCATGGCAAAAAGTAAGGTTTTCCAGAGAGAAGAAGGAATTCTGCCCGAAGTTTGCAGCATCAATTCCTGCCTGAGTTTCCAGCCGACCCAGTAGATTTTGAACTTGCCGACATCAATACCATTTTTCTGATTCTGTTTCTCTGGAGAATCTTGACTGATAGACACGCTTATGAGCAATTATAAGCAAATAGGAGGAATACATTGCTACAAAGATGCCTTATAAGGTATGTCTAAGAGTTTACACTCAAAGAATCCAGTATAACAGTATGATTTCTATAGTGGGACCAAGTACAAAAGACAGGAGGAATATAAAAGGAGTGCCTCTATTTGCCTGGGGCATTGGTGGATAGTCAAAAAGACCTGTGATTGAAAGGATACAAAGAGGATTTGCTACAGAAAAGAAAAAAGCTCATGCAGTTGAAACGAGATACTAATCCTCACATTTATGGCAGATTTTCAACAGTGAACAGAAAACTGAATGGGGAAAGAATAGTCTTTTCAACAAATGGTGTTGCACAAATGGATATCCATATGCAAAAGAATGAATCTTGACCACTGTGTCATACCTTACACAAAAATTAACACAACATGAACCACAGTCCTAAATGTTAGAGCTAAAGCTATAAAACTTCTGGAAGAAAATACATAAGTATTTATGACCTTGGTTTAGGCAATGGTTCCTTAGTTATGGCACTAAAACCACAAGTGACAAAAGAACAGGTAAGTTGAACTTCCTAAATATTTAAAACTTTTATGTCTCATAGGACACCATCAAGAAAATGAAGACAATTCATAGAATGGGAAAAAATAAGTGCAAGTCAGATCTTTTACAAGGATCGGTATCTAGAATATATAAAGAATTCTTACAATACAACAATAAAGAGAAATAGTTCAATTTTAAAATAGGCAAAGAATTTGACTAGACATTTCTCCAAAAAAAGATATATGTCCACTAAGCACATAAAAAGTTGCTCAATATCATTAGCCATCAGAGAGATGCAAATCAAAACCATGGTAAGATAATATTTCACACTAGAATGGCTAAAATCACTAAGTCAGATAACAGCAAGTGTTGGGAGGGATGTGAAGAAAATTAGCACCCTCATATATTGCTAGTGGGAACATAAAATGATACAGCCCACGGGGAAAACAATTTGGTGATTCCTCAAAATGCTAAACACAGAGTTATCGTATGACTCTGCAATTGCACTCCCAAGTATATGCCCAAGAGAATGAAAAATTTATGTCCATAAAAAAATGTGCACACAAATGTTCATAGTAGCATCATTCATAATAGTAAAAGAAAACAACTCAAATGTCCATCAACTGATGAATGGATAAACAAAATGGAGTATCTCCATACAATGGAATGTTCTTCAGTCATAAAAAGGAATGAACTAGCAATGGGTGCTATGACACAGATGAACCCTGAAAACACATGCTCAGAGAATGGAGCCAGACACAAAAGATCAAATATGTGTTATGATTCCATTGATGGGAAATGGCCAGAAGAGACTAGTACACAAGAACAGACTGGGGTGGGGTTAGGGGACATAAAGGAGAGCAAAACTGTGGTGACTGCTAATGAGTAAGGAGTTTCTTTTTGGGGTGTTGAAAATGTTCTGAATTTATAGTGGGGCAACAGTTGCACAACTGTGAATATACTAAAAACCATTAAACCACTTTAAATGTGTGAATTTCACGGAATGTGAAGTATAGCTCAATTAAGCCATAAAAACAGGGAGATGTGATGTAGTTGGATAATCAAACTGGATTAAGCAGAAAACCTTTTCAAAATAGAGCAGATGTGTTAAAGGGAAGGTGCTGCCAGAAAAGGAGGGAAATAAAGTGTGGGAGCTTGATGTATCCTCAAGGTAGGTCTCTAATGACAACCCTCCACACTCAACTCCTCAGGAATAAACAAGTAGCCTGACCTCCCAGGAATCGGATGCTGAACTGCAATAGGACTAAATGCATTTGGAGTTGAGCTACTTGAATGTTAGCAGCTTAGAGACACTGTCCTTGGATTCTTTTAACTTTGTTTCCCACAGCTGCCTTAGTTCTGGCTGTTCAATTCTCCTTCAAATCTATCTCCCATAATTAAAATTCTATAATCTGAATAAATTCCTCCCTCCTTGCTTAGGTTACCCTAAGTCAGTTTCTACTGGGGAAAAAAAGTATTATTTTTGGATATTCAGTGAAGGCAGTTAGGATGCATACAAGTACCACAAGATTTACTGAGACAAAGTGCAAGACCTAAACTAATTTCCCCTGAAGAACTTCTGATACAGAATGTTCTGTTAGGAATTCACCTAGTGATACTGATAGGTTATTATAACAAATTGTTGTTCTAACTTCACTAGGCAGAGACCAAAGAAGCTTTTCAGTGAGACAGTATTCACTACCAAATCAGATAGAGATATAAATAAAACTTTATCCCTCTCCTTTCTCTCTCTCTCTCTCTCTCTCTGCCTGCCTCTCTGCCTACTTGTGATCTCTGTCTGTCAAATAAATAAATAAAATCTTTGAAAAAATCATTAAAATGCGGGGGGCACCTGGGTGGCTCAGTGAGTTAAGCTTCTGCCTTCTGCTCAGGTCATGATCTCAGGGTCCTGGGATCGAGCCCCCACATTGGGGCTTCCCCTCCCACTCGGTCTGCCTCTGCCTACTTGTGATCTCTGTCAAATAAATAAAATCTTTATAAAACAATCTTTATAAAATAATCTTTATAAGACAATCATTATTATGTCTAAAACTTTAAGAAAAAGGAGGTAAATCCAGGCACTAGTAAAATTGCTGACAAATCTTATATACCTGAACAGTGTTTCTCAAATTTGAATAATGATGAACTTTTTCAATACAAAAGAATCTTGGAAACATTGGAAAACCTCAAACTGAAAAACCCAGTATCATAATTTTAGCTTCATAATAGTTATCTTTTTAAAAGATTTTATATTTAAGTAATCTCTACATACAACACTTGGCTTGAACTCAGAACCTCGAGATCAAGAGTCTTGTGCTCTACCTACTGAGCCAGCCAGGAGCCCCCATAACGGTCATTAATACCAATTTGATTATAAAAGCAAAAATCAGTGAGACTGGTAACAATTCAATGTCCATCAACAAGTGAATGGATAAATAAAATGTGAGATCCACACAATGGAATACTGATCAGCAGTCAAACGAAACGAACTACTGACACGCCACAAGTGGATAAACCTCAGAAACCCCACACTAAAAAAGGAGAGATGCAGAATATCACAGGTTGTTGGATTCCACTTATATGAAGTGTCTAGAAAAGGCAAATTTTTATAGACAGACAGCAGGTCAGTGGGTACTTAGGAAAGCAAGCTAGATCAGGGATTAGCTACATATAAACAGGAGGGATTTATTCTTGGGGTAGAGGAAATGTTTTCAATCTAGACTGAAACTCTGAGTTAGGCTGAAAACAATCGAACAACAACAGACCCAGACTGCAGTGATGGCTGCACAACTCTATAAATTTACTGAAATCTACACTTAGAGCAAGTGAATTACATGGTATGTAAATTTCAGCTGAATGAAGCTTTTTTGGGGGGGGGGGAGAGTAAATGCGAGGCAACAGGTCAGGAAGTCATAATCCAAAATACACCCCTGTAAGAAGAGCACAGAGAAAATTTCTAAAGCATTTAAATAAAAATCTACAGAGAATTCAGGGACTTACCTCTGAGAAAGCCCCCACTCATCACTACGTAGTTAAGAAAAATCACGCCAAGGAGTAAAATAGTCTTAACAAAGTTTTCTGGAGAACTAAATATTTTTACCCTCTTTTGCATGTACACAAAAAGACAAAACAACAACAACAACAAAAATCAGCAAAGTTTTATATACTCATTTTTCTAGAGTGCCTTATACAAAGCCCTATGCCTTTTCTGTTCTATTCCATTTATCCTCATATGCATTTATTGTTAAAAACAGGACTGTAGGGGCACCTGAATGGCTCAGTCAGTTAAGCATCACCACTCTTGGCCTATACTCAGGTCTCAACCTCAGGGTCATGAGTTCAAGCCCTGCACTGGGCTCCACAATGGGTGTGGAGCCTACTTAAAAAAACAAAACAAAACAACCCAAGACTGTAAAAATACATGTTTTTAAAAATAACCTATAGTTCTACAGTTTTGTAACTTTCCTTTCTTCTTCTTCTTTTTAACCTATCAACTGCAGGAACTCTTTTCTGTCTTCCAATAAAAACTCTCAGACCCTTCTCTAGGTTTTCCTTATTATTTTTCAAAATGATTTATTAATTTATTTTGGAGAAAGAGAGTGAGAACACAGGGGTGGAGGAAGAGGGGGAAGTAGAGAGAGAGAATCCTTAAGCAGACTCCTCACTGAGCAGGGAGGCCAACGTGAGGCTTGATCCCAAGACCCAGAGGTCATGACCTGAGCAGAAAAGAGCCGCTTAACTGACTGAGCCACCCAGGTGCCCCTAATCCTTTGCTTATTATAAATAGCAAAACTGATTTTCCCAGTTTGTTCTTTTTTTTGTTTGTTTTATTTCAGTTCCTTTTTTCTGTGTGAAGAGGTTACTAATTCTAACACAGTTGAATCTCTTAGTCTTCTTTCTAGGTTGTTTATCTTACAGGCTCAAGGTTATAAGTTATCATTCATCTACGGGTCTGACTGATTATCAACTTCTAAAACACAATGCACTGAGTACACTATCTTGATGACTCAGGCTGATCTCCAAAAACACTAAGTATTGCGTTTTGCTGTGTTACAGTGCCAACACAGCAAAAGAGCTTACTGACGTATGTGGGCGTGTCTGTCACCCATCGAATGGCCGTAGCCTACCCAGGCTTAAATCTTTCCTCTCTTGTCATCCTGTCTGCTGTTACTTCTCACTGTTGTCTGTGGGCCTGTTGATAGCGAGCCCCCTTTTCTGTTTTCTGATGTACTGACTCCATTGTTCTGTGATTGGGACTTGCTGGTTTAGAGTTGTATATAAATCAAAGCTGGGGTTTGAGGTTTTGAGTAGAGTTTTTCAATTCTCCAGTATGTAAACAGCATGAGCTCTGCTACATTGATTTGGCTTGTTCAAAAACATGCTGGTGCTTTACCAAGATATTAGACTGCCCTGTACAATTGTGCTGGGACTCTGTTCCACTCTTACCAACTCAGCTGTTAAGGAACTCAGAAATAATGACAGCTTAGTTGTCAGTTAACTTGGACACAGGCAGCTACTAACTCCTCCTCTGCCTAGACTTTGATAAATGATCATAACATTCTCTTCTGTAAGTGAACACAGAATGCTTCAGAATTCTTTCCGACAACCCTTTAGTAGGAAACGAACAATACAGATTGATAGCTCAGTAGGCTAAGCATCCAAGTCCTGGTTTCAGCTCAGGTCAAGATCTCATGGGCCATGGGACAGAGCCCAGAATGGGGCTCCCCACTACGTGGAGAGTCCACTTGGGGGTTCTCTCCCTGTGCCCCTCCCCCCGTGCACCAGGTGATTACAACATGGGGTTTAATTTTTCATTGTTATTCCTTTAAGAGTGTGTGTTTGACACTGATTATGTATATTTCACAATTTAAAAACATCAGAGTTGTTGAAACAAGGTGTGGGTACATGGGGATATATTATACTCTTCCCTCTACTTTTGAGTATGCTTGCAAACTTCTAGAACAAAAATTTTATATATACACCATATACATACATGTACTTCCATCTTAACACCCTCCTCTGACCCGTAATACTTATTAAAAACCTAGCATAACTGGGGTGCCCGGGTGGCTCAGTCGGTTAGGTGTCTGCCTTCAGCTCAGACGGTGGGATCGAGCCCCACACTGGGCTCCTTGCTCAGCAGGGAACCTGCTTCTCCCTCTCCCTCTGCCTGATGTTCCCCTTGTTTGTGCACTCCCTCCCTCTTTCTCTCTCAAATGAATAAATAAAATCTTTTTTAAAAACTTAAATAAATAAAATAAAAGCCTAGTAAAATTTCATGTCCTAAATGCTGTTACTTACATACATACATACATGCACGCATAGGCTCTACGGATATGAGAAGCGAAGGACTATGCTATCCTTAAAAGGCTTACAGTCTGACTAGAAGACCAAGATTACAATAAGACAGTGTATGATGCAGGGTGACATGAGAAGTACAACCAGAATCCAGAGACAGGAGGGGTCAGTTTGGTTTAGGAAAGATGAGGTTGCTATGACCCTTGGAAATGAGCAAATGTGACAAAAATAGTAAGCAGTTAATACAAATAAGAAACATGCAAACTAATTTTAAGCAAACAGATTTGTGCAGGCCTCTTCATGCAGCTGTCATTTTGCTTCAAAGTGAAGAATCAAGTTAAATGCAATCTAGGCAAATGGAAAGAAAATAAACTACTGTTCTACTTCCACACATTAAAACCCACTTTGTTGGGGCACTTGGGTGGCTCAGTGGGTTAAGCCTCTGCCTTCAGCTCAGGTCACAAGGTCATGATCCCAAGGACCTGGGATCAAGTCCCACATCGGGCTCTCTGCTCAGCGGGGAGCCTGCTTCCTCCTCTGTTTCTGCCTGCCTCTCTGCCTACTTGTGATGTCTGTCAGATAAATAAATAAAATCTTAAACAAACAAACAAACAAACCCACTTTCTTATTCTTTCACCAAATCTTGTCAGTCATCTTAGGGAAGACTTGGGAACAGGTGCCTCAGTCCCTCTCAAGGAGGCAGTAAAGCATGATGAGGGGGTCTGCAGTCAGCCTGCTCTAGTCTGAATCTCCCCCACCATCTGCAAGCCATGGGAAGGCACCACAAGATGTTTAACCATTTTGTGCCTCAGTTTCCTTATCTGCAAGATTTGGGATATCTACTTAAAAGAGATACTATGAGGTTCATCCTGTTCTGGGAACACTGCCTGGCATGTAGTAAAGATTCCATACAAGTTTGCTGCTGCTGTTGTTCTCTGCCTTTTCCATGGCTCTTTGAAAATGGGCTCATTAAGGTTCCCCTATGGTTCACTGGGGTGGGGGAGGTTATTTCAGACAAACTAGAGAGCTGAGTTTCTGTAAAATATCCTGATTGTTCAAACACCATGAAGGCCAAACAAGGCCACTTTGCAAGCTAACTCTGGTGAGCCTAATTTAAGTGTTTATGGAGAACCATGGTAATTGCATTAAGAGGATATTAAAACAAAATATTGGCAAGTTAGTGGGCTTAAATAATTCTGATTTACAGTCTTAACTTAGAGTTAATTATTCCTTATTTGGGTTACATTGTTTGATGAAAATCTGGTTAATTTTTAATCTCAGGCTCTCTGGTGCCCCTTCTCCCATGCTCTAGTCTAGCTTGCTTCCCAAAGCAGCTGGGAATCCAAGCTGTGGTTAGAAGGTGCTTGGGGCAAAGCTATGACAATCAGGCTGGGGAGGTGGGACGAAAAACATATTCTACCCACCAGAATGTAATAAGATGCTAAACTGTGTGATGCCAGCTAGGATGGTGCAGGACAACAGAGTTCAGAAAACCAGAAAAAAATTGTGTCATAGGTGCATGAAGCAAAATTTCATTCTGCCTTAAAGCTTAAGTACAGTTCATATAGTCAGAGGGCGAAAGGAACAAGCTACAGTGAAGACAGAAAGATGGGTAAGCATCTGCCATGTGCCATGATGAGACTAGACAAGAGGACAAAGTGAAAAGAGCCTTCACTTTGGAGACCTGGGGAAAATACACTCACACAGATAAACATGGGGCCAGAGTATGAATGGCTTTTTCTTTAATGATTAATATACTATTGTTAGAACCCTATTTGTTCTAGGGCTCCCCATCTCTCAGTGTAGACAAGACAGAATATCAGGAATAGTGTTTTTAAAAATTTTTGTTTTTATATAGGCTCCACACCCAGCATGGCACTCAAATTGGGTCTTAAACTCATGACCTTACAATCAAGATCTGAGCAGAGATCAAAGAGTCCAATGCTTGACTGACTGAGCCACCCAGGAACCTCAGGAATAGCACTTCTGAAGTGCTATAACTATGAAATTTCTCTAAGATAAGATCCTTAATTATATTCATTTATAAATTCTTAGCGCCTAGGGCAGTAATTGGCACACAGTAAGAGTTCCAAAAATGCCTGAAAAATGTTTGAACAATAGCCTCATAGCAATAGACCAAACCAGCAGGCCACGACTATCTCTAACAAAAAAAGGTGCCTAAGTCTGACTGAGAGTTCACATTCTATAAAAACCAAATAGATGTGTTTCATTACATCTACCACTTCCTCCTGTTATTTTTAATAACATGGATGCATGGTTTTCTTTAAGTCATGATTTCTTTCTAAAGCTCAATAATACAGAATTCTAAACAATAATGTCTTCCTTATAATTTATTTTTAATTAGGAATTTTTAAAAAGGCAAATGGAGATATGAGAGATTGCTTGGTTCACAACTACAAATGGAGAGCTGTTCTCATGCCATTTATTGACCAAGAAGAGAAAATGGTCCACTGGAAGTAATGGGGAGTCCTTGTCTTTTGGTATATCTGGAGTGTCACCTTGTGGGGTTTTTTTAAAGATTTTATTTATTTATTTGAGAGAGAGAAAACAAGTTAGAGGCAGAGGGAGAGGGAAAAGCAGACTCCTCACTAAGCAGGGAGCCCCATGTGGGACTCGATCCCAGGACCCTGAGATCGTGACCTGAGCTGCTGACAGAGCCACCCAGATGCCCGTGGTGTATAACCTTAAACCATTATTTATTACATATCTTTTTTCCCAAGCTGCCTCCCAACACTTAAAATAAAAAACAATAAATAAACCCTGTTAAAGAGTTTCTATAGAGATTCTAGAAAGTCCTCTAACACTAATACCCCCCTGGCTTTGAGTTAGTTCAGTGCTTCACATTTACTAATAAGTTATTTCTAAAGTCTGATATATCAGAACAGATATAGTTTAAATGTAAGGAGACACTTCATAGCTACTTAGAGTCCTATATATATACAAAATACAGAGATTAATAAAAATCATGTGTACACACCAATAAATATACATCTTATAATATTCCTACATGTAGCAAGACTGGTCCTGTTTTTGAGAAAGTAAACTTAATTCTCGAAGAAGTTTAAGGTATGGCAAACTATGCTATAGTAATTTTAATCTAATCACAGTAATTCAGTTGGTTCTAAATAAGATAGCAAAAACTACAGTAAAGCTTAACAAATGACATGTGGTCAATAAGAAATGAAATACATATATTCAAGACTCTTCCAACTAAACTGGACCAATTTGAAGCAAAGAAGACAAGCAGGTGTGGCTTCTTTAGCATAGCTTTTGCCAAAAGGTATACCTGAATTCAATCTTATACACACATAAAAAAAGTTTTAAAGTAATATCTAACAATAGTAAATATGAAGATTCCAAAAAAGTGAACTAAAATACCAATAAGCATTTATTAGCTTATAACTGTTGCTTTGAGTCTTGATACTATTATCACAAATGATTCTGACTGAATAGTTTTTGGTGTCTATTTCAGTTCTATTATATTTATGTAATATAACGTAAATCTTTTAAAAGTTTTAACACATCCAGTTTAAAACTCTGCATAATTTAAATTTTAACTTGAGGGAAATTTCCCATATTGGAACAGAGACTGAAGTGCCCAATCAAGCGTCCATTTATCTGGCGGAATTATGTTTTAAAATTACCAGAAGGGAATACATGAGATGGTCAAGGAAAATGTTCCCATTCAAGATAATACTAAGTGTCTGGAGTGAATACAGAATGCCTAATTTTCTTACAAATTATATATGGGATGTACTGAACTGACTGTATTAGATTAGACTCTGTAACTTCAAAACCCAGCTTTGAGCTGCCATATTGGTCTTCACATTTTTGAATGAATTAAACGGCTTCCAACAAGCTTCCTTTTCAGCGCAGGAAATCCTGTTGGAGTCCCCATTGGAGTCCCCCCCTGCCAGTATGCGTCATGCTCCCAGCTTTTCATTTTGCAACCTTTGAAAGGCCAACATGAGCTGTATTTCACAGGAAGTTCTCCCTTTCGTCCTCCAACAGCTCGCAGGATAAACTTTGGTTGGATACAAGGTCAGCATAAATTGAGCCCCATTTTCTTATCACCGCAGAGCAGCTGTGCCCAGGATGAGACACCACCACCCCATGACCCTCAACCTTTCTTTTTCTCAGTCTTTGAGACATATTAAGCTGCAAGTGGGTGGGCCTTCTGTGATTTCCTGTTCTCTGATTTCTATATTAATATCTAGAAATACCTTTGGAAAGCATCAAGGAGGAAAAAAATCTATCCCCCTCCCCAAATCTAAGTGCTAACCAAAATGAAATATCCAGAAGATTTGTATTAGTGAACTGTGTTCCCAAATTGAATTTGAGGCTCAGAATAAAGGCAGTTAAATGAAATCTAATGCAGAAACATTTTACTAAGTGGAGAACACCATAATTTCAATAGGACTGTGGGAAATCATGCTATTTTAAGACACATCTGAAATAGCAGGCAAGTTAAATTGAGGTTGTTACCAAAGGAATTCTTGAGAGCATGTTTAAGAGTTACTGCCTAAATAGAAGGCTCACTAATTCCTTTTAGAGGAATTTTTTTTTCACCTCCTTTCTTGACTGTGCACAGCCTTCATTGATGAGAGAGAAAATATCCCTTTGTCCCAAATAACCGAGTCATTAAAACAATGTAGTGATAGTAAAGTTGAGACCATGATTGGCATACCCAAACATTATTCTTCCAAGTACAGATCTAATGGCCTTGGTTTTCACACTCTCGTATCCCCTAAATTTAGCCACACATGTTGTTGTGGAGCACATGAACCTAATGCTCTAAACAAAAGTAATCTCAATATTTATTCCTACGGAAACTACATCAAAATAGCACATATGGTCTAGTAAATAGGCTTTATGATGACCAGATCTTTTATTTAAAAACAAAATCTGACCCTGCCAAAAAATGGACAATTCAAGGGCTCACTGACATTACAAAAAGTTAGTAACTTATAATGATCTCTTCAATGTTAATTAACATTCAACTTACATTTGTTGCATAAAAAGAGGTCCACCAGATCAGTCCATTCTACCACCATTCTCCAGAATACCGTTACCCACATTGTATGGGGACAAGGAGAGCTTCCTACATGTTCTTTGGGAGCAGGGTTCACTGACTAAGAAAGGCTGGCCAATCAAATCCAATGTGAAATATTTTCTAAACATATCTGGGGTCACAGGGTCAAGGTTCTCCAAAGTCATCTGACTACTTCTTGAATTCTTTTCAAATAATTCCAAATTAACAACTCACAGAGTTAGCATTCTTCAATAAATATTGGGAAATGAAGCTTTTTCAAAAGATCATAAAAAAAATAAAAATAAAAAAAATAAAAAAGATCATCATTCCTACCCACATAGTCTCTAGAGTATCTTCAGAGCTTTAAACAAAATGAGCCTGGAATTCTTTAAACAAAATGAGTACTGGAATTCTGGTAATTGCACAAAACATCTAGATTTACTAAAACTCTGTTCATACAGGGTCAGAAGTAGCTGATGGTTAGTGGTGGAGTCAGACCACTTAATCAACTATCTGGAAGTGGCAACAGACCCCACTGGTTTAAGGGTTCAATCATACAAAACTGATCCCACTTCAGAGGCCAACTACAGATCCAGGTTGTCACTGTAAACAGGAGGGTCCCACAACCCCTAACGTATTTAAATTTAAATAGTGACTAGTTGCTACTTGGGATATTGTTGATGTATAAAGAGAAATATACATTTTGGTTTTTGTCCATGGTTCCCAGCACAGAGTTCACAAAACTCTTGGAACTTCCTAAATGATAAGAGCAATGAAAGTGGGGCACCTGGTTGGCTCAGTGGGTTAAGCCTCTGCCTTAAACTCAGGTCATGATCTCAGGGTCCTGGGATCGAGCCTCACATCTAGCTCTCTGCTCAGCAGGGAGCCTGCTTCCCCCTTTCTCTCTGCCTGCCTCTCTGCCTACACTTGTGATCTCTCTCTCTATGTGTCAAATGAATAAATAAAATCTTAAAAAAAAAAAAGCAATGAAAGTGAAAAGAGTGCCTTTTATTATTCATAAGCCGCTTTCAACCAAACCTCAGTTTATGTTAATGAGGTGACTTCTGGAATGCCCTTGTGGTTGGGGACTAGTTAGGAGGGGAACCAACCAAGAGACTGTGGGGTTGGAACTCTCAACCCCACCTTCCCCCTCCCCCACCTCTGGGCAGGGGAGAGTAAAGAAGATTGAATTGATGAATGGCCAATGATTTACTAAATCCTGCCTATTTAACGAGGTCACCATAAAAACCCCAAAGGAAGGCATCCTGAGAGCTTCCAGGTTGGTGAGCACATGGTAGTACCTGGAGAGGGTATGGAAACTCCACACCTCTTCCCCCACACCTGGCCCTATGCATCTCTTACAACTGGCTGTTTCTGAGTTGCATCTCTTGATAATAAAGAAGTATAAGTAAATGGTTTTCCTGAGTCCTGTGAGCCATTCTAGATAACCACTGAACCTGAGGGGGCGACAGAAGTCAACAGAATTTCTAATTAATAGCTGGTTAGTCAGAAGCCAAGTTGACAGCCTGGACTTGGAAATGACATCTGAAGTGGGGGGCAGCCTTGTAGGGATAAGCCCTTACCCTGGGAGATAGGATGGTGCCTCCAGGTAGACAGTGTCAGAATTGAGTTAAAAATCACAGGTCACAATTGAGTTAAATTGTAGGACACCTAGCTGCTAAAAATTGCTTGGTGTGGGAAAAATCACCACACATTTGGTAGACAGACATATTGAGAGCTGAGTGCAGAGGAAAGAAGAAAAACAGAATTCTCTCTTGTACTACTACTTTGGGCAATGCAGGGCTAGCAGTTACATAATATTTTTCTTTTTTTTTTTTTTTTAGATTTTATTTATCTGACACAGAGAGATCACAAGTAGAGAGAGAGAGAGAGGGAGGAGGAAGCAGGCTCCCTGCCTAGCAGAGAGCCCGATGTGGGACTCGGTCCCAGGACCCTGAGATCATGACCTGAGCTGAAGGCAGAGGCTTAACCCACTGAGCCACCCAGGCAGCCCTACATAATCTTTTTCAACCACACGTTCAACCTACATTTTCTATGGAGGCTTGACAACTGCCACATGGGATAAAGCCAATGATCCGAGGAACCAAAGAAAGACCCTGGTCTGGGTTTGAACACTAACTTTTGTATTAGGTCAACAGGCCATATCTTATAAAGCAACAAAAGAGTGCCCTGAACACAGTAAATGCTCAATGTTTCCTTCAGTGAACAGAGGAAGGCTTTCCTTCAGTGAACACAGAAAGAAACTCTATAACATCAGATATAACTACAGTATCAAAGTTCTAACGAACATTAAAATACATTTAAATGTTCCCAGCTAATACAAATAAAATGTAGCAGACTTATTTATGTGGGGATTTGTCCAAGGTCACTTAGGCAAGTCACTTTGGCTCTCACGTTTGTTTTCTCTTCTGTAGAATAAAGGGATCAGCCGATGACTCCTAGTCATTTTCAGCTGTCAAATTTTAGCTGTCAGGCATGTCATGGGTACTCAGGAAACCTTTCTACTTAATAACTGCAGCTAAGTACAGCTTAAAATGATAAAATCAGATCTAGAACCTTATTTTATTCTTCTCCCTGAAAACTTCTGCCACTCTGAGTTATTAATATAGAAAAGTACTGTTTGATCTCGTGTTAGGCAGCAGGAGGGCACCACTGGTGTGTTAGCCAGTGTTGCCCTCCTGCTGCCTAACACACCTGTAAGGACTTCTCAGCCCTACATTTGCAAAGGCTGACTTTCTTACAATAATGGACCCAGCACTGTTCTTCTCACATCAATTTCCATATGCTTTCACTTCATCTAAAATAAAATCCTCCTCCATTTAAGCCCCAAAATGACACCCTGTTTTTAGTTGACATATACAACATGTATTTTCCAATAACCTAAATAATGTCTGACTGGGGAGTGGGCAGGGGCAGCAGCATAATCACAGTCAAACTAACCATGGCAGCAAAAGACCGGCTTCATTCCCCAAAAGCTTGAGTATGTAGCCCCGAGTTCCAAAGATGCTAATTTTGTACTTGGATTTACTATGTTGCTCTTCTAAATGCCCACATAACTGAACGGCCCAGTTCAATCTCAGATGGCATACAATCAAGGAAAATAATGGGCCATAGCAAATAACTTCAAAGCCTTGGCACTTCTTAGTTTAATAATATATAATT
Source organism: Mustela nigripes (assembly GCF_022355385.1). Lineage (NCBI taxonomy): Eukaryota > Metazoa > Chordata > Mammalia > Carnivora > Mustelidae > Mustela > Mustela nigripes. The sequence continues at coordinate 98,652,365 of NC_081562.1, forward strand.
GCTACAATTTCTTTTAGCACAGTACTTTAATTAAATCCACTAAAGTCTCTACCTACCAGGCAGCCATTTTGCACTCTAAAATGAGGCATCTAGAATGCCTTTTTTTTTTTCTCTCTCCTCAGTAGCCTTTCCTGCAACCCTGGCTTAGAGATGCAGCCTCTTTCTAAGCCCACCTTCAGAGATAAGATTCAAAGACAAAATAAGCTGTAGCTTATTTTAAAGCTTTAAAGAGCTATGCAAAGTGCTTATCATAGTTTTGTAAATAAGGAGCTATAAGCTTTCTGTACCCTTAAGCAATGAAAAAAACCACAGGGCCTCCAGAGGCAAAAGAATAGGAAAAAGAAAAAGGGTTAGAGAAAACATCCGTTTTATGCTATTAAGATATACAAAATAATATATAAAATATACTCCCAAAATATATTTTTAAAATTACATTCCTAATACTAAAAGAGAAAGTGGGAGGTGAAGATTTTTGACTTCCTATCATCACGACTTAAAGGCATTTGTCTAGAATATTCTTCAATAATTTTCATAATGAAATTGGTAACAATAATTCAGTGTTACATATCTTACGATTTCATTATTTTAGGAGTTATTTTTCATTAGCCCTATTTGAGATTAAACTATAATATTTAGAAACATGGCAGCAGCCATCAGAAAAACAAAAAACCAAACATTTAAAAATGGTTGGCCCTGTAGTTCAAGACTGCAGGTGGGGAGGGAATGGCTACTTTTCATTATAAGTGTGTTTGTTCTATTGTGTTTTAATTATGTGCATATACGACTTTGGTAATAATGTGCTGGATTTTGTTGTTGTTCTTGTTTTTTATTTACAAAACTAAATTTTGGAAAAGAATTTCGGGGCACCTGGGTGGCTCAGTGGGTTGACCCTTGCCTTCAGCTCAGGTCATGATCAGGGTCCTGGGATCGAGTCCCACATTGGGCTCTCTGCTCAGTGGGGAGCCTGCTTCCTTCTCTCTCTCTCTCTCTGCCTGCCTCTCTGCCTACTAGTGATCTCTCTCTGTCAAATAAATAAATAAATTCTTAAAAAAAATTTTTTTGGGAAAAGAATCTCTACAACAGAATTTCAATCATAGTTTTTTCCCCTACAATCCTCCATTGCTACACCATACTTTTTTTGAGGGGGAGGAAGGCACAGATTTACCTCCTTGACCAGTTTCTTTTCTACATATACTAATATGTTTCAAATGTTAGCCCGGGGGTTCAGGAGAAGGGGTGATCAGCTTTGATGGGGGTCAAAAATCACCTCAAGAGAAGCCGGTGAGCTTAAGACCACGTGGTGTGGGGATGATGAAAAGAACAGAGAGGGGTCAAGTGACTGGGTAGGGGTATGTCTTACAGAGCAGGTATGCAGGCAGCACCCAAGCAAGAAAACTGGAAGGACAAACAGGGACCAGAAGAGAGGAGGTATTTATCATCAGAAGTTTCTTCTGGTAACAACTCAGGTGTGGAGGTGAAGGCCAGTGGATGCAAGCTGTGAGGATGCAGACAGAGAATGACTGAAGACCTCCATCAGTGTGGAGGAGTGACCGAGAACCAAGTCCCTGAGTGTCACAAGGAACAAGAGATGGTGCGGTCCTGCAGGTGGCCTCACTCCATGGAAGAGGGAGGGCTTCTGTAAAAAGGATGGCAAGATGTCTGGACTCTGTGCAGTGCGGAGGTAAGCAGGGAGCAGAACTTCTAGGAAGCGCCACAAAGGATGTGTTCTCCCTGCAGATGAAAGCATGAGGTGGAAACAAAGTTTTGGAGAAAAAGGCTATGAAGAGGGGCAAAAGGCTGGGCCATTTACTTACAGTGGAACCAGTTTTCCCCTGGGCCCAGGAGAAGAGGACTGGAAAGGGTCAGAGCAGAGAGCCTGGCGGGGAGGTCAGCATCCTTCTCGCCGAGGATGAAGCTGACCAGCCATGTGGATATGCTGCAGGCTGGGGGAAGAGTGTTGTTGTTGTTGTTTTAAGTTTTTATTTAAATTCCAGTTAGTTAAAGTACAGTGTACTATTGGTTTTAGGTGCACAGTATCATGAGTCAGCACTTCCCACATCCAGGTGAAGAGCTTTACTTTGCAGCTATGCGTGCTGGGCGGGCCTGGCCTGAGGAGCTCAGGTGGCATCACGTAGGCCTGGTGTGCTCTCCTTCCTCATCCTGGGTGCAGCGGGGCACTGCAGAGGTGGACAGCAAGTGAGGGTGTGTGGGGCAGAGGCCAACCCCCAGCTTAACCACACACTCTTCATACCACAGGCACGGAACACTTCCAATTTCAACTTTCCATAGTCAGAAAACACAAACTTTTGCGTTCACTTGGGTTATTATTTTTTTTTCTACCATGAAACCCAAACTCAAACTCTAGCTAGGAGCCGCTGCAGCCAGCAGCATGGAACAAGAAAGAACACACACCTGAGAAGCAGCCCTCACACTGCCCACCTACATCCTACTGGCTTACTCTCACTGCCCCCCAACACCCCCCACCCCGGGCCTCTCTGTCAACATCTGTTACTCAAGTGTATGCATGGCTCTGAAAAACAAACCATTGTACTCTTTTCTGGTAAAAACAGCACTGGCTTCTTGGGGTTGGGGAGGAGAGGGGTGAGCTAAGATAAATGCTGGAAACCTTCTCTTCCTCTGGGGCTCGTCTCAAAGCCCGGTGGCGGGGGTGGGGGGGGGGGGGCTCCAGGAGTACCTGTGAGGTGGAGAAACCTGCAGCCATTTGTAAAAGTGACGGAAGGGAGGGAAGTGACAGGTCCACTAGCAAGAAAGGTCACGTCACAGAAAAACTAGACAAAGCAAAAGAAAGATTTGCTCATGGCTAACACACAGTAATCATCAGACACTTCTGTACTCTAATTTCAACTACCTGTAACTAAGGAGTATTTAGTATTTACTGTATCTATTTGTTCAACAAATACAAAGGAGAGGCCTACCATGTGCCTGGCACAAGTCAGATGCTTGAACTAAGACATAACTATTAGGGGGACAAAAAAGAAGATGTAACGATGTATTATGACCTGCTCTAGGTCTCAGGACCTTTCTAGGGAAAGGCCAGCCTGGCCCTTTGCGGTGTTCTTCCTGTACTACCAGTCAGTCCCAAATAGCAGAGATCTTGACAAGGAAAAAAAAAAGCAGCTCTCTGGGGCCGTTATTATTCTCTTTAGAGGACAAGCTCTACCATACTGCATCCACCGTTGTTACAGAGCAAATCTCTCAGAAGTCGTGAGTTGGCATTATAATTTTACCAGGAGCAGGAGTCACTGCTAGTTTTGCTACTTGACTAGGCAATTTACACATGATATGCTGCTTTAAACCTACTTCAGCGGCGGGTGGGGCGGGGATCAGGAGCCCAGGCCTGAAGTGCCACCACCTCCTAGTTCAGAATTCTCAAAGGAGTCCAGAGCTCTCCTAAAAGAGCCCCCTGCTGAGTCAGCGGGTCATGAGTGCACAGTCTTCAAGGGTGCTACATGGGACTCTGCCCCTGTCACGTGCTCCCTCCCCTCTTCCTTCCAGGACCCTGCAGGGAACACTCCACATGTGCTCTGCCCCTGGCTGTGTCCTGGGCATGGTGGTCACAGGGAGGAGGAAGCCACAGGAGGGATGATGTTCCCACGCATGCAGGGAGAGGTAGGGCATTCAAGGCAGAAGAAACCACACGTGCGGAGCATGGGAGTTGGGTCTCTGGAGCCACGGAGAGTAAGTATAAGAAAAGAAGGAGCCGTGGGCAGGGCTGAAGGTGTGTTTTTCTCCGACCAGCTCTGCATCCCCACTGACCCTCATGGTCCATTCCAGGTGCCAGGTGCAAGTTCGGTGCCAAACAGAACCATGCCCAGTGTTCAGCAGGGTGGCTGTGACCCAGCTGCCCAGGACGGCTACAGAAGATTCTGTGGCAGCTTGGAACACCCTGGATGAGCTGCACTTTGGACTAACATGGGGGACACTGCACTGCAGCGCGGCAGAAGTACCTAACAGTGGGAGGCTGCTCGTCCCCCCCTGAGTAAAAATGGAAGACAGGGACCTGGGCCTGGACAGCTAGTAAGCTGCCAGTTTTCTTAGTTTTAACAGAATTTTCAGTCACTGAAAAAAACTTTTTGATATAGAGAGACAAGAAATGTAACATTAACAGCTCCACCCAGTTCTAGAAAAATGGAAAGCTTCTGTCCAGTCTCACCCTGTGGTGGAAGAAGATGAAAGTCTTGGACATGGTCATCCTGTGATTCAGTCCACCTTATGCTTTACAGCAAACCAACTTGGACAAGAGAAATCTCCATGTTCCGAACAAGATGAGCCGATGTCTGATACTGCAAGAAAGAATCTCTATAGAAACTATATCCACAGATGCCATGGAAAAGCTATAATAAACTCAACACTACTCAGGGCAACAGATAAAAAATCCTGTGGATTCCATATAGAGTTCTAGAGTCTCTGTGGAAAGTCAGATCAAGACTGGACGAAGGCTACAGACACATGCAGAAGCATGAAACTGGACCACATTCTTATACCACACACAACATAAACAAATAAGACCAAATGGATTAAAGACCTACATGTGAGACCTGAAACCATAAAATCCTAGAAGAGAGCACAGGCAGTAATCCTTCTGACGTTGGATGTAGCAACGTTTTTCTACATATGTCTCCTGAGGCAAGGGAAACAAAAGCAAAAATAAACTACTAGGACTACATCAAAATAAAAAGCTTCTGCACAGCAAAGGGAGCAATCAACAAAACTAAAAAGACAACCTACTGAATGGGAGATGCTATTTGCAAATGGCATATTCAATATAAATGGCATATCCAAATAAATACATCCAAATATATCCAAAATATATAAAGAACTAATACAACTCAATACCCAAAAAATAATCCAATTAAAAAATGGGCAGAAGACATGAACAGACTATTCTCCAAAGACGACATCCCAAGAGCCAAAGGACACAGGAAAAGACGCTCAACATCACTCACCATTAGGGAAATGCAAATCAAAACCACAATGAGCTATCACCTCACACCTGTCAGAATGGCTGAAATAAAAACACAAGAAATAACTAGTGTTGGAGAGGATGTGGAGAAAGGGGAAACCTCTTACACTGTTCGTGGGAATGCAAGATGGTGCCGCTACTTTGGAAAACAGTGAGGAGGTTCCTTAAAAAATTAAAAATACGGGGCGCCTGGGTGGCCCAGTGGATTAAAGCCTCTGCCTTTGGCTCAGGTCATGATCCCAGAGTCCAGGATCGAGCCCCACATCAGGCTCTCTGCTTAGCAGGGAGCCTGCTTCCCTTCCTCTCTCTCTGCCTCTCTGCCTACTTGTGATCTCTGTCTGTCAAAGTAAAAATACAATCTAATCATTGTACCACTGGGTATTTACCCCACAAATACAAAAACACTAATTCAAAGGGATACATGCACCCCTATGTTTACTGCAGCATTATTTACATTAGCCAAATCATGGAAGCAGCCCAAGTGTCCATCAGTAGATGAATGGATAAAGAAAAGGTGCGAGGTGTGTGTGTGTGTATCTCATAAATACATATCTCATAAAAAAGAATGAATCTTACCATTCAGCAACATGAATGGATCTAAAGAATATAACGTTAAGTGAAATAAGTCAGGAAAAGGCAAATATCCTATGATCTCACTCATATGTGGAATTTAAGAAACAAAACGAATGAGCAAACGAAAAAAAAAAAAAGAGAGAAAGAGGGGTGCCTGGGTGGCTCAGTGGTCTAAGCCTCTGCCTTTGGCTCAGGTCATGATATCAGGGTCCTAGGATTGAGCCCCGCATCGGGCTCTCTGCTCAGCAGGGAGCCTGCTTCCCCCGCCCCTGCCTACTTGTGATCTCTCTGTCAAAATCAATAAATAAAATCTTTTTTAAAAAAGAGAGAGAGATAGAGATATAGAGAGAGAAACCAAGAAACAGACTCTTAACTACAAAGAAGAAATTAACGGTTACCCGTGGGGAGGAGGGTGAATAGGGGATGGGGATTAAAGAGTATACTTATGATGAAAAAATTAAATTAAAAAAAAAAAGACTGGAGGAATGTGTGCGAAGGTCAAAGACATGGCAGCTGCCCTTGGAGAAGGAAGACAGGTGATAACCTGGACTCAGGAGACAGAGACCATGCTAACAAGCAGGTAAGAGGAGCCAGGAGGAAGCTGACCAACGTGGCCAAGTTAAGTGTGCATTTAAATACCCAGCGGAGAGAGAAAAATCAATTCTATGCCAATATTTCTGAAAGAGAGAACACAAAATGGACACGACAGATGAGAGCCTAACTCAAAGTACAATCTGCAAGCTTCAGGAGAGGGGAGATAAAATGACAACCATTTGTCCAGAAGAAATGGAGCTTCTCAGGCATTACCTTTCAGACAGATCATGATGTGGAGCAAGAGGAGGAAGACTCTGGGGCAAATGGCAGGACGAGCCATGAGGATGAAGAGCTGGAAACCTTAGGAAGCCACACAAAAACCTGAAGAAAAAGCTTTAAAGAACGATTTCTTCTCCTCCTCCTTCTTCTCCTTCTTCTTCCTCTTCTTTTTTAAAGATTTTGTTTTTTGGGGGCACCTGGGTAGCTCAGTCCTTAGGCATCTGCCTTTGACTTGTGTCATGATCCCAGAGTCCTGGGATTGGGCCCTGCATCGGGCTCCCTGCTTGGCAGGAAGCCCGCTTCTCCCTCTCCTCCCTGCTTGTGTTCCCGCTCTCTCTCTCTCTCTCTCTGCCAGATAAATAGATAAAACCTTTAAAAAATTATTTTCAAGGTAATCTTGGCACTTACAACCCTGAGATCAAGAGTCACACATTCCACTGACAAAACCAGCTAGGGGTCCCTGTCTCTTCTTCTCAAAGAAGGTTCTCTTCCTGGTCACTGAATGAGGGCATGGGAAGCTGCAAGAAGCCTCCTCACGAAAGGAGGCAGCTGTAGGCCTGACACAGCAGAACGGCATGACACTCAGCTTCTAAAGCGGATCCTTGTGTGTCTGAGGAGTCAAACCTTCTTCTTCCTCCTCTATTGCCAAATCCAGTTTTCCAATGGATCCAAAGATGGTGTTTATGACAAGAGGATTTCCTCTTCCTCTCCCCCTCCAGAAAGCATGGTTAACCCCCATCTACCACCCCCAGAAGCCCCTCAGCATCTTCACACCACCACCAGCTGGTTTTCCATCTAGGGCTTCTTTTTCTTATCCTCCCTGATGTGTTGGATTTTCCCTGTATATTCCTGTGCAGAAAATACAAGAGAGCTACCTCCTGGGGGTTGCTGAGCCTCCACATGGCTCCATGATCAAAATCCTAACACACACACACACACACAGCTTTAAATCATTTTCCATCTTTTTTTTTTAAGACTTTATTTATCTATCTGAGAGATTGAGAGAAAGAGAGAGCACAAGTAGGGGGAGGAGCAAAGAGAGAGGCAGACTCCCCATGAGCAGGGGGCCAGATACCCGGCTCTAATCCCAGGACTCCTGAGCTGAAGGCAGACACTTAACTGCCCCATTCACCCAGGTGCCCCAGATTCTGACTTTTTATCATGAAGTATTTTTGAGTTATTTATATTTAGTTTTAAAAATTTACATAAATGTTTTCACTTTTGGTCAAATTGCAGCTCAATATAAATTTTGGACAGATTTTTAGTGAGAAAACATAGTTCAAACTATTCCCATTTTTATCATATATTCTAGAAAATATAAACAGCAAATGTGAATCTGATGAGCCAGACCACTGTTCCCTCAATCATACAAGCAATTCAGCCACCTGGGATGTTTGAAGTAGCAAAATGCTTTTCTTCTTGCAAATGGTTCTACATAACACAGCAGCAGGAAAACGGGGAAAGTTCCCTGTTGGGATCCATCAACTTCAGTTGATCTTAAAAACCTTAAAAATCGACTTAAAAACTGAAGAATAATTTAAGAATTGATCTTAAAAAGGACTCCAATAATGTGGGAATCAAAACGAATGATAATATTCAACTATTACATGTAAAAATCTCTGTGACTAATGCTATTACTGCATGCATTCAAAAGGATTTCCCTTTCCAGGAAATGTCAAAATAGAGGTATGTTTTGAACAATGAATAAGCCCTGGGCAGGGCTGTCAGCATAAAGACATATGCTGGTACTAGAGGCATTTTTATAAGCTCAACAGTTTTGTGTATGCAAAATGTCACCTACGTTCGGTCAGAACATATATATATGTGTGTGTTTCTGTGTATTTGTGTGTGTGTGTGTGTGTGTATGTGTGTATATATATATGTGTGTGTATATATATATATATATACATACATACATTTAAAAAAAAATTTTTCAATTTAGGAGGATGTTTGGTCATAAGATGATGAGCATTTGCAATGAGAGATGTGTCAGAATCTACCACCTGGAGCACTTCAAAAAAGGAAAAAATGGCTACCTTCTAACATCAGGTTTAAAGGCTTACCTTGGTCAATTACCTTTGCTACTACAAAATGTGTTCTGCTTTTTGTTTCTTTTTTTAAAGATTTTATTTATTTATTTGACAGAGAGAGATCACAAGTAGGCAGAGATGCAGGTAGAGAGAGAGAGAGAGGAGGAAGCAGGCTCCCTGCTGAGCAGAGAGCCCGATGCGGGACCCTGAGATCATGACCTGAGCCGAAGGCAGCGGCTTAACCCACTGAGCCACCCAGGCGCCCCCAAATGTGTTCTGTTTTAAGAGAAGTTTTGTGAATAGCCTGAGAGAGAGCAGGCCTATCTGTAACTAGGAAACAGTTCTACAGTTTCATAAACCGGTGTGTTCAAGCACACTGCCCTTTGCCCTGCTGAGTCTTTCAAGCTCCTTAGAAAACTTCATGGAAATGAAGACATTCAGGGTTAAATGAGAAAGGTCCCCTGCCAGCCTGACCCTATACGGGAATAATGGCCTTGGCAAGAGGGCCTGCGTGCCCTGGGAGGCAGATGTCAGCCTGGTGGACAGTCCCCTGGACTGGAAAGGCTAAGTCTGTGATAGCGTGATGCACCAGAACTGTACCCTCCTTCGGCTGTAACTGGATATCTCCATGTCAGGAGCCAGCAAGGATCTCTAGGCAGCCCCTTAATGGATTACAGAAATTTCTGCTGCTGACTTCCCACTGGCCTTGAAAAGCTACTTTATGAAATATCTACAAAACTTCATAACTAAGAGTTTTAAGAGAATGGTTTTGATCCATTCTCTGAAATGGATCCCATTTAAATCCCATCCATAGTAGGTGCTTAATTAATATTTTTAATAATATAAAACTGAGAGACCCTGTTTGTTCTTAGCCATCTAGATGATTTACCAAACAGATTTGATTTTAACAAACATTTTGCAAATAAATTCCATAAATTTGCTAGCTATAATAAAAGACAGGTACAATATGATTTTTTAGTATTTATCATTTTGAGCAATTAAATAGCAGACACTTTGTCTCTTAAACTTTTAAATTATATGGGCACGTGGGTGGCTCAGATGGTTAGGCATCTGACTTTGGCTCAGGTCAGGATCTCAGGGGTCCTGGGATTGAGCCCCACGTTGGGCTCCCCACTCAGCAGGGAGTCTGCTTCTCTGCATCTGCCCCTCCCCCTGCTTGTGGACACTCTCTCTCTCACTCTCTCAAATAAAAAAATAAACTTCTAAATTATAAAAAACCTGGGGTGCCTAGGTGGCTCAGTTGGTTAAGTGTCAGACTTGGTTTTGGCACTGGTCATGATCTCAGGGTCCTGAGAGACCGAGCCCCAGGCCAGGCCCCAGGCTCAGTATGGAGTCTCCTTGGGATTCTCTCTCCCTCTCCCCCCTCCTGCTCAATGCTCTCTCAATAAAAATAAATAAATCAATCTTAGAAAAATAAATTATAAGAACCTTAGAGCAACATTACAAACATTGGAAAGAAAAAAGAATTATTCTTAATCTCAAGACTATGGTAATGCTGGGGCACCTGGGTGGTTCAGTGGGTTAAGCCTTTGCCTTTGGCTCAGGTCATGATCTCAGGGTCATGAGCATCCGGCTCTCTGCTCAGCAGGGAACCTGCTTCTCTGCCTACTCGTGATCTCTCTCTCTGTGTCAAATAAATAAATAAAATCTTAAAAAAAAAGACTATGGTAATGTTTTTATCTATTCATCTCAAAATGCATATTAATTTAATTATATTCATGCCATATAAACAACTCCATATGATTTTTCATTTATTTTCTACATAGCTAGTTTTTATAATATTTCCTAATACTGTATTCATTGAATTAGAACTTTGTTTAATATGGTTTGCTTATTATTTTTGTTACAGTTTTCATAATTTATTTTTTTAAGTTTATTATTTTAAGTAATCTGTATTTCCAACATGGGGCTCAAACTCACAACCCTGAGATTAAGAGTCTCAAGCTCTTGATACACCATATATCACCTGTCAATATTAAGTTTTATAAAATATTAAATAGGAAGCCAGAAGTAACTCCAACCAAATAGTAACTCCACTGAATGAATGAAAAAGTACTCATTCTAAAGCTCACTCTAAAAATCATTCTAAAATTTAATTAAGATTAAATTACAGAGAAACCATCAGAAAAAAGGACAGAATATTTATCAGATCTATGGGGAAAGGATCATTCAGTTTATAAGTAAAAGAAGATATGGAAAAAGGAAAGAACTACAATGTCAAGTAGATTAAAATTTTAAGCTTACATATAATTCAAATAATAATAAAATGTAAGCTAATGAGAAAAGTATATTTAAAAACAGTTTAAAGTAACTTTTATTTCAAGAAGGATTCCAGAAGAATAAATTTGTATATGTTAAACAGGTAATAAAGGCAGAGATATGTTAAAATAGCACTCTGCCCATAAAATTAATCTTTGAGTACAACGGCTATGGGTACTCTGAAGTCTGTTGTTTCTTGTCAAAAATGCTACTACACCAACAAATAGTCTATACACAGTAGAAGGTAATAATGAGCACTAAAGAAAGACTGGAACACTGAGTGATTAACATGAATTAATCACATTTAATCTTCACAATAATATATGCTTCTGTCCTATTATTACCTGCATTTTACAAATGAGGAAAGCAAGGCTCAAAGAGGTTAACTAACTTGAACAAGGTCAGGGATCTGGATGAGAATCCAAACATCCTGATCCAAAGCCAGCATACAGTCAATCTGCTAGAAATCTTACTGGTCCTCCGAACAAAATATAACTGCCAAAAATCTAATCTATCACCATAAGGTATCAACTTATTTTTGGTAAACTGTTTCTCCTCACACATGATTATTACCATGCAAATGAAATTCTGATACTCTTTTCTCTCCTCATCATATGGTGACGTTATCCCATACATGTATCATAAAATATCCATAAATAGTTTACTGTAATGCATCAATGATCCATAATATCCCATGCAAGCACTTTGATATATTTCAGCCCAGTCATATGTTTACACACCATTGTGTCTTCTCCAGAAAATTACTATCTAATCTCAAGAGCTCAATGCCATTGGATTTCAACTAAGGTAAGGTGTAACCTTGACAGTTTCCAGAAAGCCAACATGACAGCTTTGAGAGTGGCAGCACCACTGCTAGCGGCTTTCTTATAATGCTATTACACAATCACTAACCAAAAAAATGAAAGATGAGGAAAACAACTGACTTCCCAAAATATACAGTACATGTTCTTTTGGGTTATGGGTATTGAAAAAGTGTTGACAGTAATGTGTTGTTCTGGAGTGACCTCCTCCTCCTCCCCACAGTTCCCCCTCCCAACCTGGTTATATTTTTGAGAGGGACCTTAGCAAAGTGAAGAGCACACAGATAAAGGACATCAGGCTGGTGAGAGGCATGGATAGCGTCACACACTCATTCATTCACACACCAGTGTACTTTCAAGGTGCACCCAGGGTGTGCCACGAGCTGGGGAGCCCAAAAAAAGAATCAAAGAGTCCCTATCCTTGTAAAACCTGCAGTTCTGTGGCAAAAAGTCAGAGAAGATAGTGGCAAAATAACACAATGTGTGGTTTAAGAGAGGTCATGGGGGAGGGGTGGTTTCAGATGGCATTAGACAGAGGAGAAACAGAACCTGAGATACCATGCTCTGTGAAGTCTGGGCTCTCAGGGTCAGGGCTGGAGCCTGTGGCTGGGGGGTGCTCCAATTGAGGGTCATCTTGGTCTGGAGCATCACCAAGACTTATGCCCCTAAGAGAATCTCCAGTTATCTCCCACCAAGTCATCTGCCATTGGTGGAAGAGGAGGGTGCATTGAACATGGATTTGGGTAAGTAAATAACTTGCACTTGCAGTTGGTGAGTACTTATTTTTTTTTTTTTTAATGCCAGTTCTTTTTTTTTTAAAGGCTTTATTTATTTATTTGACAGACAGAGATCACAAGTAGGCAGAGAGGCAGGCAGGCAGAGAGAGAGAGAGAGAGAGGAAGAAGCAGGCTCCCTGCTGAGCAGAGAGCCCTATGTGGGGCTTGATCCCAGGACTCTGGGATCATGACTGGAGCTGAAGGCAATGGTTTTAACCCTCTGAGCCGCCCACACGTCTCCCTGGTGAGTACTTTTTTAGAAGGGGCAAATTCACTGTCTATTTAGTGACTGCTTCTAGTCAACAGTGACTGATATGGGTTTTTGTTTTGTTTTGCTTTTTTTTTGTCTGGGTATTTTGAAAGAACTCCCATGTATTTGCTTTTCCCCAAATCAGTGTTTCTTTTTTATTTATTTATTTGTTTGTTTGTTTATTACCAGTGCTTCTTAAAGTGTGACTGTGGATCAGAACTACCAGACTGCCAATTCTTTACTACCAGTTCCCAAAGAAATAAGCAGGAAAATGAAAGTAAGCATTTAGAAACTTTATGTATTTATTGGCTCTCATTTAAAAAAGTTGGGACTTTGTAGGTATCTCTTTGCCTTTATTACATTTTTGTAATAATTCATCTTAGTATATTTTATAAAAACATTGATTCATGACAGAGTAGAACAAAACAGTCTTTCACCACTGATAGTTTGAGAGGCACAGCCCCAAATAATTTTGAGTGTATAATTATACATAAGTGTACTTCCCTCTACCCCTGAAAAGAAACTGGAGAGGGACGATTGGGTGGTCCAGTTGGTTAAGTGACCGACTCTCGGTTTTGGCTTGGGTCGTGATCTCAGGGTGGTGAGATGGAGCCCCACATCGGGCTCCATGCTCAGCCTGGAGTCTGAGAGAGATTCTCTCTCCCTCTCCCTGTACCCCTCCCACTCAGGTTTTCTCTAAAATAAATAAATAAATCTTCAAAAAAAAAAAAAAAGTCCACAAAGAACGTAAAATAACAAAAAGGTTGTAAAAAAAAAAAAAGCACATAGCCTATGGGATGAGAATCTCATCTCATCTAAGTTCTTAAGATCTACCATTATTTGGTTTCCCTTTCTCAGTCATTGAGCCTTGCACTCTAAGTACATGGGCTCGTTCAATCCTCACCGCCACGAGACAAAGTACAAATTATCACTGTTTCACTCTTAAGAAAACTGAGCCCCAAGAAAGCCACATCATAAGCCAATGACTTGCAGCTAGGAAAGGGGCAGAGCCACAAGATGAGTCTCCTGGACTGCACAGCCAAAACTCAATACTGTCTAATGTAACTCAAAACTGACTCAATTATCAATCAGCAGGTGCAAGGTCTAATCTCTCAGGTAACCCAGGCATTCCCCATTCCCCTCCCCTTCTTCCCCGTGGTATGAGTGACCTAACTAGAAAAGTTAACTGTCATACAAACTACAACTCTGAGGACAAGAATTTACCTCTAATTAAAAAACAAAAAACAGGGCACCTGGTTGGCTCAATGGGTTAAGCCACTGCCTTCCACTCAGGTCATGATCTCAGGATCCTCAGATTGAACCCCAAGTCGGGCTCTGCTCAGTGGGGAGCCTGCTTCCTCCTCTCTCTCTCTGTCTGCCTTTCTGCCTACTTGTGATCTCTCTGTCAAATAAATAAAATCTTAAAACAAAACCAAAAACTGTACTTTCAGTTCTCTATGAACTGAACAGTGTTTAACAAACTGCAGTCTGCAGGCAAAATCCAACTCACCTCCTGTTTTTATCAATACAGATTTCCTGGAATACAGCCATGCCCATTGATCTACACATTGTAAATTATGGCTGGTCTTAGATACAAATGGCAGAGTGGAGGAGTTTTGACAGTGATTGTAAGGCCTACAGAGCCTAAAATGTTTACTTCCTGACTTTTAACAGAAAAAGTTTGTCAGCTCCTTCTCTGTATCAGTAAGACAGGCAACGGTGCAGATTATGAATCAATAAAGTAAGCCCTAATCTCACTTTAACCAGTAGGGTTCAGTGTCTGACATATCCAGACTTCTCTAATGTTTTTTTAGGCAGAGATGATTTGCATTCTGGCTATTTTTTCCTTTGTCAAGTTTTTAGAGGAAAGTATACCAACTAGCTAATTCTCCCAAAGGAAACTGGCAGAAAGAGGAGGGTTTTAAATAACCCACAACCTAGAGTCTCTACCATCCACTGTAAGAACCATCATGCACTGTAGGCATGCATTCTTAGCACTTTCCACATACTTGTGAGGATTTCAGGCAATCCTCCTAATGACCCCCAGAAGGCAAGTCCTCCAGGCCCCTAGAGATTCGGTAACCTGATTAGAACCATAGTGATAAGCTAAGTCAGTCCTGCATCTAGAATCTGGTCCCAATACTTTCACTCCAAAGCTCACCCTATTACTTCTCTCTGGTGTTGAGAAAGGACAGTAACATGTAAAAGATTGTAAATTAATCTAAATTAACCTCAAAATGTAAAGTAACCGGATATAACCCAGATTTTTAAAATGAGAATTTGTTAATATTTTAGACAATCAAAGTGAAGTAACCAGGTATTTGTTACATTACCATAACCTTTGGAAACAAATGTTTTACCTGACAATTTACTTATATGCATCCGTGTTTCCATTTTAACAAAAGACAGAGAAAAAATGTGACTGAGACACATCTTAATTACAGGCTTTTTTAGTTCTGATATGAACTGAATTTTCCTATTAGATAATACTTTCCAGAAGAACAATGACATTTAAATCCTTCTGAAAGGAAAAATACCTTTTAGTGGGTTTATATTTGCAAAGAACTAAAAGAACATTGGCAGAGAGTCAGGTTTTCACAAAGTACATATACATACACCAAATAAATACAGATTAGAAAACTAAAGAAGCATCTCCAACCATTATTTTCATTTTCAACGTTACTGCTACTTTAGGAGGAGCTGTTCAATTCCTAAGCCTTTCAAAGTTCATTAAGAATTTCTAAGCAGATAAGGTGATGGAGTTAACCAAAATGATACACACTACAATGAGAAAATGAGTAAGTATTTGATCCTAAAAGTTACAATACTCTAGTTGGTTATCTATTTCCATAAACAATAAATTCACTGAATCATATGTCTTCAAAATTAATTTTGACATACATCAATCATTCTGGTTGTCACAGTATTTTAGACAGAAATACCTGTCCCACAGTATCCATCCAGACTACTGTAAATGGTAGAAACATCTTGAATTATGTACTTTTTAGACATAATTCTTCATCAAAGGGTTATATGCTTTTTGGAATCTGAGTTCCACAAACACTGTAATTTCACTGTTAAATATATTTACAGGGTCATTAATATTCAAATTATGTAATAAAGATAGTACAACCAGCTGATAAAATGTGATTAACATTCACTTACAGTAGCTTAGTAGGCTTTGCCAAATGTGACTTCCCATAACAGGCTATGAGGTTCTGATTGCATTAAGCTTCCTGATTATTCTTTTCTATCGTATGGTATTTTAACACTATTTCTGAGATTCCAAAAAGTCATCATCAAGTGGATTTCAAGGTCTTTTGTAATTCGCAAGGTCTCAGGTTCATGATACTAAAATTCTTCCCACATGCCTGTTTTCCAAGTTCATACTTCTGAATTTCTTATATTTTTATAAACAATGGTTACTTTCCAATTTTGTGATCTGTCCAGTTTAACTCTACAAAACTGAGACCACTGGTAAAAGGTTTTTCAAGCTTTTTATGTTGGTTTCTTATAAATAAACTCACATTTCTGAAAAAGCACATCACTCTCAATTTCCTCTGGTATATTTCAGATATATTCTGTCTCAGAGATCAAACAAACATGATTATTATGTTTTAAACAATAAACACTGCTGTCAGCACATTATTTTCATTAAGTGAATTTTATCATTTGGTTTCATAAACAGCAGCTGGTTATTTTTGTTGAAGTTCATTACCTCCTCATAGTGATCAGCAAACCTTGGGAAGTGATTATTTACAATTAAGAAACTTCTTATATTACAGACATCTCTAAGTTTGTAATCAAGTACAGATTCAAATTATGTCCTTTTATAGAATTGTGGATTTTTGCATAACCAAACACATTCCTATAGTCCCACCAAAAAACCTTACAGGCTATTAAAAATGTGCCCATTTCCTGTTTAAGCATGTAACCTAGGATCAATCAAAAAGGATGTCTGAGGTAGTAGCTTTGTCATAATCTTTTGAGTCCTTCATGTTCTAAAATTTGAAAACTCTAACTTTAGAAAAATATTTAAAGAAAAAATATTTAAAGGTATCTCAGTGCCAATTTGTACATAAAATATGCCGATAAATATATTTCTGGTCCAACAACATGCTATTTATTAGCACAGTGCAATTTCCTCATTTACATACATTTCAACACTCATAAGAACATAAAAATTCTCAACTGGGAAAAGCTAACATTTTAATAGCTTTCTCACTGGAGATGCTCCTCCTAGGAAACTGAAATAAAAGAAAATATTAGAAATCTGATCTGTGAGAGACCAAAAAATTATTTATTGAGCACTTACTCCATACTAGGTAAGTGCTGGAGGCAGCATATATAGGATAGATAATGGACCACACCGTCTACGGAAAACAGGTGTTAAACAAAGAGTTATAAAAATAACTACAATTAGAGAGGGCTTAAAAATATTTTTCTTGGGGCACCTGGGTGGCTCAGTGGGTTAAGCCTCTCTCTGCCTTTGGCTCAGGTCATGATCCCAGGGTCCTGGAACGAGCCCCACATCGGGCTCTCTGCTCAGTGGGTATCCTATTTCCCCCTCTCTCTCTGCCTGCTGCTCTGCCTATCTGTGATCTCTCTGTGTCAAATAAATAAATAAAAGTCTTAAAAAAAATTTATGTTATTCTAAAAGTAAACACAACAACAATAAAAATGTATTTGAGAGTGACTATGTGGTCAGGCATTATTTAGGACTTTACATGTATTCATTTATTTCATCATCAATGTAATATATATTTGTTATAGAAAATTTGGTTAATACAAGAACAGACAAAGAAAATTTTAAGAAGTTGCTCATTGCATTTACTCAGAAATAATGATGTGATATTCTGGTATATATCATATTTTATTTGCCATAGATTTTTCCCCTCCATTTGATGATATATCTTCAATGGTTTCTCTTGGCTTTAAATACTCTTCAAAGTCCTATTATTTTTTGGTGGTTCAATAATGTTCCAATCCCTGTGCATATTATAATTGATTTGATTATTTCCTGACTCTTGGAGATTTATGTGGCTTCTAATTATCATTTATTTTTTTAAAGAAAACAATGGTGAGCATTCTCAAGCATTTTCTTCATCCACATCTCTAATTATTTCCTTTGGATAGACTTCTAAAAGTAAGATTACAAGGTCCAATTACACTCTAGTTACAGTTTATCAGTTTATACTCCTTCATGAGGAATTATGTTTATCATACCACACCCTTAATTGAATCAAATATTACCCTAACAAAGTACATTTTCCAACCTGAAAAGTACAATCACATATCACTGTGTGTGGTCAACCTGTGCAGCAAACATTCTTTATGTATGGTTATATGCAAAACTTTTTTAAAGACAACTTAATTACATCAAACAACATTAATATTTAGAAAACCTCAAGTGGCAAACATTACATATATATTTTTTTTAGAACTTAGGGAAAAGTCAGTTCCCTAATGCAAACATTTCCTGCCGGAAGTCAGAACATTAGGACTTTTTCTCAGAGTAAATTCATATTGAGGTAAAAATGTCAAAATAGTGGAAGAAAATCGAAAGAACTGTGACTCAGCATACAAAACATACTGATTTAGAAATAATGACCAAAATGAAATAAAATAAAGAATGAAACAAGAAATAATAACCAAAATGAAATAAAATAAAGAATGAAACATTTACCACAGAGAATGGACCATAACAAAAACTAGAAATAGAGAGAGCAACTCCACCAGGAAAAAAAAGAAACACACACATACACACACACACACGGAGTGCATAAAGCATCATTCCCAAATGAGTCATTAAAATTTTTGCAAAAAAGTCAATGTCATAACTGGAGATACCCTCACCCACAGTGTTTGGCCTTTCATTCTTCTCCGCTTAATACCCCTCAAGAGCCCCGGAAGCTGCTGGAAAATGGATACAACAGATAACAGACTCCTTGCATAGCCAGACTTACTGGGGGAAAACAACAAGAATAAGAGATGGGGAAAGATTTCACCTTTGCAGAAATGTGTTATTGGAGGAAATCCAAAGAGGACATATAACAAGACCTTAAGAATAAAGAACCAGAGCTGTTCATTGTTGACTAAAAGTGGGGAAGGCAGGACTGGAATTCTGGACAATTCTGGAATGAGTTAAGTTCACTTACGGCCTGAGCAAACCCCCATCAGGGGAAAGAAATACACATTCCTCAAGAGGAAAAATTCCAAGGAGGTCCAAAGAAAAATTACTACCAATAACAAAGCATTTCCCACATTTCTACTGCCTTTATGTAAAGACACTCAACTAATTCTGTATATCTGTTGGGGGAAAATATCTTTTTCCTGAATTTATACATTTTTTCTGAAGTATATTTTCTGAACTAAAAGATACAGTAGTACTCTCCAAAGATGTATTAACAAATCTGTAGGCACTAAATTTCAACAGACTTAACAATAAGTAACATTTCAGTCAGTCTGCAAGAAGCTAATTAGTCACTATATGTTCTAGGTACTGTGCTATGTGCCATTAACAGAGTGAAAAATTCTCACTGGATCTCAGGCCTCAGAAAACTCACAGTCTGGCAGGCTAAAAATACACTTAAACACGAGCTAGCAGTTGTCAAAGGGCTTTCACATCTATCAAGAGTTTAAAACCCTGAAAGGGACAGAGTTCTCAGAATGAAGATAAAAATCATATTTTTTCATCTCCAGACAGAACATGAAAACAGGATGAAAGGAAGTCCAGTGGAACTAACTGATCCTTTCTTTCTCAATATTTATTTCCAAAGATACACACATGCATTTACTGCATGACTCCATAAAGGAAAAATTTCACATTAAAAAGAACACCTACTCTCATTCCTTCTCATTTAGTCCCATATGACTACAACGCAGTAAAGTGACCCATTTGATGTCATGTATAATAAAATGTTTTTAAGAGAGTAAATGGAGGTTTAACTTTTTTTTCTCAAAATGGAAAGAGCTGAAATTTCTTTCTGATATTGCATCTATGACTTTTGAAATAATGGAATATACTTTTAAAAAATCAAGATAATAATAATGAAATAACTAAACAAATGATAGGATTAAGTTCCAAAGTAACTCCCATTAGTTCCTCAAAAAATTAAAAACAGAACTATTATCCATCAATTCCACTTCTTGAAGTGGAAGTTGAAGAAAACAAAAACACTATCTCAAAGAGATATCTGCACCCCTCTGTTCATTGCAACATTATTTATAAAAGCATGACATAGAAACAACCTGGGGCACCTGGGTGGCTCAGTTGGTTAAAGCCTCTGCCTTTGGCTTGGGTCATGATCCCAGTGTCCTGGGATCAAGCCCCATATCAGGCTCTCTGCTCAGCAGGGAGCCTGCTTCCCACCCGCCCCCCTCTGCCTGCCTCTCTGCCTACATGTGATCTCTGTCTGTCAAACAAATAAATAAAATCTTAAAAAAAAAAAAAAAAAGAAACAACCTAAGTGCCCACTGATGAATAAATGGATTTAAAAAATGTGATACACACACAGGAATATTATTTGGCAAAAGCAAAGAAAGAATTTTGCCATTTGCAACAACATGGATGGACTCTGAGGGCATTATGCCAAATGAAATAAATCAGAGAAAGACAAATACAGTATAATCTCATATGGGGAATTAAAAAAAAAAAGCTAAACTCATAGAAATAGAGAACAGAATGGTGGTTGCCAGGGGCTGGAGGGTGGGGGAATGGGAAGATATTAGTCAAAGGGTACAAACTTCCACACATAAGATGAGTAAGTCCTAGAAATCTAATATACAGGATGATGATTATAATCATACCAATCATACTGTATTATACACTTGATAGTTGCTACAAGAGTAAATCTTAAATACTCTCACCACAAACAAAAAAATTATAACTATGTGAAGTGATAGATGTGTTAATTAACTTTATTGTAGTAATCATTTTTTAATATAGACCTATATTTTTAATATAGACCTAACATAAATCATTATGTTCTAACACCTAAAGTATACAGAATGTTATGTCATTTGTATCTCAATAAAGCTGCGGGAGTGGGGGTGTGGACAGAGGGACCTCTATTAGCTGATGTAATGGAATTATATTAGCAGTAATAGAAAATTTGACAAAAATAAGCATCATGTTACGTACAGATTTTTAAAAACTTATTTGTAAGGAGACAGGCAAAGCAAGCACATTCATTTGCAAGATTTGTTGTACATCTAACTCTGAGCCACACTTACAATGGCTTTAAAAGAGTTATCTAATTTAATGGTCCCAGCAGTGCTCTGAGATGGAGAGCTTTTTCCCTATTTTATAAGCAAGGAAATTGAGGCTCAGAAAGGCAACATAATTTGCCCAAGGTCTTGTTACTAGAAAGTGGTAGAACCAGAACTGAAACTCAGGTCAGATGTCTCCTGGTACTTCAGTGCCTCCTATTTAGAATGTACAAATCAGGCATGACAAATATTTGTAGGTAAAGAACTAGGATGCTTTTCCAAGGGACTATAATCTCAACCGCCTGATGGCCTCATAGAGGAGTGGTGAGCATCAAGTGACTGTGTGCATGTGTGTGCCTGGTAAACTGTAAGGCACTATGTATGGTGTTACTGGCTCTGTGATGACTTTAAGGGAAGAAAAAGAACCAATGTGCTGAAGCTGCATACAGGGAAGCAAACTATACCTTAGAGAAAGAAGAACTTTGGACCAATAAACCAATAAACCATGTATGGGACTGCATGCCTATCTCTCAAAGAGGCAAGAGCCCAGTGACTACTTGTCTAAGATTTGGGATGGTAGGAAGATGCTAGATTAGAAAGACCTTAATACCCATTCCGCTTCTAACATTGTCCAAAGACAAGAACAGCTTAGAATCAGTCCCATAGGGAAGGAATACCTTTAGTATCATTAATCCAACTTTAAAGATATTTGGGATTATTCTGAAATGCAAAAGACAAATGACTCAAAAAGAAAGAACTTGGAATAATTATCTATAGAAATATAAGTATAGATAGTCATCTTTTCAGCTCACCCACTCAATCTTTCTTGTCCCAGTGGATGGGGACCCATCTCTGGAATTAATAGCCTCTAAATTTGTTTGATGGTACACCCCATAAGGAAAAAGTGAGCATAATATCAATGTGTTTCCATTTCTATATTTATAAATTATGTACATGTACAACCATGCTAATATATTTTGATATTACACACAGAAAAAAACCACAAGGTTTGAAAGGAAACAAATAATACATGACACTGTTTTCCACCAGATCACCATGCATTTTGTTCTCCCCTATGTAAACCTGATCACTGACTTCTTGCTCCCACAGGTCATCAAGTCCTCTAGATTCCAGTTCTCAGATCTCCTTATCTCTCAACGTTTCCACCCTCAAGGTCAAGGATAGAACTGAAGCCTTCATATGCCACTGTAGAGTACAAGATTTTTAAACTGGCCTCCCTCCCTAGGCTTTTCTAGTCTATTCAGCACCCTAGAATCTCATCCTGTCACCCTCAGTGGCTTCTCACCATCCACAAAGTCTAAACTGCTTGAATGCCATGTAAGAACATGAAGCATAATGGTTGTCCTCTCACTGAGTCATCTCTGGCAAAACAAACTTTCCTCAACTCTCTAATCTGGAAAAAGAATTAGCAGTGTCTATCTCATGTGTTTCTTGTGAGATTCAAACAAAATATGTGTGCAAAATGCAGTCACACAGCCAGGCACGTAATACATGCCCAATATACACACACCTTTCTATTCTTATCTCTTTACTCTGCTCAAAGCACTTAAAACACTAACACCTCCTAAAAAGGAAAAATACAGACTCACTCCCTTGAAGAGACTCTCCTTTACCTGGAATGCCCTTCCTTTCCTAGAGAACTCCTACTCATCCATCAAGGCTAGCTCAAATGTCTCTCCCAGGAGAGTGTATTGTTCTTTCCCAGGCAGAACTAATTTCTTCCTGCACAATGCTCCCATAAATTCAAAACACCTCTAACATACCATTTAGCAAATCTTCCTTTAAGTATCCACCTCTAAATCTAGAGCATAACCCATAAAAAGACACAGGCTGTGTTTCATTAGGTATTAATTCAATGAACACTGAGCAACTACTATAAGGCAAAGCGGGTACCTTGATTAAAAAACATCTGCACTTGTGTGATAAAGGATGCATTCAATGGTCATTTGTCGGGGGCGCCTGGGTGGTTCAGTCAGTTAAGCGGCTGCCTTTGGCTCAGGTCATGTTTCTAAGGTCCTGGGATTGACTCCTGCATTGGGCTCCCTGCTCAGTGGGGAGTCTGCTTCTCCCTCTCCCCCTCATGCACATGCTCTCGCTCTCAAATAAACAAAATCTTTTCAAAATATAGCTGTTTGTTGGATGAATGATATTTAATTCTAGCACGACTGTAAAAGAATTTAAACTAAGAACCCAGAATCAAAAGTTTAAACTATCTTAATAATATAATGGAGTCACAGTATAAGCACATTTAATTTATTGGAATTTAACTATATGTCCCATTTAACTGTAAGGGACCTGGGAAGGAAGGAAAATCTTTTCCCCTCAATAATATCCTTTTACCTTGGTCACTTGCAAGTGTGAAGCCATAGTCTGTATATAAGCAAAAACAAACAAAATGGGTGCTTGGCTGCTCAGTCAGGACTGAGCATAGGACTCTTGATCTTGGGGTCATGAGTTCAAGCCCCATATTGAGTATAGGTATTACTTAAAACACACACACACACAGTTAGTTTTCTGGTTTCTGGGTTTTCACAGATGTAATTCTTGGTAACAAAGTAACTTTGGGATTTTCAAGAGTAATATTGTTCCGTTTTTCTCCTTTATTGTTTGACTTCAGATACATTATAATTCTTATGTAACTACTGCAATAGCATATTTCATGAATTATCGGTGAATCCAAGATTTTTTTAAAGAAATCAAATAAAAGTTCTCACGACTTGCCTGATTTAACCATAACCCACAGTAAAATGCACACATCAGTAGCTCCAGAGTTTGATGTCAGGTCTCCTGAATGTCCTAAGAGTTGGTGGCAAAGGGAGGAAATGGAAATGGGCCACAGGAGGTCCTGAAAAGGTTACTTAACCTTGTGTCCTTTTTCCTTAGTGCAAAGGCCCATGCAGATCTGTAAGTAAATTCAAGCTTTACTCCTTACGGGTTCATCATGTTCCCACTTTAGTTTTCAGTTTACCCAGATGTGATGTGAAAAGGTTTTTTTATAATATGAGAAACGAACAAATTATGACGACTGGGGGGAGGATGGGAAGTAAAGCAAGAAGCAGCAGGGCTACATGCATTTTCTATATTCTTAGTTTAAATTGCGGTGATTTGATGTCCATTTACAGGAATTGACAGCAATTGTAAGAAAGGTAAAGATCTTAGGGAAATAGGGAGTAAAATTAGCATCTAAATTGGCTAGCTTAAGGAAGTTACAAAATTGCTTTTATTTTTACAGCAATGGTTCCCAATGTGTGGTCTCTGACCTAACAGCATCAGCATTACCTGGGTGCTTGTTAGAAATGCAAATTCTAGAGCTAGGTGTGGGGCCCAATAAACTGCTAAAGCAAATCCCTAGGCAATTCTGACCTGAGCTGAGTGGGTCTACCAGAAGTCTCAAGCCCTTGAACAGTAGTAACAAAGAGTGAAGTCTTCAGTAAATCTAGAGAATTAGCTAAAGAGATAACAACTTCTTTCCCAGGAGAAATTAAGACAGGGCAGGGCCTCTTGGGAACCAGAAAGGCCTTTTGTTTGTGGAAATAAGAGGAGAGCTGAGGCAGAGATTCTTATCCCTAGGAACAGGACACTAAATTTAGCAAGAATATTCTGGTTTAGATTTTTAAATATTTCACCCCCAAAATGCCTTTTCTGTTACATACAAAGAGGCAACCCCAGAGCAAGATTCCTCATTAAGAAATCCATTGAGGGGAGCCCGGGTGGCTCAGTGCCTTAAGACTCTGCCTTCAGCTCAGGTTGTGATCTCAAGGTTCCCACATAGAGCCCCGCATTTGGCTCTCTGCTCAGCCGGGAGCCTGCTTCCCCCTCTCTCTCTGCCTGCCTCTCTGCTGACTTGTGATCTCTGTCCGTCAAATAAGTAAATAAAATCTTTTAAAAAAGAGAGAGAAAAGAGACTTATAAAAAAAATCCATTGAGATAATAAGACAACAATTTCATATTAGTACCTGGCTGTTGAACAACAAAGGCTTTTATCTGAATTGATATCAAGTATTTATTAAGACAAAACCGGCAGTCATTCTTCCTAGCTTTCTGTAAGTTTAAAGAGCGTGAGTAACATAAAATCTAGGCATTTAGTCTCTCATATAGAACAGCGTCTGTATGTAGCTCTATGGAATGGATGGTGCTTAAGTGTGAATTGTGGTGACTCCAACATCTAGTAGCTGTGTGATCTTGGGGAAACCACTGCAAGTTTCTAAGTTTTGAGTTTCATTTTCCCCATCTGGAAGGCGACACTAATATGACCTTCCTTAAAAGAAATCCCCTCATAAATGTGAGCTGCTGGTATTGTAAGCAGCGACAGTGATGACTGCAGGAGACACTGATATTATAACCAGAAGCACAAGAGTGGACCCAAGGGGAGACTAGGTCTTAGCTCAAAACAGTCAGGTACCAAAAAGTTCAATGGAATAATGAATACCTGTAGGTTAATGCAGAGGAGAAATCAGAGTGATGAAAGACCTGTAAGTGGCCGTCTGTCTCAGGTGTTCATTAGGAAGGGTGCTGCCGAGCTCCAAGGAAGGAAAGAAACAAACACCCATAAACATACTCTACAGATATATCCAAGCTGGAAGCAAAGGAGAGGTTCAGGCCTTTGACAACAGCTGGAATAACTCTGATTCTCTTCATCTGCGTGGCAGATGATTAATTCTTGGCAACATTTAATGAGCAACTAACTAGTGCAGGTTAATGGTAGAGAAATCTACGATAGCCACAATCACACACACAGAGAAAACAGAACTCACAGGGTTCTCTAACAATGATGGGTGAAGAATTCTAACAAAGTATTTCTTTGTAGCTAGATGTCCTAAGTTTACCAATACAGTTCTTTCAAGACTGGGCCCAGTATAGCTTCTGGAGATTGCTTTTCTAAAGAACCATTAAAATTCACATTGCTAGTGTTTTCTTTGTAAGATTTAAGTCTGTTAAGATATATTCATTTCTCTTGAGATGCGTGAGTTTTAAATCATGTAAGAAAAAAACTGCCACTAGATAAATCAATAGCTTCAGGTAGTAGTATATGATAATAATTATTAATTCAACAGCTCACTTTTATTGAACCCTTATCACTTGCCCAAAGCAGTGCTAAATCCTTTACAGGTATAAACTCATTTATTCCTCACAACGATCTTATAAAATAGATGTAATTATCACACCCATTAACAAACTGGAAAATTGAGGCTCCACAGGAACCACATTTGAATTGGATTTATCCAAGATATTAACCTCTATACCCTAGTGCCTCTCTAAAGAAAGCTCAATCCCTGAAAAATAATGAAGTTTAAAGTACCAATGGCCATTGGTAAGTGGCCACCACTCCTACATTAAAGGACAACCTTGTTCTCTAAATCAACAAAGAACAAGTAATGGTAAGAGCTGTTAAAGGGATCAGACAGTTCTCAATACACTTCCATGGAATGGTGCAGACCAACACCACGCTAATGAAGGTGAACTACTCATTCCACATCCATAGTGCGATAAAGAGCTTGTGCCAGAACCTAAATCATCACACCCTACGCACAGCTTAGTTTGACCGACACTGATTTGTAGCAAGTGCTTTGGGATAAAGAAAGCAGTACCATGATGCACCTTGTCTCCCCGTGGATCGGTAACAGTCTGCTGCCCACCCGCTAGTCTAGGGACCAACTCTGAGCAGCCCTGCTGTAAATGATACAGCACTGAGCGATATTGACTATTCTGCAAATGACCACATTTGTTAAATGGGTACATAGAGAGATTAATATAGAAATATTATTAATGTAAATACAAATTATTGTATTAATGTAAATACAAATAATGCTATTGGACATATCCAAAGCATTTGAGAATTTCCATTTTTTGCCTTACCAGTCTTTTACTTTAGCCAACAACTTCTTTATAATCATAGAAGTTATATAAGTAGCATTTTTAAAAATACCAATTGTTTTATTTTCTTACTCTTAGTATTTTTAACTAAAGCTCGTACTTTATTCAGATGATCTGAGTTTTTACCTAATGTCTTTTTCCTGTTTCAGATCCCATACAAGGCACCATATTACGTTTAGTCCTCTAGTCTCCTTAGTCTCCTTTCTGCTACTAAAGTCTTCCATAACCCAAAGTTTATTACTATTGCTTCCCGAGCCAGAGTTCATAAAGTGGAGATACACTAACATTATCTGAGCACATACTATGTGCCAGTTTGTTTGTTCAACACTCTACGTATCTTAACAGTGCTTTGAGACTAAGTGTAGAGACCACTTTTAGGCAACAGGCTTGAGCACTGCAAACCTGGGCAAAGCCAAAGGTCCCACAGAGATCACGGAGCTAAATATACAAACAGGTACGCTGTGTGGCCCTCCCTCACCTTGGAATAGTCATAGGCCCAAATGGACCAATAAGGTACTTATAACCAGGCAGAACTCCTAAGATTACCAAAAAAGGAAAAATTCCATACGTTCACATATGCTTTCAATATACCCTAGCACTGCGGCCCCTCACCATCGCCTGGTAGCAGACAGTGTCTCCTCTGCTGTCCTGCCAGCACTGCTCCCTTGCAGTGCATCTGATAGACGTCTACCTTCTTTGTTCTGTCTTGGCTGAACTCTTTCACTGCCCTCCTCACCAGCACCCCTCCAATCACCATTATTATCTCCATGTTACAGGCAAGGAAGCAGGGCAGCATGGGAGTAAGTAACTGGCCTACAATTAAATACCTGGGGAGCAGCGGGGCCAGGATTCAGACCCCAGCAGTCTGATTCCCAAGGCCACAAACTCTACTCTAAAGTCCTATGCTCTACAAAACATATAAACATATGGATCTATGTGAGCATGCGCAGTTCAGAGTATTATGTGGGATCTGAAAATGGGACGTGATAGTATGAGAAATGTCAGAAACCTCCACTGACCACAAAGGCAATCAAATTACTTTGGTCATATTTCACAGTGCAGAGAGCTTTCTGTACATTAGTTCACAATTTAATTCCAAGACCACTGGGCAACTGCAGTGCCTGGCAAAAAAGAGACTACGGGGGCACGTGCCTGGCTCAGTGGGTTTAGCATCCAACTCTTTTTCAGCACAGGTCATGATCTCAGGGTCCTGAGATTGAGTCCCATGTCAGGCTCCTTGCTCCAGAGGAGTCTGCTTGGGATTCTTTCTCTCCCTCTGCCCCTCCCTGCCCCCCAATCCCTGCTCTCTCTAAGAAATACTTCAAAAAAAAAAAAAAAAAGAAAAGAGACTACAATATTAACTGCAGGAAGGAACTGTCCCAGTTTCAAATGTTTGGTATTTGGAGAATGCAGGAAAATGGGTACAGTTAAAACCCTAAACTCTAGAAAAAACCGTCTGGCGATCTTTCAAACATAAACTTTCGGTGACACATGTGAGAATCCCCATAAACACTGTGAACACAATGCAATAGAAGTTCAACTTAAAAACAGAATGGCCATTTGGAAAGGCACTCATCAGCTCTTTCTCTTTTTGTAGCACTGTAACCAGAAAACTCTCTTTTCTGAGGGTCACAAAATCTAACAAATTCCCTTTTCTAAGGGTTCAAAACTTGCCAGCTTTTTGTGCCCCGGTATCAGTAAAGCATGCCTCAGTCATCTGCAATGATGAAGCGAAAAAGAAATGACTGGGCACAAAAAAGAAATAAGAGCACATCACTCAAGCTCAAAGTCCTCCAGAGAACATTCCTCCACTTTCTGGAGCGTAGCTCAACCTCACCTTCTGAAACAGGTGGCTCTTTCTGACCTTCCTCCCCTCACCTTCCTCGGACCATCCTCTCCTCACCTTCCTTCCTCCAAGGACCGGCAGCAGGCAGCACTCAGGCCTACAACGGTCACACCTCTGGCTTTGAATTCCAGGCTGTCTCCTGATGCTTGGAGATTATAATTTGCCTAGACTGTGCTCGATCTGTAGATGGTCAGTATGAGACACAAGGAAAATACACTGATTCCCACAGGAGAACTTTTGCGAACTACACTGACCAGACATCAAAAAAGGCCACTAGGCCAAGACCTCTGTCAAACGAGACCAGCAGGCTGACATCTTCCTACTTGCTCTCCTTGGCAAATGTTCGGAGGCGTGATTCCACTTTTCAAACTTGATAATTTCACAGCCAGACTAAAATCTGGACTTCCTCAGAAGTGAAAATTGTCTGACTTAAGTAAGATAAGCAGACACCTATTGTTCTATCTTAAGTGCTGGAGGTCTGAGGGAGGGAGCTGTTTTTGTAAGCCATGCCTTCAAAATAATAGAGGCAAAGGGCAGAAGTCCAGAGGTCTTCCACAGACCCACTGAGAAAGGAGTTAATAACAGAACACCCAGCATTTTGAGAGTTATTGCTGGAATCTTTCTAAACACTCCTGTGATGCCGGCTTGTCTATTTGCTATGATGCCGAGAAGGCTGGAGGGTTCTACCTCTTCCAGGGTGTGCTGAATTATTAAACGTCTCTGCAGCCAGCTTTGGAGGAGAACTCCAATGGATAAAATGGTAGAAGTCCTTCCTCAAGAAAAGAGACACTGTCACCTGCAAACTGCAGGAATGAAAAAGCAGAATCTGGATGACTAGCAGTAACAGTAAGACCCCAGAAGTTTCCCAACACCAGCTCTGATTCTTGTTAAAATGTGGATGTCTTCATGCTCTGCCTGTTACTGGAGTCCTCACTACACATTTCCATCCCTAGAAGCCATATATGCTGGAGTTTTCCAGGTGCAGATGCAAACCTGTATGTGAAGAATGTAAAACACTTAGTGTAATATTATTTGCTCTCTTATATGTATATCCTCAGTGTATTGATCCAGGATTATAAACATTATTCTGGGTGGTAAGGACCAGATCCTATAACACTCTATAGGAAAAAACACAAGACTAGTTCTTTTCACAGTAACTTGAACTATATATTCTATAGCGTTGTGCTAAAATAGAAATCGATACTGGAAAAATTTTAAATAATTGTCTGAAAGGGTCTCAAGAGATATTAAAAGTTCTCATCACAGGGCACCTGGCCAGCTCAGTTGGAAGAGAATGCAACTTTGAATCTCGGGGTTGTGAGTTTGAGCCCCATGTCAGGGACAGAATTGACTTTAAAAAGAAAGTTCTTATGACAAGAAAAAAAATTTTATGTGTGGTAATGGATGTTAATTACACTCAGAATGGTGGTTATTTTGTAATGTTTACACAATTATATTATACACATAATGTGTTATGTGTTATGTTGTGTTATACATAATGTGTTATGTGTTATGTTATGTTATACACATGGAACTAATATATGTCAATTAAATCTCATTAATAAAAATTATAATATATTGATAGCTTCAGAAAATGAATATTAGACCTCTATTTCCTAAAGTATATTAAAGTCAGATAGATACCCCAGCATGACGCTTTTGGTTGAAACTAAAATGCAGGATAGAGTGTTTTTAAAATATGATTTAATCAGATTACCAGCTTTCGTATAAGAAAGGAATTTTAAAAGCCCTCCAGACAAGATAAAGTCAGTGTAAAATAGATCAATTATAATAAGTGCTATGGAGAGATATAAAGCAGGGGAAGGAAACAGAAAGGGCCAGGAGAGGATGTGGCTTATAATCTTCAGTAGTATACAAGATTTACACCAAAGAAAATCAATGCAATCATGTTAGTAATTAATAACGAAATAACTGAAATAACTGTATATCTGGAAAACTTTAATTTTTATTTTTTATTTTTTAAAAGATTTTATTTAACAGATAGAGATCACAAGTAGGCAAAGAGGCAGGCAGAGAAAGAGAGGAAGCAGGTTCCCCGCTGAGCAGACAGCCAGCCCAATGTGGGGCTAGATCCCAGAACCCTGGGATCATGACACGAGCCGAAGGCAGAGGCTTTAACCCACTGAGCCACCCTGGCTGGAATATCTGGAAAAATGTAAATACATTTTTTATATCTGGGAAAATTTAAACACATTTTTTAAAAGATTATGAGTTATGGGCAAAAATTATAATGGAAATTTAAAAATGCACAGAATTGAAAGATAACAGAAACACTACATATAAGACTTTGTAGAATGCAGGTACAGCAGTGCTTAGAGGAAATTTTATTTGCTTACAAACTTCCATTAGAAAGGAAGAAAAATAAAAACTTGGAAAATGGCTAAAATCAACAAGTCAGGAAATGACAGATGCTGGTGAGGATGCGGAGAAAGGGGAACCCTCCTACACTGTTGGTGGGAATGCAAGCTGGTGCAACCTCTCTGGAAAACAGCATGGAGGTTCCTCAAAATGTTGAAAATAGAACTGCCCTATGACCCAGCAACTGCATTACTGGGTATTTACCCTAAAGATACAAACGTAGTGATCCAAAGGGGCACGTGCACCCGAAGGTTTATAGCAGCAATGTCCACAATAGCCAAACTATGGAAAGAACCTAGATGTCCATCAACAGATGAATGGATCAAGAAGATGTGGTATATATACACAATGGAATACTATGCAGCCATCAAAAGAAATGAAATCTTGCCATTTGCGACAACATGGATGGAACTAGAGCGTATCATGCTTAGTGAAATAAGTCAAGCAGAGAAAGACAACTATCATATGATCTCCCTGATATGAGGAAGTGGTGATGCAACATGGGGGCTTAAGTGGGTAGGAGAAGAATCAATGAAACAAGATGGGATTGGGAGGGAGACAAGCCATAAGTGACTCTTAATCTCACAAAATAAACTGAGGGTTGCTGGAGGGAGGGGGGTTGGGAGAAGGGGGGTGGGGTTATGGACATTGAGGAGGATATGTGCTATGGTGAGTGCTGTGAAGTGTGTAAACGTGGCGATTCACAGACCTGTACCCCTGGGGATAAAAATATATGTTTATAAAAAATAAAAAATTAAAAAAAAAAAACTTGGAAAATAAGAACTTAAAAGAACTGGCAAAATAATGCTTACAGAACAAGTAAAAGAGAATAAACTAGTGAAATAGAGAATACACAATGTAGTAAATCAAAGAAGCAAAAAACTTGTTTTTTTAAAAACTAAAAAGGGGCGCTTGGGTGGCTCAGTGGGTTGGGCCTCTGCCTTCAGCTCAGGTCATGGTTTCAGGGTCATGGGATCGAGCCCTGCATCGGGCTCTCTGCTCTGTGGGGAGTCTGCTTCCCCCTCCCTCTCTCTGTCTGCCTCTCTGCCTGCTTGTGATCTCTGTCTGTAAAAAAAAATAAAATAAAAATAAAACAACCAAAAAATTAAAACTAATAAAATAATCATACTTCTAGCAAAGTCAATCAAGGAAAAAAGGAGGAAAGGCAGACAGTTGTTATTAACAGAGAAGTGGCATAACTGCAGATGATGCAAACATTAAAAAGATATGAGAATATCATAAATGATGTTAAGCTAGTAAATCAGAAAATGTTTGAATGTGGAAGCAATGACAAATGTTTTTTCTTGATGAAAGCGCTAGACCTAGATAACTTTACTGATGAGTCCTACTAAACTTTTTAAGAGTCAGATAATTCCAATATTACATGAAATCCTCC
This sequence comes from Mustela nigripes, assembly GCF_022355385.1. Taxonomy (NCBI): domain Eukaryota; kingdom Metazoa; phylum Chordata; class Mammalia; order Carnivora; family Mustelidae; genus Mustela; species Mustela nigripes. The sequence goes on from NC_081562.1 coordinate 98,684,619, forward strand.
AGAGAACAGTAAAAGAGGAAAAAATCCCCAACTAATTCCAAACACTATTACTCTCAGATCACAATATATTTTTTTAAAAGATAAATTAATTATCTCTACTTTTTTGTTTTAATTTAGAAGCAGAAGCATATTCCTATATGCCTCATGGGTCAAAAAAGAAACCATTTTGAGAAATTAAAAATGCTTAGAACTTAATTCTAATGAACTCTGCTGTCAAATCTTGTAAGATGTAGCACAGGTGATACTTCAAGGAGAATTATCATAAATATATATTAGGAACAAAGAAAAGAAATATTTGTTAGGAATAATACTTATATTAGAAATAACAATTATATTAGAAAAGAAATATATTGTCTTAAATGTTAATAGTACCAAAAAAGGATAATGCACCCAACGTAAGAAAAAAACCCAAAGAAAATCAGAAAGGTGGTAGTAAAGATAAAAGTGATAATCAATAAAATAAAAAGAAAAACTAGCAAAAACAATCTCTTTTAAGATTCAGCAAGAGGGACACCTGGGTGGCTCAGTCGGTTAAGCAGCTGCCTTCAGCTCGGGTCATGATCCCAGCATCCTGGGATTGAGTCCCACATCAGGCTCCTTGCTCAGCAGGAAGACTGCCTCTCCCTCTGTCTTTGCCTGCCACTCTGCCTGCCTGTGCACTCTCTCTCTCTCTTTCTCTGATAAATAAATAAAAATAAAATCTTAAAAAAAAAAAAAAAGATTCAGCTAGAAAAAGATAAAGCAAAAAAAATTTCAATAATACAGATCAGCCACTTTTTAAAAAATAAGAGAATACTACCATTAACACATCAATATATTGGAAACATAAAATGGACAAATTTCTGGAAAAACATAACTTAACTGATGCCAGAAGAAATAGAAAGAATAAATAATCCTATAACTAATAAAGAAAATTACTAACTGCTGATGAGTTAAAAAGTTCTTCTGACCAGAAGAAATAGAATAAATAATTCTATAACTAGTAAAGAAAATGACTAACTGCTGATGAATTTTAAAAGTTCTCCTGATGCCAGAAGAAATAGAAAGAATAAGTAATCCTGTAACTAATAAAGGAAATGACTAACTGCTGATGAGCTAAAAAGTTCTTCACACAAAGTAAGTATCTAGACACAAATAGTTCTATCAAACTTTCAAGAAAAGGAATATTCCAAAATGTCAAACTTCCACAAAGTTGGAAAAGAAGAAATACTCTCTAACACATTACCAGAAAGGAAAACCATAGGCTTGTTTCATTCAAGGAATGAGAGGCAAAAACCCCTAATTATTGGCAAACTGTATCCAACTGTTTTTATCTTTTCTAAAATTTTTATGTTTTATTTATTTTTTTAAGTGGGCTCCACATGGGACTTGAACTCACAACCCTGAGATTAAGACCTAAGCTGAGAGGAAGAGCTGGATGCTTAACTGACTGAACCACCCATGTGCCCCCCAACTATTTTTATGTACATAAAATAAAATGATGAGGGCAGGTGGGCTTTGTTTTGTTTTCTTCTTAAATTAGGCTCCAAGCCCAAGGTGGAGCCCAATATGGGGCTTGAACTCAACTCTGAGATCAAGGCCTGAGCTGAAATTCAGGATGCTCAACTGAATGAGCCACCCAGGCACACCAATACAGGTTTACTTCTGGAATGCAGAGAAGGTTTAATATTAGGAAACCCTTAAACATTACTCAACACATTAACACATTAAAGAAAATATTATTAATAGATACAAAAATAGATAACATTTAATCACCTATTAATCATTAAAACCTTAAGTAGACAAGAAATACAAGAGATTTTACTTAACTTGATGAAGGGTGCATGTAATAAACTGAAAACAATCATCATCCTCTACGAGAGGAGGAGCTTAAAACCATTCCTTTACATCTAGAAAAAGGAAGAATGCCAAAGTCACCACTTTTATGAACTTTGTATTCAATATTTTGCCTAGGGCAAAAATACAAGAAGAATAAATTAAAGCCTTAAAATCTGGCAAGGGGGAAATAAAATTGTCTTGATTTGCAAGTAATTTTTTTACAAAAAAAAAAAAGAATAACTAGACATAATAATAGACCAACAAAGTGGCTGGATACAACACTAATATGCTAAAGTAAACTGCATTTCTGTATAACTGAAAACAATTAGGACATAATTTTAGAAGAGATCTCATGAACATTAACAAGAATTATAATATATCATGAAATAAATATAACAAAAACACAGAAAATGTAAAATGTTACAGTAAGATATTTTATTTCAAAGATTTTATGTATTTTAGAGAAAGCATGCAAGTGGGGGAGGGGCAGAGTAAAAGGAAGAGAGAATTTGAAGCAGACTCCATGGAGAGCATGGAGCCCAATGTCAGGCTCCATCTTACAACCCTGAGACCATGACCTGAGTTGGACACTTAACCAACTGAGCCACCAAGGTGCCCCTACGGTAAGATATTTTATTTATTTATTTTAAAGATTTTATTTGAGAGAGAGAGTGTGAGCACAAGAAGGAAGGAGGGGCAGAGAAAGAGAGAGAGGGAGAATCAGGCACTCCAATGAGCAGCAACACTGACATGGGGCTCGATCCCAGGATCATGGGAACACAACCTGAGCTGAAGTCGGACACTTAACCAATTGAGCCACCCAGGCACCCCTTCAGTAGGATATTTTAAAAAGAACCAAGTAAATGGAGAAATATTCATATTTGTGGGTAGGAAGAATTAATATTATATAGACATTAGCTCTCTTCTAGCTGATTTATGTCTCATAGTTTCAATCAAAACGCCAAAGGGTTTCCCAGGGAAGGAAAAACTGATTCTAAAATGTATTTGGAGGGACACCTGGGTGGCTCAGTCTAGTATGATCAGTGTCTGACTCCTGCCTTCAGCTCAGGTCATGATCTCTAGGTCCTGGGACTGAGCCCTGCGTCAGGTGCCATGCTCAGCAGGGAGTCTGCTAGAGGATCCTCTCCCTCTCCCTCTGCCCCTTCTTTTGTACATGTACTCACTCTCTCTCACTCTCTAGAATAAATAAATAAATCTTTAAAATGTTTTTGGAAAAGAAAAGACCAAGATCAGTAAGGTAATTCTGGAAAAATAAAGAAGGAGGATTTGGTTTCCTACATTTAAAGACTCATTATAAAGCTATAGTAATTAAAAGAATGTAATACTGGTGCAAGAACCTACAAATTAACCAATGAAACCCAACAGCATCCAGAGATAAACTCATGCACATATGAAACTGCGATCAAGACAGAAAGAGCTGGTCGGTCACTTTTTAAAAGAAGGGACTGAGAGGCACCTGGCTGGCTCAGTCAGGAGAGCACACACTTGATCTCAGAGCCATGAGTTCAAGCCCCACTTTGGGCCTACAGCTTATTTTTAAAAAATAAAATAAAATAAGGAACTATTTAGCAAATGGAGCTAAAAAAAAAAAAAATTGGTCATCCACATGAAAAGAACTAAAGATACATCTGTAGCTCGCAGTGTGAAAAATGTACGTCAGATGAATTGGGACCTTATATGTGAAGAGCAAATTTTTCAAACATTTACAAAAGGATATAGACAAATATTTTTCTGACCTCAGAGTAGGGAAAGAAATGCCAAACATGAGTTAATAATTGATACATCTGAAAAAATTAAACAACCTCTGTTTATCAAGAGATAGCTTTTATAATTGTGAAAGTACAAGCTACAAAAAGGGAAAAGATATTTGCAAAAGATGTAACTGACAAGAGTAACAGCGAGAACACACTAAAAAGAAAACTCACAAATCAGTAAGATAAACTAAAGGATGAATGGGTGAAGAGATGAGAACGTATTTTAGTGGCAAAAACACATGGCCAGTAAACCTGTGAAAAGATGCTCTATCTTATTAGCAATCAAAGATATACAAATGAAAACAAAATACAATTTCACCCCAATAGATGGACTCTCCAAAGAAACCCGTCTTCATGCTAACTGCCAGTTGTCCACCAAAATATTCCTCTCCTGCTATGGTCATAGAGTTGTAGCAGGAAACCAGACTGTCTAGGTAGAGTATGTTTGCCAGACTCCCTTGCAGCAGATGTGGCCCTGTGACTAAACTCCGACCACTTAAATGAATGAAAATTGTCTGGTATAGGTCTGGCCTGGATTTTAAAACACTGACGCAGGTGCACCTCACAATTCATTTTCCTTCCCACAAGCCAGCACATAAATATACTTAAAACCCACTTTTAATCAGGCAGTTCTCTAGGTGATGGAAGAGCAACAATACGGTGAAGACTCGGGGCTCAGTGGGTTAAGCTGCTGCCTTCGGCTCAGGTCATGATCTCAGGGTCCTGGGATCGAGTCCCGCATCGGGCTCTCTGCTCAGCAGGGAGCCTGCTTCCTCCTCTCTCTCTCTCTCTCTGCCTGCTTGTGATCTCTCTCTGTCAAATAAATAAATAAAATCTTTAAAAAAAAAAATATATGGAGAAGACTCAACTTAACCAGGCAAATAATTCTGGTGGCCCAGACTGCATACCTTCAGAATGTTGTATGAGGGACACGTGGGTGGCTCAGTTGGTTAAGCTGCTGCCTCCGGCTAAGGTCATGATCCCTGAGTTCTGGGATCGAGTCCCGCATCGGGCTCCTTGCTCAGCAGGGAGTCTGCTTCTCTCGCTATCTCTGCCTGCCTCTCTGCCTGCTTGTGTGTACTCTCTCTCTCTGGCAAATAAATAAATCTTTCAACAAAACAAACAAACAAACAAAAAACCCAAAAACCAGAATGTTGTATGAGAGAAAAAGCAAAGAAGGGGGAGAAATAAAGGCAAGGAAAGAAAAAAGGAGGAATCTCTATTTTTACATTCTTGTGAGATTCCCGCATCAAACCAGGAAACTGACCAAGGTATCCTGTGGTCCAAAAACACAGTAAGTACAGCATATACCAAGAAGGAAAACTACCCAGAAATTCATCCCACCATGCATGACAGTCTGCAGTGTACACGTAAAGCTTGGTCTGCTATGTGACGCAGTCATAGCAGTGACCGGCACAGCACGGACACTCATTAACTGTTAGGTGCTGCTGTGATTGTTTTTAATTATTATTTCATCATCCTTATTATAAAATATTTCTCCATGCCAAAACATTCTTTAAAAACTACTGGTAATGACTGCATTACATTCCATGTATACAAGTTAGCTAACCACCCCCAATAGCATTCAGTTAACCATTCCCCACTGTGGGACATTTAGACTGGTTTTAATTTTATGACATTCTAAAGAAGTTACACACTATTTCAATTCTATTTAATTTTGTGGTCCAAAACCACAGTATTTTAATATTTTAATAATAATAATATTAATTTATTTAATAATAAAATATTTAATATTTAATAATAATATTTAATATTTTACTGGATACCCTACATAATTCTGAATGAGCACCACATTAACTTATACTACAAATGGATGACAATCCAAATGATTGCTCTACTCATTCAATACATGTTTAATAAAGCTCTGTACTAAAAGGTATGAAAGATACATAAACGATACATTTTGTTATCAAAGTACTTTCAGGACACCTAGATAGCTCAGTCAGTTGGGCATCCAGCTCTTGGTTTCAGCTGGGGTCGTGATCTCAAGGTTATGGGGTCAAGCCCTGTGTGCGTTCCACACTATGGGTTTGGAGCCTGCTTGGAATTCTTTCTCTCTCTCTCCTCCCTTCTTTGCCTCCCCATCTTGAGCACACCAGAAATCCCTAAAATAAATAAATAAATAATCTTTTTTTAAAAAGTACTTTTTGTTTTATGTCAATAAAGCTGGAGGAAAAATCATGACACAGAAGAAAATGCACAGTTATAAATGAATTCTTCATATCCATATTGATTTAAAAATACATATATTTTTCTCAAGACCATAAAATTAAATCAGTGACTTGATTTGATGTCTTTAGAATGCTTTCTACCACAGGTAAATAAAATGCACAGACTGGATTACAGTTTTCATTTTCCATACAGCATCACTAAACAAAGATAAAGAAAATTCAAAGCAAAAGTTGTAAGTAAACACATGACAGCCCAGGCCCAGGAAATAGCACACTTTTAGGCTCTGTTACCTGTACTTGGATAAAAAATAATGACAATATAAAATCCACTTATAAGGAGCTGGGAATCTCCCTGGTTTGCTTATCACATTTCCCTTTGTATTTCTACCACGAAACTCGCTCCACTCCATTCCAAAAGTACATGGGACTTTATCAGGATGATTAAATATTCACTCACTTTGGGATCTAGTCAGGTAGCAGACCGGTGATCATGTATTTGAATTTCGAAAAGCTTATCTAAGTCAAAATGTAACAAGAAGCAGTTGAAATGTGAAGAAAACTAAAATTACACAGATAACAAGGACAGATTTTTACTACTTATTATGTACCAAGCCTGTAATAAAGCTTTCCACAAATCACCTCACTGAAACCTTACAAAGGCAAGAAAGGAAGTACTATTATCATCCCCATTTTACAGATGAAGAAACGGACTCTCAAAGATGACAAACATGATCACTGGCGGGGCTGGGTGGTTAACACCAAAATCTCTGCTCTTAAACAATATGTTCTATTTCCTCCCATCTTGAAATATCAGCAGGAATACATATATATGTAATCAAAACACTAGACTGTAAGTCAGGACCAACAGATAAAAATACTTTTAAATAATGAAAAATGTCTTCAAATAAGTACTCCTCATCCCACTTTCTACCTTCAAAAAAAATTAAACCAAAAATAGAGTGATGACACATACACCTTATCCCCTTTTCTTTACCTTAATTCTTAATTGTCTAAATTGAAGGGAAAGGAGTCTCATGATTAAAGTAAGAAAAGGGTCTGGCCACACAACAAAGCAAGCTCTCTCAAACCAGAACCAGAGCTGAACATGAGTGACTCCTAAGTTGGTCAATGCTTCGCAAGAGTAAGGGAAGCAACACAGACTGTGGAAGTTGAGGTTGGTCATCCTGTACTGCCAGCCTTCACCGGAGTTCAGAAGGATGCATTCAGCCCCAAAATTTCTCCCAAACTGTTCTGTAATGTATTTTGAAGTTCATGAAACCAACCAGGGTTTCTGGGCCACATAAGAGGGCTACTGAAGTAGCTCCAATTAGCTTGACCAAAATTTCAAGCAAGTTATATTTGTACATAGTCACCATATTTTTTTTTTTCTTGATCCTAAGGCAAGCCTGTGAAGCCACTACCTGCACATTGTGGTTTCTTGTAATGATCTTGGGGGGTTGGTGGGGACACTTAGTTACACTTACCAATTTAAATAACTCCTCCTGTTAACAGAGCAGAGGAGTTGCTGTTCTCTTCTAGGTCCAACTACAGTGCCCTCAGTGACTGTAAAGTCTAAACAGCAAGGGGCCCCGGGGTGGCTCAGTCAGTTAAGCATCTGCCTTCAGCTCAGGTCATGATCTCAGGGTCCTCAGATCGAGCCCCATGTCAGGCTCCTGCTCAGCGCAAAGTCGGCTTCTCCCCACTGCTCATGTGCACACTCACTCTCTCTCTCAAATAAATAAAATCTTAAAAAAGAAGAGAAAAGAAATCTAAACAGTGAAGTGCTCTATCTCCTGCTCTACTTTGTGAGGAATCTAAAAGTAAATCATTGTTCCTAAAAACAAACCTGGGTTCTAGCCCCAGGTAGGTTACACTTAATTGTGTAACTCTATCATTATGCTTCCTTGCATCATGTAAGGATGATGTCTAAGATGATGTTTAGACAGGAAATGTCTAAAGTCCCTCCCAGCTATAAAGTTTTAATTCATAATTTAAGTTTGTTGCTGTTTTCTATTACAGGTCAGATGAAAGAACATCAGATGGAGACACAGGTTCTTTATTAGTGACAGCAGTGCTCTTTCCTATTGAAACCTACTGTATGACATAGGGACCTATCAAACTGAATTGGTATTTCCTCATGATCCATCTGCTACCAAAATGTACTATTCGTAGTTCAGGCAGCAGAGTGGCTGAAGAACAACAGATTTTCTTGGCACTTCCTGTACATATGGCATATAGAGGAGTAGGAGATTATCCCTCAAAAAATATTGCAAATGATAGCTGTCAAATCCTAGCAACTAGCAACATGCATTATTAAAAACAAACACAACCTCTAGGTCCATGAGTTCCACTTCACAAAATGTGTCTCCTGATTCTTCCAGTTCCCATATGGGAAGCAGTATTTTTTATATGTGTGCCACAATACTATAGCTGCAGAATTCGAAAATTGCATAGAATACTAAAATCCAGAAAATCTCCAAACCTTCTGTTAGCCAGTTGTTACCATCTATTCCCCTACTAAGCTTTTTGCCAGAGATGCTAACAAGCAACAGAGTCAACTGATTTGTGTTTCATATACTTTTCCAGACAAGCTGTCTTCTTAAGAGCCCCCACAAACAAGAGATTGACTTCTCTGGATTCTAAATCTTTGGGAAGTTGACTAACACAATGCATGCAATAGTCTTTCTTCTCCTAGCTAGCACACTCCTTTTAAATTACTGCTTGAGGTCCTTCTGTCTCTGATTTAAACACATCTATTCCTTGACAACTTGTAGAATTCATAATTCTATCCCCTCTTATAATTGTGCTCTATAGTTTTCTGAACATGGTTTTGTTATTTTTCTCTATTCCCTATTGCATTACATTTTAATTTTCTGAGAACTCAAATAATAAACAGTGTTTGTAAATTCATTATTAAAAAAAAAGTGAAACCAAAAATAATTTCCCCCATAACAGGGTAGCTGAAAGAAAATGCAAAAAACCTGAAAATTTTACTAAGTTATTAATATGAATGGACATAACATCTTCAATCAGACTCAAAGATCATTAGAACCGAGAATCCAAACTCTTCATCTTATAAGAAAACCAAAAGCCAGAGAGAAGCTATGTGACTTACTCAACGTGATGTATCTAACTAGATGTACCTATAGTTTCACACATAAAAATTACACATTGTCACCTATGATGTCTCTTTTCACAGTTGAGAATAGCTCCATGAAGTTTGTTCCCAAAACATGTATAGGCAGCCACAGTGCCAAAATCTCACACCTGGAGTCATTTCTTTAGATAAAACCATTATCTCAGAAATTCTGAGATTCGTACAACTGGTATCGGGGAAATGGGAGAGAAAAAGAAAGAACAATACTCCAGAGTATAAAGTTCTAAGTCAGAAGGTTAAAAAAAAAAGTACACATAATCAAAAATGACTCTTGAAATCACCCATACGCCAAAGTCACCTAGAGACTCCAACACATGTGGCTTTATTCACTGGGAACAGATCTATGTCTTCTCTTCTGAGTCCAGCCCAGCCAAGTTCTCCTTTAGCAATTGAATAGACCACATTTCTTTTGTTTATCAACAGATGAAATAGTTGGCTGGAATTAAAAGAGGTGGTTGTTCCAAAACCACATACCTTTAAACAGTGGACTAGCACTCTGCTAGGGTAAAGGGCTCACCCTTGCAGAGGGACTCAGCAAATAAAACAGAAAACCAGAGTGCTGCATTTCTCATCCTTACAAAGGAACCTACTCCCACTGTGCAGAATGGCTTGGCCTCATGCACTAGATCACTGTCATTTTTCTCCCACTCGTTTCTTGATTTTGCTCAGAAGTACAGGTGAATTGGGGCCACTGAAGAGGTGTGCATGACCCGACTCCCTTGTATTACCCTATTCCCGTAATTGCATATGGATATAATGACCTGGGTTTGAAACAGAATAGGTGGAAATAGATAAAGTCTGGATACAGGTCCTGATGAGAAGAGCAGGTCAGGTTAGGAAAGAGTCAGAAAGCAGCCTGAAGACTGGGGTATGTGTGAATGAGGAAGGTTGAAGAGAACAGAGAAGATCACTTTCTATGGGACAGAATTTGTTCCAAAAATAATCCTCACCATGTTCATAATTTTTTCTTGGATTGGATTTGATAGACACATTTTAAACGTTGCAATACATCCCATTTTATTGATTTCTTTTTAACATAGAGGGCCTTTTATCTCAAGCATATCAGTAGTCATATAACAATAGAATTCACTCTCTGAAAGAAATTAATCATGGGACTATTTTTCATATAAGGACCTGATCATGAACAAATGACTTTGGAGCAGAAATAATGAAGCCAATACTTAAAAGGGCATTCTGCCAGTCATCACTCCAGGCAGCAAGAAAGCCAGACTGCCATCCCTCAAAGATCTACCACAAAGAGCCATGTGGAAAACCTGCACAAGGAATGGTGACTAGGAGTCCCACTTAGAATGAAAGGTTTCAGGCTGTGTTGCACTCATTAAGAAAGATTCTGCTTCTTAAAAAGTTTGCCTGTCACTAAGGAAATAATTACTTCTCAGCTAATATAACTTTCATATCAATATAACCAGTTCCTATAAGTATAAATTATATTAATTACAAGCAGTTATAAATCATTTCTTGAACAACACTGAGCTCAAATCCATTATCAGGGTTAGCCTAAAGAAACATGAGTCCCCAGGCTTGTACATTACATCTGTGGCCATGATGAGTTGGTCCAAATTCACCCTCGGGTGATGGAGGGTCCCCCTCCAGGTCCTCTCACAGGACTCCAGGCGTTTTCACAACTTGACCACACAAAAGAGCACTGAGGCTGCTCCTGCCTTTCCCAAGGCAAGTAAGGAATGCCTCCCTCAGCAGCCCTTTTATAAAACTGTATCTGCAAAAACACAGGTGTCCACACAGCAATTGTTATGAACTTTGCATTGAATATTCCCAAGAACAGCAATCTCAACACTCCATCCATTGTCTCAATAGGGTAAACCACCCAGGAGAGACCACAGAAGAGGAAAAACAAAACCAAAAAAATCCCACAAAAACACAACCACTTTGACAGTACTACAAAATACTTGTACTAGAGAGAAAACATATTTTTTAAACCACAAGGCACATTAGGGAAAAATGTTTAATCAACATTAATTAGGTTCCTTCATGACTTGACAATGTAAATGGACTGAAACTATTACTTAAATATTCAAACCAGTTTACATGGAAGTAGCTTTCCGCAAACGATAAAGCGATATTCCCATGTGAAGGTGAAAGATGGCACTGAATTCTGGCCCATTATAAAGGAGGAGTCAGATTCCACCAGTCCCTGCTTGGTTTAACTGCCAGGCTTTCAGGGAGCTGTTTTATAAAGGGCGGACTCACCCTGATAAATGGTGAATAGTGTAAATGTCTAATATCATCGGCAGTCGATGAAGCTCTAGACCACTTGGAGTCCAGACTTCAGAAAGACGGCTGCTTAAAATATTAAGTGTATGTGTGTGTGTGTGTGTGTGTGTGTGTGTGTGTTGACAAAGATATCAGTTAAAAAGAATCATAAGGAGGAGGAAGAGGAGAACTGGGCAGGAACCACTGCTGCTGCCTGCCTCCCCTGTAAGTTGCCCGGCTGCACGGCTGAAGGTGGCTGAGTTAAAGCCAGTTCTCTCTCTGGTGGAGGTGCGCTCTGGCAGCCCGGAAAAGCCACCTGGTTTCCAGCTCCCTGTGGGCTTGACGAGACTGGGACTGGGACTGGGAGGAGAACTGGCTTGTACGAACCCTGGGGTGGCTCGACCAGAGACTCTGGCTGTCCCTCAGCGCCTTCCTCCAACGCAGACACCAAGTTAGAAAGGCAACTCCTCCTCGAGCACAATGACAAGAAGGCACACAAAAGGAGCAAGGCAGCCGCTCCCATCCTTACCTTTGACTTGACTTTCATACTCGGCTATGATCTCTTTGTCCTTTTTGAATCTGCTCGGAGTGGACATTATCCAGCTGTTCTGGGTTTGCTTTCAATGGGCAAGTTCTGTTAGGCTGTCACAAACCGGTCTCCTTGGAGAGGCAGAGAGTTGTACTCCCACACACCGGGAACCCAGAGGCAGCTCCGACAGGAGGTAAAGGAGGAGGAAGACGAGGAGGAGGAAAGAAGCAGCGAGCCGGAGACTAGATTAAGCCGGGCGCTGGCACCATACTCTCCGGTTCGACTGCCGTCGGTGATCCGGCGGGGAGCCGGGCTCGGGGCCGGAGAGGCCCGGCGCGCAGGCAAACTCCTTCGAGCGAGCGGCGGGGGGCGTCTCCCTGCCCACCCCACCCGGAGCCGGCCACTTCCTCTACGGCCGCGGGGCGGACGCGGGCTTCGCGCCGGCGCTCCGCACCATTGTTAGAAACACGCACCCGGCGCTCGGGGCAGGGCCGGCCGTGGAGGGCGGGCGCCGCGACCCTCCCTTCCTGCTCCCGCCGCCGGCTCCGGCGCTCGGGGGGTCCCACCCGGGCCGGGATGCTGCTGCCGCGGCCGCCGCTCCCCCGTCGGCAAAGGCGGCTGCCAGCTCCCGGGCAGGCGAAAGGAAACGTAATCCTAGAGCGCGTCCCCGCTGCTGGCCGGGAAGGCGGCCGCTGCGCCGTTCGAACGCGTCCTGGGTGCAGCCCCGGCGGAGTTTAGGTCTCGACAGCCGGCGCCGCGAGGGGCCTCTGCCTCCTGGGCCACGGGGCGCCGGAGCTGCCTCTTTCTCCTCGTCCCGCTCTCCGCTGCTGCCCCCAGGAGGCCGCCGCTGCCCTGCACACTCGCACGCGCACCGGGAGGAGCCGCGCCCCCGGCGGCCGCAAAGTTGCCGGCGCGCTTACTGCCCGCGGCTCCCCGCGCCCAGAGAGCAAGCGGCGGGCGGCGGCCTCACCTGCCGCTCGGGACTCGGCGAAGAGGAGCGGAGCTCGCGGGAGGGGCGGTGCCCGTACCCTTCGCTCTCGCCCCCGCCCCGCTCGGTGAGGAGACGCCGGCTGGCCCGGGAAGATGGATGCCTCTCGCCGCCACCCGCGGCCCCGCCCCGCGCGCCGAGCCGGGGCGGCCCTGGGCGACGCCCCCCCGCGCCTCCCCCGGCGGTAGCAGGGCTCGGCTGGGTTCGGCCGCCGGACCGCAGCCCCGGCAGCTGGAAACCCCCTTCCCGACCCGGGCCGTCCTGGGCCGAGGGAGGGGGCTCTGGAGGGGCCTTTTCCAGAATCTATCGGACGAAACCAGAGTTGGAGCTCTCCATGGCAGGAAGGGCTGGGAGTCATCTTGGACCCCCTAGGGAACCTGGAGGCTCACTGAATTGTGCACGACTTGGCGCTTTAAAAAAAAAAAAAAAAAAAAAATCAAAGGACGGTGAAGCTTTTCAGTCGAGATGGAGAAAAAATACCCATCTTGAATACAATATAACCCCCCTCCTAGAAGTAGCCCCGGGAGCGAGAGTGGTGGAAAAGGGGTGGTCACCAGTTTTGTGAGGGACGCCAAGTACCGCCTGGGACCTTTCCTGTCTCCTTTCCAATCGCTTCCAACAAGAGTGTGGGCCTGGTTTATCAAAGCGATTATTCAGAGGCGTGTCCAGTATACAAATGTTTTCCTTGCAAGATCTGAACAGAGTATGGACTTTAGACTTTGACCATTCATTGATATATCCAGTGATAAACTTTCACGTTCTCACTGCGGGCCAAACTAAGATGTAGGGACTCAGAGATCAGGTCCCTGGTCCCTACCTTAAAGGATCTGAAGGTTTATTGTATAAATAAGTAAATAAAGTACAATAATGCTTTAAGAGAGTAATACGCGAGGCTTTGGGGAGCCCTGAAGGGAAAAAATGGGCTGCCAGCGTTTTGGGGAGAAGTGGTATTTAAACGGGATTTGAAAGATGACTAGTAAGCAGAGAGGGAAGGGGTTGAGTTCCAGAAGGAAGAAGGAACATCACACTTTGGGGCAACTGGAAATACAGTTACAAGATGTCCTCTACTAAAATACCAGATCTCTCATGGGAGGTGAAAAACATATTGAAAGTTTAAATATATATTTATGTTTCAACGGACAGTGCGTGAAGGTTGTTTTTAATTGTACATTTTAAATTTTAATAAAAAAAAAATTTTTAAGGAGCTCCTGGCTGCCTCAGTCAGTGCAGCATGCAACTCTTTTTTTGTTTGTTTGTTTTTTTTTTTTTTTAAACATTTTTTTTTTTTAAAGATTTTATTTATTTATTTGACAGAGAGAGATCACAAGTAGGCAGAGAGGCAGGCAGAGAGAGAGAGAGAGGAGGAAGCAGGCTCCCTGCTGAGCAGAGAGCCCGATGTGGGACTCGATCCCAGGACCCTGAGATCATGACCCGAGCCGAAGGCAGCAGCTTAACCCACTGAGCCACCCAGGCGCCCCAGCATGCAACTCTTGATTTTGGGGTTGTAGGTTCAAGCCCCCAAAGGGGTGTAGAGATTACTTTAAAAAAGATCTTTTTAAAAATTAATTTTTTTTTCCATTTTGCCAAACAAGAGGTTAACTATGGAACTCCTGACTGCCCTAATTTCATGTGGAACTGTCTTATATAAGAATGTTGGGTGAAGAGCCAGAATATCTAAAGCAGAGAGGCTGGGAAGGAAGGTCAGGGCCAACTGGGAGAGGCCTCCTGTACTGAGCTCTTGGATGCAGTTCTGCAGACAACAGGGAACCTTTTAAGTAGAAAAGTGTCATGATCACATATATGTTTTATAAAGACAACTGTTGGCAGTGTGAAAGGACAGTTTGGGCATGGGGAGAGAGAGACCAGAGATAAGCAGCGTACTTTGGTGATAACTGCAGTCAAATATAAACGTGATCCACATCATCCTTCCATGGTGCTGCTGGAATTTATATTTGCAGTTGAGAAGTACAACTTGGCAGCAGAAAGTGCAGCCCCTAGAAATGAACTGTCGGCTACTGGGGTAGCCACAAGCCCCAAAGACAGAACATCTAGAAGTGAATCCTAGCTCTGCAGTTTCCCGAGTGAGCTGATACAAATTATAGCCCCTCTCCCGGTCTCAGTTCCTTCATCTGTACAGTGGGGTTAATGCCTAGCTCCTGGGGATGTGATAAGCTTTTACAGAGATTATCCCTTAAAGTGCTTATAGCAGCACCAGACTATTGTACATACCCAGAGAATGTAAGTTATCTTTGGCTTATTACCTCAGTTTTAATCTTCTTTGAAAGAAAGCTATTTAAAAATCAGAGACATGGGGCGGGGCCCCTAGCTGGCTCAGGCAGAAGAGCCTGTAATTGTTATCCAGGAAGTGAGTGCAAGCCCCATGTTAGGTGCAGACATTACTTAAATAATTAAAACTTTTAAAAAAGATTAAAGAAATAAAAACCAGAGAGTGTATCTTAAACATCTTTGATTTCATCGTGTTCAATAAACCATTGATAAATGTTTTTGAATGTTAATGTTTTAATATTAGTAAATCGCCATCTTACTGTTTTTGGAAATTGGGTCCCATTCACTAAACAAAGCATTTTACATACGTTCTTACAAGAACCCTACAAAGGCTGATACCACTGTCTTCATTTTATAGACGAGAAACTGGAAAGCCCAGTAAATGTGTAAAGACCTGGCTGGGTCAGCATTCCAGCCCCTATCAGCTTCCCTCCAAAGTGGGTTTCCCCAATTTTCTACTCTGTTTGCTGTGAATTTATGGTTCTTTAAACTTGTGAGGCAGGTTCACCTAGAGTGAAATGTGTATGTCTGGTTCATGGTTTTCCCTCCAGGGATCTCTTCTGATCCAGTCATGCGCTGTGATTAACAAGTCAATTGATTCTTTCATAGTTTTCTCTTTTTCAGGTTCTCCTTATCTTTCCCATATTTAGGAGCCCACATTGCTTCACAAAGCTGAATATGGAGAATGCCTGTGACTTAAAATCCAGAAAGCTAGGGTAAACTGAGTTTGGGAGACAGACAGCTGTGATTCTAATTCTGTGCCTTTGCTCCACCTTGTGGTAGCTGTTATCTTAGCGGTACAACAGGGATGGCCCCTAAAGCTCGCCCCTCCCCTGCCACACTCCTACTCCAGGAGGCCAGCGAGGAGAAATTTGGAGTGCCTAATGGTAGGATTCCTACTGCATACTTACCCACCCTGTTTTCTAGTATGTGCCTTTCAGAGCCACTCCAAATTTCCAGAAGTACTACTTAATCTACCATGTGATCATATGTTCTGGGCATAGTTAGGAGTATACACAGGGATCCTTGGCAGCCACAAAATAAACCATGCACCTTACCGCAGTACCACTTTGGCTCAGTCCTAAATAACTTAAATCATTTTTTTTTTAAGTTAAATTCAAACACATTAAGGAGTCAATGCCAAGTATACAAGTCTTTTAGATACAGTTTCAGTGTCTAAAAGTAGCTTCGTGTCTGAAGTAGGACATCCGGCTACTCCCCTTCCTGTAAGGGATACCCTCTCCTTCATCTGCTGGGATGGGAAACTGGGTGAAGGGCTGCCAGTAGCCTCGGTTTTATTCCTGGATCCAGCCAGAGCCTCAGAACAGCAACTGTTGTGCATGTGCATCTTCTGTGTCTTGACTCTGTGACCCCTTGGCTTCTCAAATTGCTGGCTACGATGTTTTCAGTGAATTGTGTTTTTTGGTATCATGTCCTGGGACAGTGTTTTATAAAGTCTGATCTTACCATTGATTCCCTTCACCAAAATCACCTTGGAAGTCTCCTTAGAATTCAAACGTTCTGTCCTTAAAGCCACATTTCTCAACTTTAATATGCATAGAAAACACCTGAGAATCTTGTCATACTAAGGTCCTGATGTCTACAGGAGTGAGGCTTGAGATCGTGCATTTCTAATAAGCCCCCAGACCACACCAATAACGCTGTCGTAAAGACCACACTTTGAGGAGTAAAGACCCATAGGATCCAAATTTGGGGTGAAGGGGGAGGTCCCCAGGTGATTCTTATGCATGAGAATCTTTGCCCAAGGGCAAGGGATACTAAAAGAATATCCTTACAAAATACTAGCTACATATACTCAAGTAATGTTGATGACATGGTCAAGATTTTTAATTTTTTATTCAATTTAGTGCAATTCCAAGAAAGTAGACCGTTTTCTCCTCCCAGATAATAACACTTTTGTTTTAACTTTTCATCTATAAAATGGGAATAATAATTACCCACAGAGGTTTGTAGTAGCGAATAAATACAAAGTGTATATAAAGCAGTTGGCACCAAACCAGGCACATAGGTAATAAATAAATGTTGGTTTTTCTGGTCATCATCATCTTTATTATTTGGTACAAAAAGCTTACTTTCAAGTTCATAGCAAAACCAATCCAGTTTTGGAGGAACTTTTGATGTGTTTATGTGTGCCTATGTACCTCCTTGTTTAAACCTCCTGTGTTAATTGAGAAATTCTTTGGTTTTGATGGGAGTGTTTTGTAATTAATTAGTTTATTGTGTATCTGCATTTTCTAGACACCATCTCGAAACTTTTATAAAATGATCTGTATAGTCTCTTCCATTCTAATGAACAAATATTTATTCAGTATCTATTCAGTATCTATTCAGTTGCACAATAGGACATTGCTGATATTTAACCATTATTTACATAAAAGATGGGGAAGTTATATGATGCGGTGTATTACTGAGAGCCCCACACTTGGGCAATTGGCATAAACAAAAGTTGACATTAAAAACCCACTTCCAGGGGGAGGAGTCAAGACGGCGGAGAAGTAGCAGGCTGAGACTACTTCAGCTAGTCGGAGATCAGCTAGATAGCTTACTAAAGATTGCAAACACCTGAAAATCCATCGGCAGATCAAACAGAAGAAGAACAGCATTCTGGAAACAGAAAAACAACCACTTTCTGAAAGGTAGGACCGGCGGAGAAGTGAATCCAAAGCGATGGGAAGATAGACCCCGGGGAGAGGGGCTGGCTCCCAGCAAGCGGTGGAGCAACGGAGCACAAAATCAGGACTTTTAAAAGTCTGTTCCGCTGAGGGTCATCGCTCCAGAGGCTAAACCGGGGTGAAGCCCATGTGGGGTCAGCGTGGCCTCAGGTCCCGCAGGGTCACAGAAGGATTGGGGGTGTCTGAGTGTCGCAGAGCTTGCGGGTATTGGAACGGGAAATCCGGCTACAGAGACAGAGCCGACAGTAAGCTCACAGCTTGGGGTTACCTTGAACCTGCCACAGGCTCGGTGAGCTCGGAGCGCGGCCAGAGGTCAGGCAGACGGGAGTAACTGGCGCTGTTCTCTGAGGGCGCACTGAGGAGTGGGGCCCTGGGCTCTCGGCTCCTCCGGGCCGGAGACCAGGAGGCCGCCATTTGTATTCCCGTCCTCCAGAACTCTACAGAAAGCGCTCAGGGAACAAAAGCTACTGAAAGCAAACCCGAGCGGATTACTCACCCCGGCCCCTGATAAGGGTGGTACAATTCCGCCTGGGGCAAAGACACTTGAGAATCACTACAACAGGCCCCTCCCCCAGAAGATCAACAAGAAATCCAGCCGAGACCAAGTTCACCTAAAAGGAGTGCGGTTTCAATACCAGGGAGAGCAGCAGATTTCCAGAGGAGGAGAAAGCAAAGCACGGAACCCATGGCTTTTACCCTGTGATTTTTTTTAGTCTTGCAGTTAATTTAATTTTTTTCTTTTTCATTATTTGTTTTTTTTCTCGCCTTCTGGTAAATTTTTTTTTAACTTTTACCTTTTTCTTTTTTAATGTTTTTTAACTAGTTTATCTAATATATATTTTTTCTTTTTTATATATTTTTTATTGGTTTTCTTTTTTTAATCCTTTTCTTTTCTTTTTTTTTTTCGTTTTTCTTTTTTTTTCTTTCTTCCTTTTTGAACCTCTTTTTATCCCCTTTCTCCCCCCTCACGATTTGGGATCTCTTCTAATTTGGTTAAAGCATATTTTCCTGGGGTTGTTGCCACCCTTTTAGTATTTTACTTGCTCCTTCATATACTCTTATCTGGACAAAATGACAAGACGGAAAAATTCACCACAAAAAAA